>NC_087064.1:55652624-55772678 GCF_963678635.1 Symsagittifera roscoffensis
AATGTGGATCAACTAAACCGCACTGAACACAACAAAAAAGAGATCCCATTTTTTTATTTTTGCTAAATGGGAGTCTGATATAAAGAGGGTCTTTTATAGGGAAAGTAGGTTCTGACGTGATTTTTGATTTTGTCATTGGTTTCGAACTTTCCCACCTGTCACACTCCCACACTTCTTGAACTTTGTATCCTTTCTCTTTTATGTATTCCCGTCTCATATCATCCATATCTCTCCTCTTGTTTCTTCGCTCAATATCCTGATCTGTTGAGGGACGAGCTTTTTTAGCACTCTTAACATCGTACTTTTTTCTTTTTGTTGTTTGGAACCTGAAATAAAATGTTGAACTTCAACTATTTTAGATTGGTAAATGATTGAACATGAACTAAAGTGTCACGGATATAGTCTTGCAAAAATTAAAATAGATGGAAACAGGTATATAAAAATCAGTTTGGTTTTTGAGTTTTGCCGAAAGAGCTGCAAATGTTGCAAATAACCTAGAGGAGAATCATAGAGACTAAAATCCATAATAAACCTTTTGAATGAATTTGGAATGCTTTTATAATTGATATATTTTTTTCGTTTCCGGCAGTGATGGATTAAAATGGCTCACAACAGATTTTCGTGGTCGCATAGTTTAATTGTAATCAAACAAATTGGATAATTTTTTGACCTTTAAAAACTGCTTATAATTTTTTATTATACATGGAACCTCACTGCGAGCTCACTGTATACATCGTAAAGCTTTTGAGTTTTATAAATGAAATTTCAAATTTGATTTTGAATCGAATAGTGAGGGATAAGATTTTGCAAAACTTGATTGAAAGCAAATAGGCTTAGAAATCAGTTTTGGTCTGGGTAATGCAGAAAAAGCTGCAAAAAATCGGATTTACAATGGATACGAAATCAATTGTATTCGATTGTCTTTATGTACTCGTAAAGGATTTTCAATGGGTTATAATCGACTTTGTGGTTACAATTTTGTGATTTTTAATCAATTAATATGGCAACGCTTTTGTCCAAAAGAAATGCTTGTAAAGGCTTATTATCCATGGAAACTCATGCGGGCAGCATTGCATACATCGTAATTTTTTAAATTTCATTATTTGAAACTTGAAATGAAATGATGAACTTCAATTATTTTACAACTGAAATGTTGAACATGAACTAAAGTGTCACGGATATAGTCTTTCAAAAATTAAAATAATTGGTAACAGGTATAAAAATCAGTTTGGTTTTGAGTTTTGCCGAAAGAGCTGCAAATGTTGCAAATAACCTAGAGGAGAATCATAGAGACTAGAATCCATAATAAACCTTTTGAATGAATTTGGAATGCTTTATAATTGATATATTTTTTCGTTTCCGGCAGTGATGGATTAAAATGGCTCACAACAGATTTTGTGGTCGCATAGTTTAATTGTAATCAAACAAAATGGATAATTTTTTGACCACAAAAACTGCTTATAACTTTTTATTATACATGGAACCTCACTGCGAGCTCACTGTATACATCGTAAAGCTTTTGAGTTTTATAATTGAAATTTCAAATTTGATTTTGAATCGAATAGTGAGGGATAAGATTTTTTCAAAACTTGATTGAAAGCGAATAGGTTTAGAAATCAGTTTTGGTCTGGGTAATGCAGAAAAAGCTGCAAAAATCGGATTTAGAATGGATACAAAATCAATTGTATTTGATTGTCTTTATGTACCCGTAAAGGATCTCAATGGTTTATAATCGACTTTGTGGTTACAGTTTGTGATTGTAATCAGTTAATATGGCAACGCTTTTGACCAAAAGAAATGCTTGTAAAGGCTTATTATCCATGGAAACTCATGGCGGGCAGCATTGCATACATCGTAATTTTTAAATTTCATTATTTTAAACTTGAAATGAAATGATGAACTTCAATTATTTTAGAACTGAAATGTTGAACTTGAACTAAAGTGTGAGTAAGGCAGAAAAGAATGGAAATTTTTTCAGAAAATTGAAAGCTAATTTTAAAGATTGAAATCCATAATAATTCTGAAATCTGAAAAAAATTTCAAAAATTTCAAAAAACTGAAATCCATAAAAATAATATATATTGGATTTTAATAGGAATATAACCGATTTTTTCTCTCTAAAATTATTGCAATATCATAATTTTATTCGGTTTTGAGTTCGCAAACTTTCAACATAATCAATAAAATGGCAACCATTTTTACAACGAAAATTGTTTATTATCGATTATCAACCATAGAAGTCCACAGTAAAAAAAAATCAAAAACAACTGCAAATATCGCAAAATCTTGGATAAAGTTCATAGAGATAAAAATCCTTAAAAGGGGTTTATAGTGAATTTGAAATGAATTGTTATCTATTCATTTTCTGTAACATTTAGAGTGATTGAGAGCCATAATAACTTTCCGATGGCTTTTAAAAGGACCATAATCGATTAAGTTTCTCTAAAATTTATGGAACATTTTTGTTTGATTTTGTGTTCGGAAAGTGTAATCGTATTTGAATAATATGGTAACATTTTGACCAGAAAAAAAGCTTATAATCTATTATTATCTATGAAATCTCTCTGCGGTAGCAGTGTATACATCGTAAACTTTATTTTTCCGTGTTTGAAAAATGAAAGGGAATGTTGAACTTGAATTGTTCTAAAACTTGAATGCTGAACTTGCATTGAAAAGTGAGAGATTTGGTTTTGCAAAATTTGAGTAGAAGTGAGTAGGTGTTAAAACCGGTTTGGCTCTGGGTGACGTAGAAAAAGCTGCAAAAATTGCAAAAATTTGGATGAACTTCATAGAGATTAAAATTCATAATAACCCTTTTTAATGGATTTGAAATGAATTGTAATCGATTTTCTTTCTCTACTAGTAATGGATTTCAACGGTTTATAATCGACTTTGTGGTTAAAATTTGTAATTGTAATAAATTAATATGGCAACGCTTTTGATCATAAGAAATGCTTGTAATGTATTATTATCTATGGAAACTCACTGCGGGCAGCACTGTCTACATCATAGATTTTATTCCTTTATTTGAAACTTGAAACAAAATCTTGAACTTGAATTTTTTCAGAACTGAATCTTGAACTTGAGTTAAAGTGTTAGTGATTTGTTTTTGTAAAAATTAATTGAAAGCCAAAAGGTTAAGATATCAGTTTGGTTTTGAGTGATACAAAAAAGCTGCAACTATTGCAAGTGTTTTCGAAGAAAATCATAGAGAATAAACCACAAAAACCCTCTATGATGAATTTTAAAAATTATATAGTAGATTCCTTTTCTCTATCAAAAATGGATTATAATGGTTTTTAATCCATTCTGTGGTCGTAAAGTGTGATTGTATTCACAAAAAAGGCTCCATTTTCGACAATAATCAAAAATTATCGCTTATTATTGATTATTATCTATGAAAGCTCGCTGCCGGCTGCACTGTATAAAGTATTCTGTATTTTAATTTTGAAATTTAAATATTGAACTTGAATTGAGATGAAAGAGATATGGTTTTGCAAAATTGATTAACTGAATAGGTTTAGAAAACAAAATGGCTGTGAGTAGGGTAGAAAAAACTGGAACTTTTTAAGGAAACTTGAAAGAAGTTTGTAGATATTGAAATCTATAAAAAATCTTTATATTGGATTTTAATAGGACTAAAATTGATTCATCTTCTCTAAAAATATTGCAAAATTTTGATATTTATATGAAATTAGTTGTTTTTGCAAAGTTTGATTGTAATCGACTGTTATAGCAACTTTTTTGACCACGAAAACTGCCTAAAATTGATTTTCAACCATGGAAGCTTACTGCTGGCAGCAATGGATACTTGGTAAGTTTTGGTTTTCCTTCTTTGAAAAATGAATTATCGTTCAACTTAAATGTTGAACTTGCATTGAAATGTGAGGGATATGGTTTCGCAAAGTTTTAAAGAAATCGAGTAGGTTTAGAAACCAGTTTGGCTGTCAGTAATGCAGAAAAAGCAGCAAAAATTGCAAAAAGTAGGGCGAAACTCAAAGAGATTAAAATCCATTATAACCCTTTATAATAAACTTGCAATGAATTGTAATCGATTCATTTTCTATAGCAGTAAGGGATTATGATGGTTCATGATGGACTTTGTTGTCATAAAAAGTAATTGTAATTGATCAATATGGCAACGCTTTGAACCTGCAAAAATTGCTTAAAACCGATTTTTTTCTTTCAAAAACTCACTGTGGGCAGCACTGTATTCAACGTTAAGTTTGTTTTCTTCATTCGTACCTCGAAATGAAATAATGAATTTCAAATAATTTGGAACAAAATGATGAACTTGCAATAAAATGTGATAGATATGGCTTTGCAAATTAATTGCGAGCAGGTTTGGAAGTCAGTTCGGCTATGAGTCATTTAGAAAAATCTGCAAGATTCCAAACAAATGAAGCAATTGATAGAGGTTGAAATTCATAATTACCGTTTATAAAAGATTTAAAATGGAAGAAAAATCAATTTACTTTCTCTATCAAAAATAGAGTAAAATGGTTTATGAAATTTTGCAATTTTGAAATCGCGAAGTGTAGGTAATCAATTAATATGACAACAAATTGGACCGCAAAAACTGCTTACAATTGATAATTCCCCATAGAAGCTCACTAAGGGCAGTATTGTTTACAGGGTAACTTTTAATTTCTCTTTTTAAGGTTGAAATGAAATACTGAATTTGAATTATTCTATAACTTAACTGTTGAACTTGAATTAAATTGTGAGAGATATGGTTTTGAAAAGTTTCGTTAAATGCAAGTAGGTTTAAAAATCAGTTTGGCTTAAAGTAATGCAGAAACAGCTGCAATTACCTTAAAAATTTGGAAGGGATATGGTTTCCTCAATTACCTTAAAAAAGATTAAGTTCCATAGTTACCATTTATAATGATGTGAAATGCATTATATCTGATTTTTTGTCTCCATAACTAATGGATTGTAATGGTTTAGAAAGGATTTTGTGATCGCAAAGTGTAATTGTACTCGGTTAACAAGGCAAAACTTTTGACCACAAAAATAGCGAAAGTTTTTTTAATAAACATTGACGCTCACTGCGGGCCGCAATGTATACATCGTAAATTTTTGAATTTTGATACTTTAAATTTGATTAATGAACTTGAATTGAATCGCGAGGGTTATGGCTTTGCAAAATTGGATTGAAAACTAATATGTTCGGAAAACAGTTTGGCTCTGAGTAAGGTAGAAAAATCCATGAAGTGTGCAAGAATCTTGAAAGACATTTAGGGTAATTGCTTTTTATAATGGCTTTTAAAAGGAATATAATTGATTCGTTTTCTCTAAAAAAATGGTTTATTATAGTTTTCAATTAATTTTGTGGTCGCAAAGTGTGATTGTAATTGAAAATATTGGCAATGTTTTTGGCCAGGAAAATTGCTTAAAAACGATTATCAACCATGGAACCTCACTGCGCGCAGCAATGTATACATGTTAATTTTTAATTTTCCTTCTTTTAAATTTGAATTGAATCGTTGAACTTAAAATATTTTACAAATTAATTGTTGAACTCGCATTGAAGTGAGAGGGATCTGGTTTTGCAAAATTTTTATAAAGTAGAGTAGGTTTAGAAACCAGATTGGCTGTGAGTAATGCGTAAAAAAGCTGCAAATATCGCAAAAGATTAGGTAAAAGTCATAGAGGTTAAAATCCACAAAAACCGTTTATAATTGACTTGAAATAAATTGTGATCGTTTCTTTTTCTGTAGCAGTAATGGATCATGATGAACTATAATCGACTTGTTGTTCACAACAGAATTTTGTTATCGATTAAAATAGCAACGCTTTTGACCACGAAGATTGCTTTAAATCTATTATTATATATGAAAGCTCAGTTTAGGCAGCACTTTATTCATTCTATAAACTGTTTTCCTAATTTGAACCTTGAAATGAACTAATGAGTTTCAATTAATTTAGAACATAAATGATGACTTTGAATTAAATTGTTAGGGATACGGCTTCGCAAAAATTAATGAAATGCGAGTAGCTCACGAAATCAGTTCGGCTATGACGAATTCAGAAAAATCTGCAATACTGCAATAAAATTGAAAAAAATTTAGAGGTTAAAATCCATATTCACCATTTATAATGGATTTAAAAGCGATAAAATTGACTTGTTTTCCCTATCAAAATTAAAGTATAATGGTTTATGATCAACTTTGTGCTCGCAAAGTGTATGTAATCAATTAACTTGGCAAAACATTGGACCGCAAAAACTGCTTATAATCGTTTTTTACCCATAGAAGCGCATTGAGGGCAGCAGTGTATACATGGTAATTTTGTTTTTCCTTTTTGAAAAATGATATGTTGTACTTGAATTACTTTATTACTCAAATGTAGAAGTTGCAAAGAAGTGTGAGGGATATGGTTTTGCAAAGTTTGAATAAAAGCGAGAATAGGTTTAGAAACCAGTTTGGCTATGAGTAATGCAGAAAAAGCTGCAAATACTGAAAAAAACTTGAAAGACAATCAAAAAGATTAAATTCCTTAATGACCACTTATATTGAAAATGAAATGCATTAAAATTGATTGATTTTCTCCAAAAATAGTGGATTATAATGGTTTATAGAGGAATTTGTGGTCGCATAGTGTAATTGTACTTGATAATCATGGCTAAATTTTTGACCACAAAAATCGCGAAAGTTTTTTAATAAATACGGACGCTCACTGCGGGCCGCACTGTATACATCATAAATTTTCGAATTTTGATTTTCTAAATTTGAGAAATTAACTAGAATTTAAACGTGAGGGATATGGTTTTTGGCAAAATTGCGCTAAAACGAACAGGTTCAGAAAACAATTTGGCTCTGAGTAAGGTAGAAAAATCCGCAAATTGCGAAAGAAGCTTGAAAGACATTTAGAGTGATTCAAACTCAAACTAACTCTTTTTAATGGCTTTTAAAAGGACTATAACTGATTCAATTGCTCTAAAAACTTGGTTTATTATAGTTTTTTATTGATTTTTTGGTCGCAAAGTGTGCTTGTAATTGAATATTATGGCAATTTTTTCGGCCAGGAAAATTGCTTAAAAACGATTATCAAGCATGGAAGCTCACTGCGTGTAGCAATTTATACATGGTAATTTTGGTTTACCTTCTTTTAAATTTGAATTGAATTGTTGAACTTAAAATATCTTACTACCTAATTGTTTAACTTGCATTGAAATCTGATATATATGGTTTTGCAAAAATTATATAAAATTGAGTAGTTTTAGAAATCAAATTGGCTGTGAGTAATGCGGAAAAAAGCAGCAAATATCACAAAATATTAGGTGAAAATCATAGAGGTTAAAATCCATAAAAACCTTTTATAATTGACTTGAAATAAATTGTAATCGTTTCATTTTCTGTAGCAGTAATGAATTATGATGAACTATAGTCGGCTTGTTGTTTACAACAAAAAATTGTAATCGATTAAAATGGCAACTTTTTGACCACGAAGATTTCCTAAAATCTATTATCATATATGAAAGCTCACTTCGGGCAGCACTGTATATATCGTAAAATATGTTTTCCTAATTTGAACCTTGATAAGAAGTAATGAATTTCATATTTTTTAGAACTTCAATGATGAGTTTTAATTAAATTGTGAGGGATACGGCTTAGATAAAAAATATTTAAAAGCGAGTAGCTTATGAAATCAGTTCGGCTATGACGAATTCAGAAAAATCTGCAATACTGCAATAAAATTGAAAAAAACTTAGAGGTTAAAATCCATATTCACCATTTATAATGGATTTAAAAGCGATAAAATTGACTTGTTTTCCGTATCAAAATTAAAGTATAATGGTTTATGAACAACTTTGTGCTCGCAAAGTGTATGTAATCAATTAACTTGGCAATACATTGGACCGCAAAAACTGCTTATAATCGTTTATTACCCATAGAAGCGCATTGAGGGCAGCAGTGTATACATGGTAATTTTGATTTTCCTTTTTGTAATCGATTAAAATGACAACTCTTTTGACCACGAAGATTTCCTAAAATCTATTGTCATATATGAAAGCTCACTTCGGGCAGCACTGTATACATCGTAAAATATGTTTTCCTAATTTGAACCTTGATAAGAAGTAATGAATTTCATATTTTTTAGAACTTCAATGATGAGTTTTAATTAAATTGTGAGGGATACGGCTTAGATAAAAAATATTTAAAAGCGATTAGCCTATGAAATCAGTTCGGCTATGACGAACTCAGAAGAATCTGCAATATTGCAATAAATTTGAAAACAAATTTTGGAGATTAAAATCCCTATTTATCATTTATAATGGATTTAAAAGCGTTAAAATCGACTTGTTTTCTCTATCATAATTTAAGTATAATGGTTTATGGACAATTTTGTGCTCGCAAAGGGTTTATAATCAATTAATTTGGAAACATATTGGACCGCAAAAACGGCTTATAATCGATTATTACCCATAGTAGCGCACTGAGGACAGCAGTGTATACATGGTAATTTTGTTTTTCCGTTTTGAAAGTTGAAATGATATGTTGAACTCGAATTGCTTGATTACTCAACTGTTGAACTTGCATTGAAATGTGATGGATATGGTTTTTTAAAGTTTGAAAAAAAGCGAGAATAGGTTTAGAGACCAGTTTGGCTATGAGTAATGCAGAAAAAGCTGCAAATACTGCAAAAAATTTTAAAGACAATCAAAAAGATTAAACTCCATAATAACCATTAATAATGAAATTGAAATGCATTATAATTGATTGATTTTCTTCAAAAATAATGGTTCATAATGGTTTACAAAAGTTTTTTGAGATCGCAAAATGTAATTGTGCTCGATTAGCATGCCTAAATTTTTGACGAAAAAATTGCGAAAGTTATTTTAATAACCATGAACGCTCACTGCGTGCCGCTCTGTATACAACGTAAAATTTTGAATTTTAAAATTTTAATCTTGAGAAATGAACTTGAATTAAATCGTTAGAGTTGTGATTTTGCAAGTTGGATTTAAAACGAATAGGTTCAGAAAACAAACTGGCTCTGAGAAAGGTAGAAAATAGCACAAATTGTGCAAGAAGTTTGAAAGACATTTAGAGTGATTGAAACCCATTATAACTTTTTATAATGGCTTTCAAAAGGACTATACCTGATTCAATTTCTTTAAAAATAATGGTTACTTTTAGTTTTTAATTGATTTTGTGGCCGCAAAGTTTGATTGTAATCGAACATTATAGCAATATTTTTGGCCAGGAAAATTGCTTAAAAACAATTATCAACCATGGAAGCTCACTGTGGGCAGCAATGTATACATGGTAATTTTTTGTTTTCCTTCTTTTAAAGTTGAATTGAGTTGTTGAACTTGAAATATTATACAACTTAAATATTGAACTTGCATCGAAGTGTGAGGGATGTGCTTTTGCAAAATTTATATAAAAATTAGAGTAGGTTTAGAAACCAGTTTGGCTGTGAGTAAGGCAGAAAAAAGCTGCAGATATCGCAAAATATTGGATGAAATTCATAAAAGTTATAATCCATGAAAAGCTTTCATAATTGACTTGAAATAAATTGAGATCGATTCATTTTCTGAAGCATTAATGGATTATGATGAAGTATAATCGACTTATTGTTCACAACAGAAGCTTGTTATCGGTTAAATTGGCAACGCTTTTGACCACGAAGATTGCCTAATATCTATTATTATATATGAAAGCTCACTTTGGCAGCACTGCATACATCGTATAATTTGTTTTCCTAATTTGAACCTTGGAATGAAATAATGAATTTCAATTATTTTAGAACATAATTGATGAACTTGAAATGAATTGTGAGGGATACGGCTTTGCAAAAACTAATTAAACGCGAGAAACTTACGAATTCATTTCGGCTATGACAAACTCAGAAAAATCTGCAAGGTTGCAATAAAAATGAAAAAGAAAGTTTACGAGATTAAAATTCATATTTACAATTTATAATGGACTTAAAAGAGTTAATATCGACTTGTTTTCTCTATCAAAACTAAATTATAATGGTTTATGGACAATTTTGTGCTCGCAAAGGGTTTGTAATCAAATAAATTGGACACATATTGGACCGCAAAAACGGCATATAACGTTTGTTACCCATAGATGCTCATTGGGGGCAGCAGTGTTTACCTGGTAAATTTATTTTCCCTTTTTGAAGTTTGAAATGATATGTTGAACTTGAATTACTTTACTACTCAAATGTTGACGTTGCACTGAAATGTGAGGTATAAGGTTTTGCAAAGTTTGAATGAAAGCGAGAAAAAAATTACAAACCAATTTGGCTATGAGTAATACAGAAAAGTTTGCAAAGGTTGCAAAAAAATTTAGAAGAAATTCATTGAGAATAAAATCCATAAAAGCCCTTTATAATGAACTTGAAATGGATTAAAATTGATTTATTTTCTCTATCATTAGTTGATTATAAGACTTTATGAACGATTTTGTGCTCGCAAAGTGTAATTGTAATAGAAGGATATGGCTACATTTTCGAGCTAAAAAACGCTAATAATCTATTCTTGTCCTTGGAAGCTCACTGCGGGCTGCACTGTATACATCGCAAAGTTTTGATTTTAAAAATTTGAAACTTAAACAATGAACTTGAAATGAAGTTCGAGGTATATGATTTTGCAAAAACAGATTTAAAACGAGTAGGTTTAGAAAGCAATTCGGTTGTGAGCAAGGCAGAAATTGCAAGAAACTTGAAAGTAGTTTATAGAGACTGAAATCCATTATAAGTTTTCATGATGGTATTTGAAAGGACTAAAACGGATTTTTTCTCTTAAATATTGAAACATAATTGTTCTCTGTCAATAAAAGATTATAATGCTTTATGAACTATTTTGTGGTCGCAAAGATTAATTGTGATCGATTAATATGGCATCACTTTTGACTATGAGAGTCGCTTACAGTCTTTTATTCTCCATGGAAGCTCACTGCGGGTAATAATGTATACATGGTAAGCTTTAAGTTTCGATATTTTAAACTTGATTCGAAATGTTGAACTATAATTGTTTCAGAACTATAAACTAACAATTTTGACTTTCTTTAAAACCGAATCTGTGTTTGTATTCCTCCGAGTTTTTTTTATCTTGTGGAAGCAAGAGCGGAACTAGTTTTTTCTCGAGGATCTTTGTCAATCAACGTTCCTAATAAAAAATAATTGACAAGAAATTAGTTACAACTGTCAAGTAGTGTCAAAGAGCTGCCGTTTGCTGAGCGAATCTTTGCGTTGGGCATAGTTAATTATCAAACTAAAATGAGGCGGTGTCTGGCACTTCGGCAGTCAAAACATTTCGGCGGGCCTCAAAGATTCATAAATTTTGGGTTCATGGCAAAGTTTTACCCGCACAGGACTTCCATCGATTAAAATTTTTTGTCTGAAATTTTGCCATTATAATCCTTTATTGATGCGAATTTAGACCACGAAATTGTTTATATTGTCATCCTCCCCTCGTTTCCAGGTTTGAACCCCACACACAAATATCCACAATTGCCCCCCTCTCACGCATCCATATTTTGCCCCCCCCCCCCCCCACATATTGAGGCAAAAACATTTGGCACATAACAAATTGTATAATGAACACCGTTCAAATTACCTCTTTTGAAAATTAATCGAGAGTAGAAATGCCTCGGTACAGATGGAATCTCGTTTATAATCGAATTAATCGTGGACCTGCTGATGTTTCTATAACTGGCTGGATTGGCAAAATTAATTACGACGCACAACAAGAAAAATTGAAGAAAGAAAGACAATTTGCAAGAATACTTCATTGTGGAGCTTCACTCAAGTTGGCAATGTTTTTAAAATTCACTCTGAATTCGATTGAAAGTCTTTTGGTACTTTAAGTTGGTTTTTGAATAAATAAGTGTCCAATAGATCAATATAGCAACTTGAAGCTAATAGATTGACAAGTTATGAATGAGTAATGTTCTAAGGTCTAACTCATAGAGTAATTTCAGATAGGGTACACCGTCTGCTCGTCATGCTATCTTATTTTCGGCCGGATAGATTCGTGCAACTTCTTAGTCTAATACCGATCCTAACCTTACTCTTATATATGTAAGTCTCAATAGATCTAGATTAAACTGGTTTTGCTACGAGTCGGTCTCTTGGAGAAAGCAACTAAAAAGTTAAATAATTTCAAATCTCTCTGGTGCTGAAATTAGAAGTATTTTCAGCACTTACAAATAAGTGGGTTGTTAGTTTGATGAAGTGTGATTAGGAGGGTTAGTCTTTAATACTTTATAGGGATAAAATATGTAAATTATAACCAATAATAAATTATAGTTTGTATCTGATTCCACCCATGCGGGGTTTACAGAGTTTTTTGTTTTTTGACATCTGTCTGTAATGGAGGATGGATGATGGTCATTTGTATTTCGCGAGCATAATTTTTTATTCCGTTCTTGGAGGAGGAAGCTCCAGGAAGCTGGAATCTTGGATATCATTTCGTCATTCAACAATGACTGTGACCGCCAAGAAAATCCATCTGATTTCCAAATGGTTTGTTATGATCGTTTGTTCTTGTTCGGCGGAGAACTGTGATTCGATCTTGTTTGGGAATGGCGTGAAACTCGAGTTTGGAGGGGATGCCTTGTAACTCGGATCCGTACCTCTTGAACATCGAGGTGGTCATTGGTCTGATTCAATGAAGTCCTTTGCTGTGATTTCAAGTCGTACTTCAAATCCTTCGAGTTGTGATTGTGGGCGGCATATCGGTTGTGTTCAGCCATTCTGTGGTTTGAGTGGGATGGGGTCGTCTTTGTTTCTTGATGCTCGTTTTTTTGATTGTTTGTGATCTATGTACTGCATTATATAATTTACATATAAAAATTTTTGTTAGTTCTGTTTTTAGTTATGATTTTTTATTAGTTTTTATCTTAAAAGCTTTTAATTTAGTTCTGATTTTTTTAAAGAGTTACTCACCCTTGAGTAGCTTTTGTCAAAATAGGGAGTGGGTCACAAAGCGTGGTTCCTAGCACGGTGGGTTAGGCCGGCTATAAAGTATGCTCAGGACGTCCTGTTCTGGTGGTTTAGGCCAGGAGTGAGGGTATGATTTCATGCTAGTTTTTTGTGGGGTCCTGTTTAGTGTTAACCTTTTATGTTGTGTTTGTTACTGGTTTTTTCTTTTGTTGTTTTGGTTGTTTCCTTTTCCCACAAACTAAATTTTCTGTTCACAACAGAAAATTGTAATCGATTAAAATGACAACTCTTTTGACCACGAAGATTTCCTAAAATCTATTATCATATATGAAAGCTCACTTCGGGCAGCACTGTATACATCGTAAAATATGTTTTCCTAATTTGAACCTTGAAAAGCAGTAATGAATTTCATATTTTTTAGAACTTCAATGATGAGTTTGAATTAAATTGTGAGGGATACGGCTTAGATAAAAATATTTAAAAGCGAGTAGCCTATGAAATCAGTTCGGCTATGACGAGCTCAGGAAAATCTGCAAAACTGCAATAAAATTAAAAACAAATTTTGGAGATTAAAATCCCTATTTATCATTTATAATGGATTTACAAGCGTTAAAAATGACTTGTTTTTTCTATCATAATTTAAGTATAATGGTTTATGGACAATTTTTTGCTCGCAAAGGGTTTATAATCAATTAATTTGGAAACATATTGGACCGCAAAAACTGCTTATAATCGATTATTACCGACAGTAGCGCACTGAGGACAGCAGTGTATATATGGTAATTTTGTTTTTCCGTTTTGAAATTGAAATGATATGTTGAACTCGAATTGCTTGATTACTCAACTGTTGAACTTGCATTGAAATGTGAGGGATATGGTTTGTTAAAGTTTGAAAAAAAAGCGAGAGCGAGAATAGGTTTAGAGACCAGTTTGGCTATGAGTAATGCAGAAAAAGCTGTAAATACTGCTAAGCTGTAAGCTGTAAAAAATATGAAAGACAATCAAACAGATTAAACTCCATAATAACCAATTATAATGAAATTGAAATGCATTATAATTGATTGTTTTTCTTCAAAAATTCTGGTTTATAATGGTTTACAAAAGTTTTTTGTGATCGCAAAATGTAATTGAACTCAATTAGCATGCCTAAATTTTTGACCAAAAAATTGCAAAAGTTAGTTTAATAACCATGAACGCTCACTGCGTGCCGCACTGTATACAACGTAAAATTTTGAATTTTAAAATTTTAAACTTGAGAAATGAACTTGAATTAAATCGTTAGGGTTGTGGTTTTGCAAGTTGGATTAAAAACGAATAAGTTCAGAAAACAAACTGGCTCTGAGAAAGGTAAAAAAATGCACAAATTGTGCAAGAAGTTTGAAAGATATTTAGAGTGATTGAAACCCATTATAATTTTTATAATGGCTTTCAAAAGGACTATACCTGGTTCAATTTCGCTCTTGGTTCTCGCAAAATAATGGTTCACTTTAACTTTTAATTGATTTTGTGGCCGCAAAGTGTGATTGTAATCGAACATTATAGCAAAATTTTTGGCCAGGAAAATTGCTTAAAAACAATTATCAACCATGGAAGCTCACTGTGGGCAGCAATGTATACATGGTAATTTTTTGTTTTCCTTCTTTTAAAGTTGAATTGAGTTGTTGAACTTCAAATATTTTACAACTTAAATGTTGAACTTGCATCGAAGTGTGAGGGATGTGCTTTTGCAAGTTTTATATAAAAATTAGAGTAGGTTTAGAAACCAGTTTGGCTGTGAGTAATGCAGAAAAAAGCTGCAGATTGCATTGAAGTGTGAAGGATATGGTTTTGCAAAATTTAATTAAGTGCGAGTAGGTTTGGAAGTAGTTTTGGCTACGACGAATTCAGAAAAATCTACAAGATTGCAACAACATTGGAAAAAAATCATAGAGTTTAAAATCCATAAGAACCATTCATAATAGATTTAACAGCGATAAAATCGAATCATTTTCTCTATCAAAATTAGAGTATAAAGGTTTATGGACAATTATCTGATCTCAAAGTGTATGTAATCAATAATTATGGCAACATTTTGGACCTGAACATTGCTTAAAATTGATTATTACCAATGAAAGCTCACTAAGGGCAGCAGTGTGTACATTGTAATGTTTATTTTTCCTTTCTGAAAGTTAAATGGTTATGTAAAACTTGCATTTCTTTATAACCTAAATGTTGAACTTGCTTTGAAGGGTGAGGGATACGGCTTTGCAGAGGTTGAATAAAAGCGAGAGTAGGTTTAGAAAACAGTTTGGCTATGAGTAATGCAGAAAAGTTTGCAAAGGTTGCGAAAAATTTGGAAGAAATTCATAGAGAATAAAATCCATAAAAGCCCTTTATAATGAACTTGAAATGGATTAAAATTGATTTATTTTCTCTATCATTAGTTGATTATAAGACTTTATGAACGATTTTGTGCTCGCAAAGTGTAATTGTAATAGAAGGATTACAATTAGCTACTTTTAAGATAGTAATTGCTACTTTTTCGAGCTAAAAAACGCTAATAATCTATTCTTGTCCTTGGAAGCTCACTGCGGGCTGCACTGTATACATCGCAAAGTTTTGATTTTAAAAATTTGAAACTTAAACAATGAACTTCAAATGAAGTTCGAGGTATATGATTTTGCAATAAATGATTTAAAATGAGTAGGTTTAGAAAGCAATTTGGTTGTGAGCAAGGCAGAAATTGCAAGAAACTTGAAAGAAGTTTATAGAGACTGAAATCCATAATAATTTTTCATGATGGTTTTTGCAAGGACTATAACGGATTTTTTCTCACAAATTTTGAAACATAATGGTTCTCTATCAATAATAGATTATAATGCTCTATGAACTATTTTGTGGTCGCAAAGATTAATTGTAATCGATTAATATGGCATCACTTTTGACCACGAGAGTTGCTTACAGTCTTATATTCTCCATGGAAGCTCACTGCGGGTAATAATGTATACATGGTAAGTTTTAAGTTTCGATATTTAAAAATTGATTCAAAATGCTGAACTATAATTGTTTCAGAATTAAAAACTAACAATTTTGACTTTCTTAAAAACTGAATCTGTGTTTTTATTCCTCCGGGTTTTTTTCGTCTTATGGAAGCAAGGGCGGAACTAGACTTTTCTCGAGGGATTTGTCAATCAACGCTCCTAATAAAAAAAACGATAATTAATTAGTTACAATTGTCAAGTAGTGTCAAAGAGCTGCCGTTTGCTGAGCGAATGTTTGCGTTGGGCATAGTTAATTATCAAACCCAAATGAGGCGGTGTCTGGCACTTCTGCAGTCAAAACAATTCGGCGGGCCTCAATTATTCTTAAATTTCAGGTTCATGGCAAAGTTTTACCCGCACAGGAGTTCCATCGATTAAAAATTTTGTCTGAAATTTTGCCATTATAATCCATTATTAAGGCGAATTTATGACCACGAAATTGTTTATATTGTCATCCTCCCCTCGTTTCCAGGTTTGAACCCCACACACAAATATCACAATTGCCCCCCCTCTCATGCATCCAAATTGACCACCCCCCCCCCCCCCCCCCTACCCCAACGCACGCATCCACATTTTGCCCCCCCCCCAATTTTGAGGCAAAAAAATTGGCACATAACAAATTGTATAATGAACACCGTTCAAATTACCTCTTCTGAAAATTAATCGAGAGTAGAAATGCCTCGGTGCAGATGGAATCCCATTTATTATCGAATTAACCGTGGACCTGCTGATGTTTCTATAACTGGCTGGATTGGCAAAATTCATTACGACGCATAACGAGAAAAATTGAAGAAAGGAAGACAGTTTCCACGAAAACTTAATTGTGGAGCTTCACTTAAGTTGGCAATGTTTTTAAAATTCACTCTGAATTTGATTGAAAGTCTTTGGTACTTTAAGTTGGTTTTTGAATAAATAAGTGTCCAATGGAGAAATATAGCAGCTTGAAGCTAATGGATCGACAAGTTATGAATGAGTTATGTTCTAAGGTCTAACTCATAGAGTAATTTCAGATAGGGTACACCGTCTGCTCGCCATGCTATCTTATTTTCGGCCGGATAGATTCGTGCAACTTCTTAGTCTAATACCGATCCTAACCTTACTCTTAAATCTCTTAGTCTCAATAGATCTAGATTATAATGGTTTTGCTACGAGTCGGTCTCTTGGAGAAAGCAACTAAAATGTTAAATAAATTCAAATCTCTCTGGTGCTGAAATTACAAGTAATTTCAGCACTTACAAATAAGTGGGTTGTTAGTTTGATGGAGTGTGATTAGGAGGGTAAGTCTTTAAAATTTTATAGGGATAAAATTGTAAATTATAACCAATAATAAATTATAGTTTGGATCTGGTTCCACCCATCCGGGGTTTACAGAGTTTTTTGTTATTTGACATCTGGAGGATGGATAATGGTCGTTTGTATTTCGCGAGCATCATTTTTTATTCCGTTCTTGGAGCAGGAAGCTCCAGGAAGCTGGAACCGTGGATATCAGTTCGTCATTCAACAATGACTGTGACCGCCAAGAAAATCAATCTGGTTTCCAAATGGTTTGTTCTTGTTTGGTAGAGAATTGTGTTTCGATCTCGTTTGGAAATGGCGTGAAGTTTGAACTTGGATGCAAGGCCTGGTGACTTGGATCTGTACGTATACTTGAACATCGAGATGGCCATTGTTCTGTTGCAATGGATTTCCTTTTCTGCGATGCCAAGTCGTAATCTAAATCCATTGAGTGTAAAGACTGTAAGCAGCATGTCGGGTGGGTTTTGCCATTCCGTAGTTTGGAGTGTGATTGGGTTGTCAAGTTTCCTGCTGCTCGTCTTTGGGCTGTTTATAATCTATATACTGCATTTTTATTATTTACATATACAAATCTTTGTTAATTGTGTTTTTTAGTTTTGATCTTGTAATAGTTTTTATCGCATAAGCGTTATTAATTAGTAAGGTTGTTTAGATCTAGTGTACACCGGTTTGCGCGAGTTAGTTCCAGAATGAGAGCAACTGTATTCTAAGTTTAATTCAAATTGTTCTGGTGTTGAAACTACAAGTAGTTTCAACACTTTACAAATAAATAGGTTGCTAGTTTGATGGAGTATGATTGGTTAGTATTTAATATTTTATAGAGATAAAATATCATAACAATAACCAATGATAAATACTAGTTTAGATCTGGTTCCAGCCATCCGGGGTTAAAAGAGTTTTAGAATTTTGTTCTTTTATATTCATCTGCAATGGAGGATGGATGAAATTCGTTTGTATGTCGCGAGCATCATGTCGAGAGCAAATGGTTTGTTATGATCGTTTGTTCTTGTTCGGCGGAGAACTGTGATTCGATCTTGTTTGGGAATGGCGTGAAGCTCGAGTTTGGAGGGGATGCCTTGTAACTCGGATCCGTACCTGTTGAACATCGAGGTGGTCATTGGTCTGATTCGATGAAGTCCTTTGCTGTGATTTCAAGTCGTACTTCAAATCCTTTGAGTTGTGATTGTGGGCGGCATATCGGTTGTGTTCAGCCATTCTGTGGTTTGAGTGTGATGGGGTTGTCTTAGTTTCTTGATGCTCGTTTTTTTGATTGTGTGTGATCTATGTACTGCATTATATAATTTACATATAAAAGTTTTTGTTAGTTCTGTTTTTAGTTATGATTTTTTATTAGTTTTTATCACAAAAGCTTTTAATTTAGTTCTGTTATATTTAAAGAGTTAGTCACCCTTGAGTAGCTCTTGTCAAAAATAGGGAGTGGGTCACAAAGCGTGTTTCGTAGCACGGTGGTTTAGGCCCGCTATAAAGTATGCTCAGGACGTCCTCTTCTGGTGGTTTAGGCCAGGAGTGAGGGTATGATTTCATGCTAGTTTTTTGTGGGGTCTGTTTTGTGTTAACCTTTTATGTTGTGTTTGTTACTGGTTTTTCCTTTTGTTGTTTTGGTTGTGTCCTTTTCCCGAAAAACCAAATTGTTTGGTCTGGGTTTATCTTTCGACTTTTTGGTGTTTTATTCTTTCTTTTTTAGACTTATCAGTAGTCTTCAAAAGAATTAATTATCCAGTTCTTAAGCTGGTTCAATCCGGTTTGAGTACCGTGGGTCTTCTTTTCTTAGTCATGCTGTTAGTTTGTGGTCTATGGTGTTTAGTAAGCTGCGTTGGTTAGTTTGGAAAAATATATAATTCCTTTTCAACCGGAATAGAGGAAAGTTTGAAACTTGTTAATACTTGTTTGAGTTCTTGTTAGTTAAAGTTAAAACTTGAAATTCATTATTCTGAGCAATTCGTCGTGGTCGAGCAGTGCGAGTATGGATAGAATTTGTGCGCAACTGAAATTTAGAAAGAATCTTCTTTCAAAAGGTTAGTACTGCTTTCAATTGTATAATTTTACTACTGATATTTTTAAACTTACTTCTTCTTTGTAGGGGTTGAAATTATTAATCAATTTTATTGTATTTTAGATTTACTACATTAGGGAAAATTATTTATATATCAATTTACTACTGTGGGAAAGAAATTTTACTGCATCATTTAGTGCGGTTTGTTAATAGAAGTTTATAAATTATGAAAAAACTTCGAATTTTTATTTGATTTTTCTATTTATAAATGATCGTGATTTGACGGCTAAAGAAAAAGAAAAAACATTAATTAAAGAATGATTAGTTTTATTTCGATTTTGTTAGTTTTTAATTTATTCAATTCATACTTACTTAGTCAACGGGAAAGAGTCCTTGGGGGAAAACATTGTGGATGGCATCAGATGTCGTTATAGCTTTGCTAACATGCGAATGATGTTTTTAGTCTGAAGTAGTGGCCACAGCAATTGGAGTGCCTTAATGGTTTTTCGTTCTTCAGTGCCAATGGAAAATTCAAAAGGTGTGTTTTGGATAAGGTTAAAAAGCTTGTGATTATATTTAGTATTGTGTTAAATTCTAAAATTGAAACTTCGACAGGTTGCATGTATTCGCGCGGGACAATTAGTGGTTGGGTTTCTTCTACATTGAAGGTTTTGGTTAGGGCACAGAAAATATACCTCTGGGAGATGGGATCATAGTTGCGGAGGATGCCTTGAAAGTTAGTATCTTTAATGCAAAATGTGAACTTCAGAAAAAACGGCGATGTGTATTTAGAGTTAATGAAATGATTTCTATGATGGGGTTGTCGTCATGGTGTATGTAAGTCAAAGTGATTTTGTATGAATTTATAATAAATGTAAGTATGTGTTTATTTAGTTCTTAATATGATAACGTGTGAACAATGCAAATCTCGTTCTCTGGGTGTGAGGAAGTGGAAGGTTAGTGAAAAGGTTTCAAAAGCTTGAGTATCACAAAGTGCTTCTGTAATGATGTGATCAGGTTTTTTATCTATTGAACTGAGTGTGAAAATGTAAGGTGTTCGGATAAAAACTTTTCGGTTAGTTGCGGGTTAGCAAACTTGTCGTAATCGAGAAATTGATTAAGTTGGATGATATTATGATCGTAGTGCTCGATGGAATATTCGTTAGCTCGGGGTGCGGTTAACTTTTTTTATTAACTTTTTGTATCCTACGTGTGTGAATTGTCGAGGTGTTAGTGCTGTTGTTAGTCTGAAAAGGTCATTTTCATACTTTTCCATTTCTTGCGGCGTGTTAATGAGTGGTAAACAAAGTGGATTTGAGCAGTGATAATATGATGCCCAATGGAGTGTGGGGATTCATACATGCTCATCGACATAGTTGGGTAGTTCAGTGTTAGGGTCGGAGTAAGTATATGTATATTGAGGGAAGAAGGGTAAAAACAATTGAAGAAATTTGGTAGTATTTGTATGATCAGGATGATTTATGTAGTCTCGTGCTGTTCCGGGTTTGGAGGGAAACGGGTGATTGGGAAATTTTCTTTTGAAAGTTCTGTAAGCAAGATTAGTACTGGATGATAATTGAGTTGATGTTGAGGATTGGGCTAAAGAAGGGGTGTAATCTGAAGAAGGTGTGGGAGTTGGTGGGTTTGAAGACGTTTTGGTTGATGATAATTGATGAATGGTTAGGGTTTGAGGGTGTTGTAATGGTTGTTGCAGTGTTATTAGGTTGTTTAGTTTGTATGATATCTGTGTGTCATCTGGGGAACTGTTGTTTGAGCGTTCATTCGTAAAAGGGGAGTATGTTGGTGTTACTTGGTAAATATGAGAGAGAGAGAGAGAGTAGAGGGGGTTTCATTTTTGGCTTGGAGGTGGATGCGTCGAAAGTGGGGTAGAGAAAATGTAGATGGGCTGGGTTCTGAATTATCGATATTGTCAGGGGTTTCTAAATCTGAATTGTCGAATTGGGAGATAATGTGAAAAACTGTGATGTCTGAGTTAGCATCAGAATCCATGCCGGATGATTTGTTAATGTGGCGTGATTCAGGTGGCGGGAAAGCAAAAAGTGGGATGATGAGAACTGGGTTTTGGAGATTGGCTGGATGGGAAATTTAGCGGTGATGGGATCCAACTTGGTGGCTCATCTTGGGATAAAAAAATGATTGTTCTGAGATTGAAAAGTTGTGGTATGGGGCTGTTCGATTATTTGTTCATATGTATCGTCAATTTGAGGATGTTGTCTTACTATATGGTGAATTGGACTTTGTATATAATTAGATCTTGAACTTGTAATATTTGTGAGTGCTAAATTTCTTAAATTTTTTATGGTACCAGTGATAATGGGTGATTATGATGTAATTTTGGTAATAGTGGTGCTGTGGGTGATGCGTTTGTAGTGTGTTATGATTCGTCATATGTGTTCGGTGTAGTTGATATTTTTGTATTATATTCTTTTATTTGTGCTCCTAAAAGTATTTTGTTTGTTGATATAGAGAAAATTCTAAAAAATCCTGCGAAAAGTATACGTGCTACGCTTGCTTATCGTTTTTTTTGTGTATGTATTGCGCATGTGTTATAGATTTCTTTCAATAGAGAGAAAAGAAATCCCATAAAATTAAACAATGCGTATAATATAGTCAATCTTTCTAAGATGTAAGAGGGCCATCCTAGAAAGGCTAAAAATTCGTTTTTCAGATTTACAAAACTGAAAATATTGATTGGTGATAAATCCTGTGGTCAATATTTTTTGCCATTTAAACAATTTTAATCTTTAATATCTTTAAAACATCCGATGTAATCTTGTGTGTAAATGTCTGAAAATCCTGCTGTTTATGCAAGTTTGCGTAAGTTCTGATCTATTGATTGTCGTTGTATCGTGTCCATTTTTGAAAGCAGTTCCTGAAACTGTTGTGTACGAATGTGGTGTTGTATGTATGATTTAGAGTATATGTCGATCGATTGTAAATCGATATTCGGGTTGCGGGAAATAGCTCTAATGCTTTCAGGTGAACACTTTTTCAATGGTTGCATTATTGTTGGATATGGTGTGATTAGATAGTTTTTGTCTTCGTCGGGGTTTGATTGTACAACGTTGTGGCTATTTTTTGATCCACATGGGACTGCTGTATCCCAAAAAAAAGGTTCTTTGTGAAAGTGTATCAACAAACTGTACTTTTGTTTTTGTAGAATTTTGGGATTCTTTTATAACATCGTTTGTCTTCAAAAACAAACAATGGTGATACTTTTTTGGTGCAAGTGTAAAACCATAAAATGTTTCCTTGATAATTAAGTAAATTTGATCTGTTTCCGGATAATAAATATCCTGCATATGGTATTTTTAGTACTGCTAGTGCGAGTGATTGTAGAATCTGCGTTCTTTCGAGTTCACATAATTGGTGTAGTGTTTCTAGTTCTGATAATGACGTTTCTTGAAAAATTCAACTTATCGTGTAATCTAATTTCATGTCTAACGGTATGTCATAATGAATTGCGCCAAAAAATGTGTTCTTCATGAGTGATAGTTCTTGTAAACGGTTACTTTCTGTATCTTGTGGTTTTAATTTTCCACCGGTTCTTCCTGCATTCTTTTGAAATTTTACTGAGACTTATGCGTTCTCATCAGTATATGAGTGGGATGTAGCCGTTTGGTGTATAATTAATTTTCCTGTATTCATGTCGAAACCGTTTTCGTATACGAAAAGAATTGCTGAATAATGCGTTTTGTAGAGTGGTTTGTAAAGTATTTACATACAAGTTCTGTTTCTGGGTAGAAATGGAAACGTGTCAATTTATTCTCTAAATTATGGTTGTTTCTAAAGTTATAATTATGATGTCCAATTTATTCCGGGCTTACATCTTCAAACGGGATTGATTCAATAAAGTTTTTTTGATAAAATTTTATCATTCTAGCGTGTATTTTTGCTACTTGAAATGTTGTACAGGTGTCTTCGGGGAACCAAGCGATTGCTGCTTGTGTGCGCGTAGCAGGATCGCCATATCCTTGGTCATTTTTGCAAGGGAGTCTGATTCCTTGATAAATTATAGTGTCGTCTTTTAAATCACGTGTTCGTTGTACTTTTTCAAGTTGTATTTTCCAATCAAAAAACATTATTTCTTGGTATCGTTTATTTTTGTATCTGCTTTACAATTTGAGGGATTGTTTGTTCCAACGTGTGGTATCTAATTTTTAACATGGAGATCGTAAGTTAACCTTCCATTTGCTCCGTGAAATGGAATTTTGTTATCTAGTCTTATATGACCTTGGTATTTTTCAAGTTCAGCTTTATGTGCTAAGTCTGGAAAAACTTGAAAATTTACTAGTTTTCTGTTTGTGCTTTTATATGATATGATTTTTAGTCTCTTGGGTTCGTTTTTGCAATCTTCAGGGCTGAGGTGTAATAACCTTTCGATGTTAAATTTGGTAGAAAGATTCATGGTCTAATCTGTTTTTATTACTATTTGAGAATTGTGAACAATGTACTTTCTTTTCGGAAAATGTCGCTGTGAGTTTGTATCCTGTTAGTGTTGACGCTCTGGCTTTTGAGTATAACGTAGCTATTATGTTTGTGGTTTCTTTAGATTGTGGTTCGGATTCACATTGTGTTACTATTTATAGCATAGTTATGTAGTGTTTTTTGTTCGTTTTCTTCACAATCGTAGTGTGATACTAAATTCCTGAGGTCCTGTGCGAGGAGAAGGATTTTGATTTGGTTCGGGGAAAAAATAAGAAAAAGAAGGTGTTGAAATGTGAATATCCTCAGAATGTACATGTGTATGATAATCCTGAAAATGGGTTATAAAACTTTATGTATCCGATTTTGTTTTCAGTATTTCTATCGTATTTTTATACTACTTCTGTTGTTATAAATGAGGGAGGTAAAGATTGAGCTGTTATATTTGGAGGAGCTAATGGAAATGGGTGTTGAACAATATTTTTTAGTCTTACTGTAATTTCGAATTTTAGTGTGAGACTATTTTGTTGACTATGTTATGTTCCTATATATCTTTAGGGATATCTTGTCTATATTGTAATCTATTTAGTGCCCAGTTGTGTAATCTGCTACTTTCTTGATGTTGACCAAATAATGGTGGAGGTGCTACGAATGTATTCCAATCTAATCGCAGTGGTATATTATTAGATGGTTGTTCCTGATATCTTGAATCAAGATGGGTAGGAAAATTTAGGAGACAAAGTGTTGGTGATATTTGACATAGAGAAGTTGTTTAAGGAAGGCAAATTGTTTCTGGTGAATTTGATAGTGTTGTATCAGATGAAACGTCAACTGGGTCGTTTATTAAAGTTGGTTCACCTTCAGTGTAGGTGTGCGTTGCCCAATATGGAAACATTCTGTAGTTACTGGGGGATTAAACGGGTTTTCTCGAAATTTTTCGGATGTGGGAGTTGAACCTAAGGAGTTTGATGGAATATTTGAAATGTTTTGTTGTGAAGCAATTGGGAGAGTATCTGGTAGTGTGCTGCTAGAAAAGTCTAGAGGATTTGGTGTTGATGATTGAGCTATATTAAAATGAACTCTGGGAGTTTAAAAATTCCTGTTTCGTCTCGGATGTATGATTTGTCTATTTATTTCAAGCGTATTTTGATTTTGGCTAGTGTGTCTAACTCTATTAAGATCTTGTTGTAGAGGTGGGTGTATGCTATATGTTGGTCCGTATTGTGGTTTGCTCAAAGGTGCGTGGCGAACAACTGGTTCCAATGGTTCGGATAATCGTGCGTGTCTTTCTTCAAAAGTATATAGATTGTCTTGGAAAGAAATGCGTGGATGATGAAGAGGATCATGAAGAAATGGATGATTGGGGATTTTGGGTTTTGTTGGCGTTGTTGGATTTTATTGGGATGTTGTCGGTGGGGACTGGTGTGGGCGTTGTTGATAAGCAATTTTGGAAGCTGAATTTTTTATGAAGAAGTTTTATGTTTACTATAGTATTCTTCAAGAATGTGATGATTGCCTTTTTTATACATTTGCATATTGTCAATAACAGTGATGTTAAATTTGTGAGAAAAATTAGGAATAGTAGAAAAACATCGGCGCTACTAAATAGGTTTCGAAACCTCTAAATAGTTATTGAATTATCGTACCTGTGGAGGTTATCAAGGATTTTGGAAAGGTAAATATATATTTCGAATAGCGAATACAAAATTACAAAAAGGTTGCCAAAAATAATTAAAAAAACTATTAAAGTTTCTAAGGTATCGGCGAAAAATATTATGAAAAATTTTAGAAAGGTAGAAGGTTTTAAAAAAAAGATTGGAAATAGTTTTTTGTGTTTGTCGACCGTCGCAGAAAGGAACATTTAAGAAATGATCCGTTCTGTCGAACTATTTTTTAATTTTTTTGGAGCTAAACTCGAGTGTGTTCGGATTACTTAATGATTTTTTGACAAGTGGGTTGGTTTTTTTCCAATACTATTGAGGGGTTCTTTTATGGTGTCTGAGAGATCTTCTTGGTTTTGTTTTTATTTATAGGATGATTGGGGGAGAAATAATTGTACTTTAGGCTAAATGATCATGTGCTTTTTTGTTCTTTAGGCTAATTTAATATTTTTGCTTGGAGGGTTTTTGAGGTCTAGGTTGGGAAAATGTTGTTGATCTTTGTACTACTTGATAGCGGAGGGTTGTAATATTGAGAATGTGTTTATTTAAGTTGTCAATTTTTAGCGGTTTGCTTATTTTTGACCTGGAGGTCTTGAAGTTATAGTTATACTTATGCTTGGAGGTTTAATATTTGTCGTCTAATAAAGTGGTGTTGTTTTAAATAAGGTGATGACTCGGAAATATTTCTTTTGGCTGATTTTGAACTAGATTTGTTCAAGTGTTTTTTCAGCATGTTTTGTGAAAATTTATATGTTCAAAATGATTAAAAAGAAGGTGAAGATGTTAATTAAAACTAAAGTTGTTTTTGCAATTCAACCTTCTTTAATGTTTTAGATTGTGATATGAATGTTTTATAATTTTTTTGTGGCTGACTTCTAAGTCGTGATGATTCTCTATGTTCAAATTCCTCTTTTTCATCCTGTGGTAGAAGTTTTTCTATCTTTTTCTCTCTTTTTTCTTTCTTTTTGAGATGTTTTTGTCTCTGGTTTACGAGATAAATGGTGAACTAATTCTTTTTGTGGGGTTGGATTTGGATTCATATAATTGTCAGTGTTTTGATTTTGTTCAATATCTGAATTACTGTGAATAATTGTTAAATCTGTGAAGGATTATAATTGAGTTATTTCAAGGAGTGCGTATTCTTTTGGATAATAGGGTAATAGATTATTTCAATTCTGAACAAATTCTTTTTTACTTAAGTCAGTAAGTTTGTATGTTACATCAGTCAGTTTATCAATTATTTGATATGGTCCTTTTGGGAGTGGTTGTAATTTTTTGGAAATTCCTTTTTGTGTTGTGAAATTTGGAGTTAAAACAAGTATTCCGATTTTTGAATCTGTTGCTGGTATGAAGCGTGAATTGATTTGGTTATTTATGTTTTGCCTTTGTAACAAATTTTTGTTTAATTTTCGATAAATTTCATTATGTTTCTTATCTCTAATTAAAATCCATTCGGTATGTGTACCAGAAACTATTTTTTAAATTTTGTGGATGATGAAAGTGGTATTCATTATGGGTACGTAGTGGTAAGTTGTAACATATAGAATCTCTATTTGGTTGACAATAACCTTGTGTAATTTTATAGGCAATTGCTGTAAACATTATTGATTTTCGTGGTTGTTGGTTAAATACCAATTCATATGGTGATATTCCTAGTGTTGTTGTAATTTGTGAAGTATAGAATAAGGGGGATAACTTTGCATCTGTCGACCATTCGGTGTATCTTGTATCATTTCCATTAAGGATACATCTGAGCTGTTCTTGTAATGAACGGTTCATACCTTAGACTAACCCATTTGTCCAAGGTGCATGAGATGTACCTGGTTTATGTTTAATTATATATAAGTGGCATAGTGTGATAATTTCGTTGTTAATAAACTCAGTGCCATTGTCTGTGACTAGTATTTCGGGTACTCCGAATTTAGCTATCCAAGGTTTGTAGAGTGTTTTATATGCATAATAAGCATTACAATATGATTGAAATATAGACTTTGTCTTTTAAAACCTTGTTGTTCTGTAATTTGTTTTTGATTTGGCTAGGGTTTATTTAATTGGCTTATTATACAATCGTTTCAGAATACTTTGATCCAAATGGTGCATTTGGGAAATGAAAACTTTGAATAAAGTTGGAGTATGTCTTTTCTGATCCTGAATGACCCTTGGTATGTAGGGTATGTGAAGTATTGAATGATATTAAAATCAAACTCAAAGGTAGACAAGGTACTTTAAAATCAGGTGTCTGATATTCTAAAATATCTGTGTTTTCATTTATAGTGTTTTTTTTTGAATTTTCTGAAATATCTAAGGAGTGTTTTGTTTCCTAAGATTGTGTTATCAGCTTTGATTGGTTTAGTTTTATATTTGTGCCATGATTTTAGTTGATACTTTTGTGATAATTCCAGTTTATTTTTTCCTGTTGTCGGTAGAAAAATGATTTCTACTTCTATCTTTGATAGGGGTACTGTGTCAAGTGGGTCATGAAGATTAAAAACTTGATCGTGTATTTTGAATCATTTGGTAACGGTCCTGATAAATAATTATATCAGTTAGATTATTCTTTTCAATTAAAAAAAATGGGTAATTTTTATGTGGTTGTTGTTTAACTCGTTTTTGTTAGGTAATAATTTTGATCCAATGTGAATATGGAATCGGCTTAAATGTAGATGTACTTAGTTAGCAACTTCATAGTGGATGTTTTGACAATTTAAATATAGTGGAAAGTGTTGTAGATTGTTTATTTGTGATTGATCTATGTCAGTTTTTACTGCATATTTACATTCCATTCGTGGTGAAGTTTCATCTTTTGCAAGATAGAAATTTTTAATTTGTGGTATTTCAACTTTTGTTTTTCTTGTTAGTAGTTCAGGTGGTGTATTTCTACTAAGAGTATCAGGTAGTGCAAGGTTTTTTCGTGCTGTCCATACTATGTGTAAATTTGGAAATTCCATTGAAAATAATTGAAATTTGTAAATTCTATGGTTTGGATTTGATTTTTGTGTAAAAAGAAATTTGATAGGTTTATGATCCGTGAATAAAACTGTTGGATGTTTTGATCCAAGTATCAAAAATTCGTATTCTGTAAGAGTGTATATTATAGCTGTGCATTCTCTCCTTAGAGTAGAGAGTCTTAATTCAGCTTTTGTAAATAGGCGAGAATTTGCTGATATGAGATTCATTTTATTTGTTCCATTGTGAGATTGTAGTAATGCGGCACCGATTCCAAAATTTGAAGCATCGCACATTGCAAAAATGGTTGATTGGGGTCTGAAATTGTGTTTGAAATTTGTTCTGTGAGAAGTTTTTTGGTTTCTTCAAATCATGTCTGGTGTTCTGTTGTCCATTCAAAATTATTCTGTTGTCTGAGAATGTTATAGAATGGTCTTTAGTATAATTGCATTTTATATACATATTTTTTTAGGAAGCTGAACATTCGAAAGAATTCTTGGATTTTCTTTTTGTTTGAAGGTGGCTGGACTTTTTGGATTGCATCTATCCATGATTGCAATGGGGTTATAGTGTTTTTCTCTATAATGTGTCCAAGAAATTTTACGCGTGTTAAGAAACAATGTGATTTGTCTGGGGCTACTTTCATGTTTTCGTTCTGTAATATTTGATGATACATTTCTAGAACTGCGAATATTTCATCTTTGGTTTGTGATTGCATGAAGACAGCGTCTAAGTATGTAATTGCATTTTTCTTGAGAATAAGTGGTCTAAAAAATTTACTCATAAATGCTGAGAAGTCTGCTGGTCCTATGGTTATGCCATAGAATAATCTAATGAATTCGTATCGTTGATTTCCGATAACAAATTGTGTTAATCGTCGTGATTGTTCATCCAGTGGCATTTGATTATATGCACTATTCATATCTGCGGTTTTGAAGTATTTACCGTTTATTTCTGTTAAAAATACTTGAATTGGTTCTATAGGCCAATTACATTTTGATTCATCAATGAGTGAATTGAGATATCTAGCGTCTAGAACTATTTTAGTGATTCTCCTTTTACTAGATTAATAACAGGGTCGATAAAGGTGTTTTTTTTGGCTTTTCTTCTTTATTTACTGGAGATATATTTTTATATTGTTCTAGAATGTCAAGTAATCTATTATCTTTGTCATGTAAATGGATTGGTACTTTGCTTGCTCTTTGTTTTTTAGAAACTGCATCAGGTTTCAAAGGTAGATGTAGTGGTGAAATTGATTTTCCAACGTCGAATTTAGATGTGGCATAAACTCTTGGGTATCTTAATAATAAATCGGCTAATTTTTCAAATTCATTCTTTGTTCTTTGAGAGTGTTGAGAATTGAACATTGTCAAGAATTTTTGTTGTTCTTCTGTATAGTGTGATATTTTGAATGTTGGTTTAAAATAAGGTGTTTTAGTGAAAAATTCTGTATTTCTTTTTTTGTTGCTTATTATATTTTTTATTGATAATTCTTCGTCAAGAATTGTTGATTGACATATATCTAATAGCTGCAATATATTATTTACTTTTTATGCTACTTCTTTTGTAGGAGAAGTTGTAGCGTTAGTTTCACAATATCCTAGGAGTCCTAGAGGTAGGGTTATTTTATATGGTCAATTATTGTAAACATTTTAGAGAAATAATGTCAGAATTTGAGTTTTTCATCTATTTTATGGATGAAATTGTTACCCTAAAAAATTTATGAATTGGTCTAAACTTAAGGTCAGACATATCGAGTTGTTGTCTTTTTTTATTTTTGTCATTTTGATGAACTTGTTTGATCGGAATTCATAGATGTATCCCGAGAGTGTTTTAGGATGTTTTCTTTCTTTATTCTAAATGGGGTAAAGTTTTGAGAAAAACGGTGGTTGTTTGTTCATTCTTTGGAAGAATATTAGAGCGGTGTTATGCATTCTTGTATATTTATCTTATACTAACTTTGCTGTCTAATACATTAATAGTTGATATATTTTTAGTGAAGAATGGAATTCCAATGATATTGTGTTTTATATCTGTGATATGGAGGGTTTGTTTCAATGGTTTATTTAAGAGTTTGTTTTGTTCCATTCTTTTTGTGGTAACAAGGAAGAATTGGATTTTTCCGTATCTTGTTAAGGTTGAGCCTTGTGCTGTTGCTAGTTTACTGGCTGTATTCAAAGGTATTAGTTTTGGATGTAAAACTTTGATTTCATTTCAGGTTGGAATGTTAATAATATCTGATTCTGCTCCAGAATCTATTTTAAAAAATATTTCAAGTTCTGGTGGTTGAAACTCTTTACTTTTTGGACTTTCTAAGAGAAGTGGCATTGTCCAAATTTTTTCTCTTGGTGGTTCTTTTGGTACGTTTTGGTAAATGTGATTTGTACAAGAAGATGGTACTTGTTCCTTTTCAGGCTCGTTTAATGGTGTTGCTTCGTTTGCTTTTTCTCTAATGGTGTGTTTTTATTTCTAGGTCTAGTGTAATAATCTAAAAGAAGTTCCAATTGATTTTCATAGACATGTGAATGAAATGGTTGTTCTTATGTAACAGTTTCATAGTCACTTTGAACTCTTATCATGTTGACTGAAATTGTATTGTCTGTATTGCTTTCACTGTCTGTAGATTTGCAATTGATGTGATTCAGTTGCAATTCAGTACTTTCTGTATTATCAATACCAGGGGGTTTGAATTGGTTTCTTCAGTTGTTTGTACTTGATTTAATTGTCTTTGATGTTTTGGTGTATTGCTTCTATTTTGTTTTGAGAATCGGGATAACGTGTATTGTTCCTATGAGGTGATTGAGAGTAGTTTCTTTATCTATTATTATAGTTTGAGTTCCTGTTTTGTGAATTATCTTGTGATCTAATTTGATAAATGTTGTAGTTAGATCTTTGATGATTTGATCTGTTGTTCGAATAATGTTGTGATCTATCGTTTTGATATCGCTGATATCGATTATTTGAGTAGATTCTTTTCCTATTGTTGGAATAATTTCTATGCCTATTGTACGATGAAATTCTTGATCTATCGTTTGAATAGTGTCTATTCCTAGAGTTTGAAAGAGAATTATTATTAAATGAATATTCTGGTCGATTTGATTTTCATCGTGAATAGTTATTTCGATACTGGTTGTTCCAACTAATCCAACGACTATATCTATTTTGTGAGAAATTACGTGAATTTCTTTGGTCTGGTGATCTTCCTCTGTAGTTAGAGTTATAAGGTGATTGGTTTCTTGAATAATTTGAACTGTTTGGAAATAATTTTCCAGAACTATTATTATTGTGAATGTTCTTATTTGGTAATTTTTGATCTTTTTTCATGTACTGATAAAATGATTTGTTTGGTTCCTTGTACTTTTGTGGTTTATTCTGATCGTCTTGTTGTTTTTGTCTGCATTCAGCAATGCTATGTCGGTATCTTCGGCAATAGTTACACTATTTTTTGAATGATGGTTTACCTTTAAAATTTGGATTTTTCTCATATATATTCAAAATTTCAGTGATTTTTTCCGATAAATTTGTATCTGAATTTTGTATATTATTTATTTGTGTTGTAGTTGTTTGAATATTATTAACATATTGTAGATTGAAATTTTCTGTTTCTTCTAGTTTCATAGTTATTTCTGCTTGTTCTAGTTTATCAACTAGTTTTTGTAAAATCTAAATCTGGTTCTCGAATTGAAGAAAGATGTGATGCTCTCTTTTTGATTGCTTTTTTTCGTAATTGAGTTGTTAGAGTCATAATTAAAATATCTGTCATTTTTGTGTTTTTATAATCATGAGTGTTGAGTGAATATGCTTTTCGGACTAGTGTTTCGTTTCTTAATGCTAATTGTTTGATCGTTTCGTTTGGTAGTCTGCGAATTTCATTGCATAAAACTCTTTGATGTTGTTTGTTCCTTTCAGAATCAAACATTTTTGAAAATTCTTGTGTGAATCTTTTCCAATCTGATTTTATATCTAGAGGTAAAACTGGAAACCTTTTAGCGCTGCGCCATCAAGTGTGGTCTGTATCAACGCTGTGCAACTATGTATCCAATTTCTGTTAAGTGGTGTATTTATTGGTTCAGGTCCTATGTTTAAGATTAGAGTTGCTGTGACCGCATTTAAACATTTTTCTACAGAATGTTCAGGGTCCGTGCCTGTAAATACCCTTAATGGCTTGTTTGATGTTATTGACGATCCACCCATGAGGTATAGATTCATAGTCATTTGGAGTGATTCATGGGCATTTGTCATTTGTGAAAAATTTGTGAGTTGACTCTTTGTTATTTCATGTTGTTGTAAGTAATATAAAAGCGGGATTTCATTTTGCGTGTGCGTTGGTTGATAAGAATGTGTACTAGCTGGGTTTTGTGATTGAAAATTTTTATATTGTGATTTTAGACTTGGTCTAGGTTGTCGCATAAGTTGTTCTTGTGTATATGGTTTAAAAATATCTGGTTGGTTCTTGTGGTAAGAGTGGGGTCTTTGGTTTTGATAAAAATGTTGATGATCTGATGAAAAATAATTAGATGTATAAGGATGTGTTTGATGTCTATTTTCAATTTTGTTGAAAAAATGGATAGTTTTCACTTTGGTCTGGTGAAAATTGTGGGCAGTCATTAAAATTTACTGATTTTGATTGTGGTAGTCGGAAATTTTGTCTTTGTGAAAATAAGTGATTTTGCCTGTTTGTAGAGAGGGTTTAGTTGCTTGTAATTCTATTTTCATAGTTACAATTATGTTTTGCAAAATTATTTCTTGTGAAAGTTCTTTGTTTTTGTGTTGGTTTTGTCATTGATCGCAATGTTTGATAATCCATTTGTGTATATTTTGGAACAACGGATATTTTAACCGTAGATTGCAATGTTACCTGTGGTAATGTTGGATTTTTGGGTCTTGGAGTTGTAAAGTTTGGATGTATTGGTAAATTACTTTGTTGTGCTGTTGTTGTTATTGTTTCAAATATTTCTTCATTTACGAAATGTGATGGTGTTTGAATATCTTGTTGTGTAAGATTTCTAGTTCCATTTAGGTTTTCTTGTTGTATGAGGGTTGAGTTTAAACTATTATTTCCTACTCTATCAGGTAGAAATGAATTATACTTTAAAAGTGTTGCGTCAATTGTGAGTGGATATACTTAAACATAATCTTTATGAAGAAATGTCTGTTGGTATGTTCCGAAATAGTACATGAGACCATTCAGCGTCCCAAACATAATCTGATTGTTTTGCTAAGACAGTTTCATCAGTTGAATTTTGAAGTCTAAAATTTTTTCTCGCTTGTGAGATTAAATCAATATTTATTATAATGTGTGAAATAATCAATGATAAACCATGCTAAGATTTTTTGTAAATCTTGTTTAACATTTTGCGAAATTTCGTTGCTTGTTAAATTTTCACGGATTGTGTTTAAAAATTCGATTTGTGTAATTTGTGAGTGTTCAAAGTTAACATCGTTAAAAATTGTTGTTGTTCTTTTGTGTAATTTGTTATATTGAATGTTGGTTTAAAATATGGTGTTTTTGTGAAATAATCTGTGTTTCTCTTTTCATTGCTTATTATGTTATTTAAGGATAATTCTTCGTCAAGAATTGTTGAAGGACATATATCTAATAGCTGCAATATATTATTTACTTTTTATGCTACTTCTTTTGTAGGAGAAGTTGTAGCGTTAGTTTCACAATATCCTAGGAGTCCTAGAGGTAGGGTTATTTTATATGGTCAATTATTGTAAACATTTTAGAGAAATAATGTCAGAATTTGAGTTTTTCATCTATTTTATGGATGAAATTGTTACCCTAAAAAATTTATGAATTGGTCTAAACTTAAGGTCAGACATATCGAGTTGTTGTCTTTTTTTATTTTTGTCATTTTGATGAATTTGTTTGATCGGAATTCATAGATGTATCCCGAGAGTGGTTTAAGATGTTTTCTTTCTTTATTCTAAATGGGTTAAAGTTTTGAGAAAAATGGTGGTTGTTTGTTCATTCTTTGGAAGAATATTAGAGCGGTGTTATGCATTCTTGTATATTTAACTTATATTAACTTTGCTGTCTAATATATTAATAGTTGATATATTTTTAGTGAAGAATGGAATTCCAATGATATTGTGTTTTATATCTGTGATATGGAAGGTTTTTTTCAATGGTTTATTTAAGAGTTTGTTTTGTTCCATTCTTTTTGTGGTAACAAGGAAGAATTGGATTTTTCCGTAGTTTGTTAAGGTTGAGCCTTGTGCTGTTGCTAGTTTACTGGCTGTATTCAAAGGTATTAGTTTTGGATGTAAAATTTTGATTTCATTTCAGGTTGGAATGTTAATAATATCTGATTCTGCTCCAGAATCTATTTTAAAAAATATTTCAAGTTCTGGTGGTTGAAACTCTTTACTTTTTGGACTTTCTAAGAGAAGTGGCATTGTCCAAATTTTTTCTCTTGGTGGTTCTTTTGGTACGTTTTGGTAAATGTGATTTGTACAAAAAGATGGTACTTGTTCCTTTTCAGGTTCGTTTAATGGTGTTGCTTCGTTTGCTTTTTCTCTAATGGTGTGTTTTTATTTCTAGGTCTAGTGTAATAATCTAAAAGAAGTTCCAATTGATTTTCATAGACATGTGAATGAAATGGTTGTTCTTATGTAACAGTTTCATAGTCATTTTGAACTCTTATCATGTTGACTGAAATTGTATTGTCTGTATTGCTTTCACTGTCTGTAGATTTGCAATTGATGTGATTCAGTTGCAATTCAGTACTTTCTGTATTATCAATACCAGGGGGTTTGAATTGGTTTCTTCAGTTGTTTGTACTTGATTTAATTGTCTTTGATGTTTTGGTGTATTGCTTCTATTTTGTTTTGAGAATCGGGATAACGTGTATTGTTCCTATGAGGTGATTGAGAGTAGTTTCTTTATCTATTATTATAGTTTGAGTTCATGTTTTGTGAATTATCTTGTGATCTAATTTGATAAATGTTGTAGTTAGATCTTTGATGATTTGATCTGTTGTTCGAATAATGTTGTGATCTATCGTTTTGATATCGCTGATATCGATTATTTGAGTAGATTCTTTTCCTATTGTTGGAATAATTTCTATGCCTATTGTACGATGAAATTCTTGATCTATCGTTTGAATAGTGTCTACTCCTAGATTTTGAATGAGAATTATTATTAAATGAATATTCTGGTCGATTTGATTTTCATCGTGAATAGTTATTTCGATACTGGTTGTTCCGACTAATCCAACGACTATATCTATTTTGTGAGAAATTACGTGAATTTCTTTGGTCTGGTGATCTTCCTCTGTAGTTAGAGTTATAATGTGATTGGTTTCTTGAATAATTTGAACTGTTTGGAAATGGTTTTCCAGAACTTTTATTATTGTGAATGTTCTTATTTGGCAATTTTTGATCTTTTTTCATGTACTGATAAAATAATTTGTTTGGTTCCATGTACTTTTGTGGTTTATTCTGATCGTCTTGTTGTTTTTGTCTTGTTGTTTTTGTTCTTGTTGTTCAGCAATGCTATGTCCGTATCTTCGGCAATAGTTACACCATTTTTTGAATGATGGTTTACCTTTAAAATTTGGATTTTTCTCATATATTTTCAAAATTTCAGTGATTTTTTCCGATAAATCTGTATCTGAATTTTGTATATTATTTATTTGTGTTGTAGTTGTTTGAATATTATTAACATATTGTAGTTTGAAATTTTCTGTTTCTTCTAGTTTCATAGTTATTTCTGCTTGTTCTAGTTTATCAACTAGTTTTTGTAAAATCTAAATCTGGTTCTCGAATTGAGGAAAGATGTGATGCTCTCTTTTTGATTGCTTTTTTTCGTAATTGAGTTGTTAGAGTCATAATTAAAATATCTGTCATTTTTGTGTTTTTATAATCATGAGTGTTGAGTGAATATGCTTTTCGGTTAGTGTTTCGTTTCTTAATGCTAATTGTTTGATCGTTTCGTTTGGTAGTCTGCGAATTTCATTGCATAAAACTCTTTGATGTTGTTTGTTCCTTTCAGAATCAAACATTTTTGAAAGTTCTTGTGTGAATCTTTTCCAATCTGATTTTATATCTAGAGGTAAAACTGGAAACCATTTTAGCGCTGCGCCATCAAGTGTGGTCTGTATCAACGCTGTGCAACTATGTATCCAATTTGTGTTAAGTGGTGTATTTATTGGTTCAGGTCCTATATTTAAGATTAGAGTTGCTGTGACCGCATTTAAACATTTTTCTACAGAATATTCAGGGTCCGTGCCTGTAAATACCCTTAATGGCTTGTTTGATGTTATTGACGATCCACCCATTAGGTATGGATTCATAATCATTTGGAGTGATTCATGGGCATTTGTCATTTGTGAAAAATTTGTGAGTTGACTCTTTGTTATTTCATGTTGTTGTAAGTAATATAAAAGCGGGATTTCATTTTGCGTGTGCGTTGGTTGATAAGAATGTGTACTAGCTGGGTTTTGTGATTGAAAATTTTTATTTTGTCATATTAGACTTGGTCTAGGTTGTCGCATATGTTGTTCTTGTGTATATGGTTTAAAAATATCTGGTTGGTTTTTGTGGTAAGAGTGGGGTCTTTGGTTTTGATAAAAATGTTGATGATCTGATGAAAAATAATTAGATGTATAATGATGTGTTGATGTCTATTTTCAATTTTGTTGAAAAAATTGATAGTTTTCACTTTGGTCTGGTGAAAATTGTGGGCAGTCATTAAAATTTACTGATTTTGATGGTGGTAGTCGGAAATTTTGTCTTTGTGAAAATAAGTGATTTTGCCTGTTTGTACAGAGGGTTTAGTTGTTTGTAATTCTATTTTCATAGTTACAATTATGTTTTGCAAAATTTTTTCTTGTGAATGTTCTTTGTTTTTGTGTTGGTTTTGTCATTGATCGCAATGTTTGATAATCCATTTGTGTATATTTTGGAACGACGGAGGTTTTAACCGTAGATTGTAATGTTACCTGTGGTAATGTTGGATTTTTGGGTCTTGGAGTTGTAAAATTTGGATGTATTGGTAAAATACTTTGTTGTGCTGTTGTTGTTATTGTTTCAAATATTTCTTCACTTACGAAATGTGATGGTGTTTGAATATCTTGTTGTGTAAGATTTCTAGTTCCATTTAGGTTTTCTTGTTGTATGAGGGTTGAGTTTAAACTAGTATTTCCTACTCTATCAGGTAGAAATGAATTATACTTTAAAAGTGTTGCGTCAATTGTGAGTGGATATACTTGAACATAATCTTCATGAAGAAATGTCTGTTGGTATGTTCCGAAATAGTACATGAGACCATTCAGCGTCCCAAACATAATCTGATTGTTATGCTAAGACAGTTTCATCAGTTGAATTTTGAAGTCTAAAATTTTTTCTCGCTTGTGAGATTAAATCAATATTTATTATAATGTGTGAAATAATCAATGATAAACCATGCTAAGATTTTTTGTAAATCTTGTTTAACATTTTTGCGAAATTTCGTTGCTTGTTAAATTTTCACGGATTGTGTTTAAAAATTCGATTTGTGTAATTTGTGAGTGTTCAAAGTTAAACATCGTTAAAAATTGTTGTTGTTCTTTTGTGTAATTTGTTATATTGAATGTTGGTTTAAAATATGGTGTTTTTGTGAAATAATCTGTGTTTCTCTTTTCATTGCTTATTATGTTATTTAAGGATAATTCTTCGTCAAGAATTGTTGAAGGACATATATCTAATAGCTGCAATATATTATTTACTTTTTATGCTACTTCTTTTGTAGGAGAAGTTGTAGCGTTAGTTTCACAATATCCTAGGAGTCCTAGAGGTAGGGTTATTTTATATGGTCAATTATTGTAAACATTTTAGAGAAATAATGTCAGAATTTGAGTTTTTCATCTATTTTATGGATGAAATTGTTACCCTAAAAAATTTATGAATTGGTCTAAACTTAAGGTCAGACATATCGAGTTGTTGTCTTTTTTTATTTTTGTCATTTTGATGAATTTGTTTGATCGGAATTCATAGATGTATCCCGAGAGTGGTTTAAGATGTTTTCTTTCTTTATTCTAAATGGGTTAAAGTTTTGAGAAAAATGGTGGTTGTTTGTTCATTCTTTGGAAGAATATTAGAGCGGTGTTATGCATTCTTGTATATTTAACTTATATTAACTTTGCTGTCTAATATATTAATAGTTGATATATTTTTAGTGAAGAATGGAATTCCAATGATATTGTGTTTTATATCTGTGATATGGAAGGTTTTTTTCAATGGTTTATTTAAGAGTTTGTTTTGTTCCATTCTTTTTGTGGTAACAAGGAAGAATTGGATTTTTCCGTAGTTTGTTAAGGTTGAGCCTTGTGCTGTTGCTAGTTTACTGGCTGTATTCAAAGGTATTAGTTTTGGATGTAAAATTTTGATTTCATTTCAGGTTGGAATGTTAATAATATCTGATTCTGCTCCAGAATCTATTTTAAAAAATATTTCAAGTTCTGGTGGTTGAAACTCTTTACTTTTTGGACTTTCTAAGAGAAGTGGCATTGTCCAAATTTTTTCTCTTGGTGGTTCTTTTGGTACGTTTTGGTAAATGTGATTTGTACAAAAAGATGGTACTTGTTCCTTTTCAGGTTCGTTTAATGGTGTTGCTTCGTTTGCTTTTTCTCTAATGGTGTGTTTTTATTTCTAGGTCTAGTGTAATAATCTAAAAGAAGTTCCAATTGATTTTCATAGACATGTGAATGAAATGGTTGTTCTTATGTAACAGTTTCATAGTCATTTTGAACTCTTATCATGTTGACTGAAATTGTATTGTCTGTATTGCTTTCACTGTCTGTAGATTTGCAATTGATGTGATTCAGTTGCAATTCAGTACTTTCTGTATTATCAATACCAGGGGGTTTGAATTGGTTTCTTCAGTTGTTTGTACTTGATTTAATTGTCTTTGATGTTTTGGTGTATTGCTTCTATTTTGTTTTGAGAATCGGGATAACGTGTATTGTTCCTATGAGGTGATTGAGAGTAGTTTCTTTATCTATTATTATAGTTTGAGTTCCTGTTTTGTGAATTATCTTGTGATCTAATTTGATAAATGTTGTAGTTAGATCTTTGATGATTTGATCTGTTGTTCGAATAATGTTGTGATCTATCGTTTTGATATCGCTGATATCGATTATTTGAGTAGATTCTTTTCCTATTGTTGGAATAATTTCTATGCCTATTGTACGATGAAATTCTTGATCTATCGTTTGAATAGTGTCTACTCCTAGAGTTTGAATGAGAATTATTATTAAATGAATATTCTGGTCGATTTGATTTTCATCGTGAATAGTTATTTCGATACTGGTTGTTCCGACTAATCCAACGACTATATCTATTTTGTGAGAAATTACGTGAATTTCTTTGGTCTGGTGATCTTCCTCTGTAGTTAGAGTTATAATGTGATTGGTTTCTTGAATAATTTGAACTGTTTGGAAATGGTTTTCCAGAACTTTTATTATTGTGAATGTTCTTATTTGGCAATTTTTGATCTTTTTTCATGTACTGATAAAATAATTTGTTTGGTTCCTTGTACTTTTGTGGTTTATTCTGATCGTCTTGTTGTTTTTGTCTTGTTGTTTTTGTTCTTGTTGTTCAGCAATGCTATGTCCGTATCTTCGGCAATAGTTACACCATTTTTTGAATGATGGTTTACCTTTAAAATTTGGATTTTTCTCATATATTTTCAAAATTTCAGTGATTTTTTCCGATAAATCTGTATCTGAATTTTGTATATTATTTATTTGTGTTGTAGTTGTTTGAATATTATTAACATATTGTAGTTTGAAATTTTCTGTTTCTTCTAGTTTCATAGTTATTTCTGCTTGTTCTAGTTTATCAACTAGTTTTTGTAAAATCTAAATCTGGTTCTCGAATTGAGGAAAGATGTGATGCTCTCTTTTTGATTGCTTTTTTTCGTAATTGAGTTGTTAGAGTCATAATTAAAATATCTGTCATTTTTGTGTTTTTATAATCATGAGTGTTGAGTGAATATGCTTTTCGGTTAGTGTTTCGTTTCTTAATGCTAATTGTTTGATCGTTTCGTTTGGTAGTCTGCGAATTTCATTGCATAAAACTCTTTGATGTTGTTTGTTCCTTTCAGAATCAAACATTTTTGAAAATTCTTGTGTGAATCTTTTCCAATCTGATTTTATATCTAGAGGTAAAACTGGAAACCATTTTAGCGCTGCGCCATCAAGTGTGGTCTGTATCAACGCTGTGCAACTATGTATCCAATTTGTGTTAAGTGGTGTATTTATTGGTTCAGGTCCTATATTTAAGATTAGAGTTGCTGTGACCGCATTTAAACATTTTTCTACAGAATATTCAGGGTCCGTGCCTGTAAATACCCTTAATGGCTTGTTTGATGTTATTGACGATCCACCCATTAGGTATGGATTCATAGTCATTTGGAGTGATTCATGGGCATTTGTCATTTGTGAAAAATTTGTGAGTTGACTCTTTGTTATTTCATGTTGTTGTAAGTAATATAAAAGCGGGATTTCATTTTGCGTGTGCGTTGGTTGATAAGAATGTGTACTAGCTGGGTTTTGTGATTGAAAATTTTTATTTTGTCATATTAGACTTGGTCTAGGTTGTCGCATATGTTGTTCTTGTGTATATGGTTTAAAAATATCTGGTTGGTTTTTGTGGTAAGAGTGGGGTCTTTGGTTTTGATAAAAATGTTGATGATCTGATGAAAAATAATTAGATGTATAATGATGTGTTGATGTCTATTTTCAATTTTGTTGAAAAAATGGATAGTTTTCACTTTGGTCTGGTGAAAATTGTGGGCAGTCATTAAAATTTACTGATTTTGATGGTGGTAGTCGGAAATTTTGTCTTTGTGAAAATAAGTGATTTTGCCTGTTTGTACAGAGGGTTTAGTTGTTTGTAATTCTATTTTCATAGTTACAATTATGTTTTGCAAAATTTTTTCTTGTGAATGTTCTTTGTTTTTGTGTTGGTTTTGTCATTGATCGCAATGTTTGATAATCCATTTGTGTATATTTTGGAACGACGGAGGTTTTAACCGTAGATTGTAATGTTACCTGTGGTAATGTTGGATTTTTGGGTCTTGGAGTTGTAAAATTTGGATGTATTGGTAAAATACTTTGTTGTGCTGTTGTTGTTATTGTTTCAAATATTTCTTCACTTACGAAATGTGATGGTGTTTGAATATCTTGTTGTGTAAGATTTCTAGTTCCACTTAGGTTTTCTTGTTGTATGAGGGTTGAGTTTAAACTAGTATTTCCTACTCTATCAGGTAGAAATGAATTATACTTTAAAAGTGTTGCGTCAATTGTGAGTGGATATACTTGAACATAATCTTCATGAAGAAATGTCTGTTGGTATGTTCCGAAATAGTACATGAGACCATTCAGCGTCCCAAACATAATCTGATTGTTATGCTAAGACAGTTTCATCAGTTGAATTTTGAAGTCTAAAATTTTTTCTCGCTTGTGAGATTAAATCAATATTTATTATAATGTGTGAAATAATCAATGATAAACCATGCTAAGATTTTTTGTAAATCTTGTTTAACATTTTGCGAAACTTCGTTGCTTGTTAAATTTTCACGGATTGTGTTTAAAAATTCGGCGAATATTGCAATTTTACTTCTTACAGCTGTATGTCTAGATGTTTGAACTGGTGAAGCTCCTTGAGATTCTGTTTTTTCTAGTATAGATAGATAACTATAGATTATTGAAAATACATTTTTGGTGAATATTGAATTCGCTCTTTGAGAGTTTTGATGTTGTATATTTTTTTTTTATTCTGTGAATAGTTTTGAAAATTCTAAATCTACGTCGTCTGTTTGAACTAGATTTCTACCATAAAACGTATATGGTGAATTTATTTCTATAGTATAGATTCCCTACTGTTGTGTTATATTACGTATTCCTTTTGAGTAGTGATCAATAAGTTGTCTTTTGATTTTTACTTCTGGAAATTCTCTTGTACATGGATTATCTCCTTTTTTGAATAAATTTGCGATTAAATTTTGACAAAATTGTGTTTGTCCCTTATTTTCAGTGTGTGGGTTGATAAAAAATGGAAGAATGGAGTTTTCTTCTTGGGTTTCTTCATTTTGATTCATTTTGTGTTTTATGACTGTTAATGTGTAATTTTCATTGTGTTTTATTGGTTGATTCCAATTGTATAGACGTACTGGTTTGTTTTTGTATGTCTTTCTTATTCTTTGTTTTCCTTGTATTGATGACTGTGATGTAGTTTCTGAGTCAGAAAAAATTAATTGATCGTTACCTTGTTAATTTTTATTTATGGAGTCTTTTAACCTGTAAAGTTCTTGTAAATTACTGGTTTCTGATTCGGAGACTCCGTTTATTTGCTTTGAAAATCTTCTTCGTGTAATTTGTCTTTGTTTGCTTAAAATTTTCCTTTCAATTGTCTGTCGTTTTGTTCTACTATATCCTATTGTTTGTTTGTGTGGAGTGACTACAAGATCATATTTTTCGCTGTTTATTTCACAATTATGGAATATAATTGTTTGTTTATTTCCTAAATTGTCTAGTGACTTAAGGTATAGGATGACGGATGCAATTTTGTGATTAGTGATTTTTACTGTCTTAAACTGTTAGTTCTTATGATTTTTTCGGGTTAGCCTAACTTGGGTCTTTTATTCAGGGTTGGAGAGAAAAGTGTATATCGATTCCGAAGAATGATTGTTATTTTCTCGTGGCTATTCTAAGTTAAGGTGTTAATTTACTTAATCTTACTTAGGGGTAGTGATTTTTGATCAAGGGTTGCCGAAGAGTAAATCAATCCACAAGGTTCAGGTATAGTTAGAACACAATTAGTTTGTTAGATACTAATTTAAATTTATCAAGTTGAAATATTATCCTGGGTCAGGTAAGAGGGGGGTCAAGTGAAGGATGAATAACCGAAGTTCTTCACTGTTTAGCCTAATTAAAATAGTTAATTTGATTGAAAAATTTCTATTAGTCTTGGGTCTTTAGGAAGGGTTGGGTAGTGAACCGACGTTTGAGGTCGTTAGGCACTTTATTAATTGTGAGGGGGAGATTAAAAAATTTTCTATTTGATCCAAGGATAAGCCTTGATGATCAAGATATAAAATTAATGAAATTAAACTTAATTTAGATAGAAAGGAATAAAAGATCCAAGAAAAGCCCTGATGATCTGTTAATTTTAAATAGGTTTAATTTAAATGAAAAAAAGAACTAGGATAGCCCTTTATAAATTAAGTAAAGGTTTAATTGATAGAAAATTTTTCTTTATTTAATTTTTGATTATTATAGTAGATTTATGATTCGCTGTTATGTTTTAGGTGATGAAGCTGAGATGAAGAGATGATTTATATATACTAACACTATGTGTTCATACTAAATAATTTTTGAAATTTTATATTCAATAAATATTTTTTCCAGATGTCTTTGGAATTTACTGCAGATTTTTGAAGAAAACGGCCAGACATGTTTTATCAGTCTTTACTGTGTAATATTAAGTTGAGCTCCTGTAATTGTCGTTGAAGATTTTTCTTCAAATATACTATGTTTGTAAATGAAAATCTAAATTCAAGGCTAATAAAATTCTGAATATAAAAGTTTGTGTTGGCTTTTGCCGTACGACCATGAATTTTAATGGTAAGCTCCACTGTAGTCGTATATCGTCTCTTGTCCGAGGTCTTTTTCCAATACCGGGTAGTTCTCGTATTGTTCGGAATAATGGCTCTGATCTATTGAGTCGTAGAGACATTTCAATTAAATTGTTGTCATGTAACATTTTTGAAAAGGTTTTTTGTCTAATTCTAATCTATTTGGTTAGTCCTAAGCTAAGTTAATTTTTAAGTCTTGTTCGAGACTTTTGGTCGCACCAGATGAGTTATATTTTAAGGTGTAACTCATAGAGTAATTTCAGATCGAGTACACCGTCTGCTCGTCACGCTATCGTCTTTTCGGCCGGATAGATTCGTGCAACTTCTTAGTCTAATACCGATCTTAATCTTACTCTCATATCTCTTAGTCTCAATAGATCTAGAGTATACTGGTTTTTCTACGAGCTGGACTCTCGGAGAAAGCAACTAAGTTGTAAGTTAAATTCAAATCTCTCTGTTGCTGAAATTACAAGTAATTTCAGCACTTGCAATCAAGTGGGTTGTTAGTTTGATGGAGTGTGATTGGTTAATCTTTAATATTTTATAGGGATAAAATATCTAAATTATAACCAATAATAAATTATAGTTTGGATCTGGTTTCATGAATTACAAACTATTATAATGGAGGATTGACAAATTATGAAATAAATATACTTAGTTTTGACAATACTATTACTGCCACCCGGGTCGAGGTCATGCACAGCTCTGCCAAATGTCTATCGGCTCAATTTGGTACCAATTTTTTTTATGGATTCAAAATAAACTTCAACCAAAGCTATTATGGATCAGTTGTATATTACAAATAAATATCAGTTTTTCGAGTAAAATGATTTTGATTCGGTTATTAATCAAAATTTGTGCCGCATCCCATTCTTGCTTTGAGTTTCAAAGTCGAGGCAAAATAGTTTGTAAAATACTAAAAATTCGTGGTCAAAATGACCTTGTTAGTTCAGCAGAAAAAACCACAAAAACGCAAATTGGGCCTCTGTTTCAGTCATTGGTCGAAGTAATCAAAATATACGAGGTAATCAAAACAGTCTTCTTTTCCCAACAAAGTTTAAGAAGAGTCTCCAAAAAGTAAAATTGAGTAGTTACTACATTGATTTTAAGCTCTGATGAGCTAAATAAGACGCTCACTTGATTCAATTTTACTAGAAGGTCTCTCTGTCTTTTTGGCGTAATTTTTAATTGAACAAAAAATGAACCAACTTTGGGATAAATCTTGTTTTCATCATGCTTGTATAAAGTCAAGTCAGTTTGAGAAAAAGGCATTTAGTTTTCAATTTTTTTGTTTTGTCCGTATATGGGTAGCTAGTATAAGTACGATGTTGTAAAATTCAACGATTCGGTTCTTTCAAACTTTTCAGCGTTTAATGCAAGTAAAACTTGTCTGTATTACATTCAGATTTTCATGACATTTTTAGATTTAACTTTAGGCCTTCAAAAACTGATAAGATACAAAGATGGATCTGAACTTTTTTGGTATATGAAATATGAAAGACATTTTTCCACACAAATTATAGAAACCTACATATGCAGCCAATTTTTTTTATAGATATCAGCCCAGGCTCACGATTTTAATCATAATAAAAACTGTGGTTTTTGCGATTCGCAGAGGATCATTAAAAGGCTATCAGGCCTTATTAGGCAAAGTCAGTTTCTATTGTTTCCCACCGTTCCAGACTGAGTTTTTTTATTCCGCGTAGCTTGCTAGTGCCACTGAAAGCCGCTTTTTTTGCGACTCATTGCCGTCTTTTTGCGTTTCCACTCCGGGGTCTTAGTAAAATTTAAAACCTATTAAAACACTTGAAAGATTAGCCAAAGTATTTATCGTGCAAGATCTTTGAAAAAACTTCGTCCGCCTCTCAATCGAAAATTCGGATGTTCGAGACCCACCATGATCCGACCTCGTTGCGTGAGAGTGAGGCAGCAATACCCAGCCGAGAAAAAACATCAAAAAAAATTGAGCGTAGTTGATAAGCAGGGGCACAGCAATGGTTCACCGTGATGAACCTTACAGATTGTATCTTGTTCGTTTGATAATTTTGAAAAAAAACAGCCCAAAAACGGCGTTTTTAGTTTTTTTTGGACATATTTGACCAAAAAAATGAGTTTTTTTGGCGCACGCTCCCCCTCAAAACTAGTATATATTGGCGCCGAAGGCGCTCTTTGAAAATTTTTTTGGAGTCCGTCACCATAAATGGGTATTGGAAAATAGTACAAAGAAGTGGACCCTTTGGGTCGGCAGGGTATCGATTCCCTGAGGGAGGATGGGGGGGGGGGGGGTGAGGTGGCGTCCGCTCCCCCGCTCCTCCCCCCAAAATCTGCCCCTGAAATCAAGTATCATTTTCTTTTGTAGCCATTCATATCAACACCACTATTTTTGGTGTTCGAAAAACAATAATTTTCAAGTTGAGATAACAAAAGGCTTTTTAAAGGTTATGAGCTATACTATTATGTTTATGAGCCATTCGAGTTTTCCTAAGCATGATGTCTTGCTAAACACATTCGTGCTCTAGCACATAGGTGATAACACTTACTTTCTCGAAAAATTTCAGTGATAACACTTACTTCTACTATTTTGATAGTCTCATTAGCCTCGCTCTCTTTTTAAAGCTAGTCTTTTGGAACCAGATCTAAACTACATTTTATTATTGGTCATAAATTAGATACTTTATCATCATAAAATATTTAAAATTAACCAATCGTGATCCATCTAACTAGCAACCCACTTATTTGTAAGTGCTGAAATTACTTGTAATTTCAGCACCAGAGAGATTTGAATTTAACTTAGAAATAACTTACCTATTCAAGAGAACTTTAGCAATCGCAATAAGCCAGTACACTCTAGATCTATTGAGCCTAGCAGAGACTAGTTAAACACCCTGAGACTAGTAGATATAAGAGTAAGATTAGGATCGGTATTAGAATAAGTAGTTGCACGAATCTATCCGGCCGAAAATAAGATAGCGTGACGAACAGACGGTGTACCCTATCCGAAATTACTCTATGAGTTAGACCTAAGAACTCAACTCATCTGGTGCGACCATAAGTCTCGAATAATACCTTAAAAACAAACTAGCTTAGAGCTAACAATATAGGTTAGTATTAGACAAAAAGTTTCCAAAATGTTACATGACAATAATTTAATCGAAATGTCTCTACTACTCAATAGATCAGAGCCGCTCTTCCGTACAATACGAGAACTACCCGGTTTTGGAAGCAGACCTCGGACAAGAGACGATCTACGACTACATAGCAACTTATCATTAAGTTTCTTGGTCGTACGGCAGAAGCCAATACAAACTTTTATATTTAGAATTTTACTAGCAATGAATTTAGATTTTCATTTGCAAATATAGTAACACTGAAGAAAATCTTCAATGATTATTTCAGGCGCTAAATCAAATTTACTATTGTACAATAACGATTGATAAAAACACCTCGAATCGTTATCTTCAATTCTGCAGTAAAATTCAAAAAAGATATCTGAAAATTATATTTATTGAAAATAAAAATAAAAATTAGTAAACATGATCATGATTTATTAGAAAAATAAATCATCTTGTCTTCTCCAGCTTTATCACTTAAACATAACAGCAATCATAAATCCACTACTATCATAAAAAACTAAAACCTTTCTACTAATTAAATTTAATTATTTTGAAAGAATTCTCCTAAATTTTATCATTATTTAACTTAACATTATTCAATCCTAAATTAGACCATCAAGGCTTTCCTTGGATCTCAATTAAATATTTAATTTAATCAATTTTATATCATTTAGATTTTTTTATTCTGATCATCAAGTCTTATCCTTGGATCAAATAGAACAATTTTGTTCTCCCCCACCCACTTATCAAGTGTCTAACGACTTCAAACGTCGATTCACTACCCAAACTTTTTCAAAAGACCCATGACTAATAGAAACTTTTCAATCACTCTAACCATTCTAATAAGGCTAAGCAGTGAAGAACTTCGGTTATTCATGCTTCACTTGACCCCCCTCTTACCTGACCCAGGATAAATCTTAATCTTAGTAAGTTTAAAATAGAATCTAACGAACTACTTGCGTTCTAAATATACCTGAATCTTGTGGATCGATTTACTATTCTCCAACCCTTGAACACAATCATTACCCCTGAGTAATATTAAGTAAGTTAACACCTTAACTTAGAATAGCCACGAGAAAGTAACAATCATTCTTCGGAATCGATATAAACTTTTCTCTCCAACCATGAATAAAAGACCCAAGTTAGGCTAAACAAAAAATAGTAAGGACTAACAGTCTAGGATATTGAAATCACTAATAACATCCTTGCATCCTTCATCCTAAACTTTATGTCAATGAACAATTTAGGAAATAAACAAACAATCGAACTACACAATTGTGAAATAAACAACGAAAAACACAATCTCGTAATTACCCCGCACAAACAAACAATTGGATACAACCGAACAAAACGACAAACAATAAAAAGAAAATTTATAAGTAAACAAAGACCGATTACACGAAAAAGATTTTCAAAGAAAAGAAACGCAGTCTCCAAATCAGAAGTCAGTAATTTGGACGCAATCTATAAACTAAAAGACACAGTAAATAAAAACTACCCAATCTATGATCAAATATATTTTTCCGACTCAGAAGCCACATCACATTCATCAAAACAAGGAAAAAGACAAATAAAAAAGATATACAAGAATAAACCAGTATTGAACATTACGCACTAACACTCATAAAACGAAAAAATGAGCCACACTCAGAGTGACGAAAGTCCAGACGAAAACTCGGTTTTTCCTTTTCTCATCACTTCAATCACTGATGATAGAGGACAAATGCAATTTCGCAATAATCTTATCGCAAATTTATTTGAACAAGGAATTAGCCCATGTAAAGCAGAATTCCCAGTGAAAAAAATCAAAAGACAAAATATCGATCGTTATTTAAAATGAATATGTTACCTAACACAACAATATGGAAATTGCACCATAGAACTCAAATAAATGTAAATTTCCTGGTAAATATGTTATCCAAACAGATGACATCGACATAAAATTTTCAAAAGTATTCGCAGAATACATTAAAAACATACAATACCAGAATTCACAAAGAGCAAACTCAATATTTACCAACGAAGTTTTTGCAATAATATAAAGTTATTTATCCATACTAGAAAAAACGGAAACACAAAGTACGTCACCAGTTCAAACGTCAAGACACACAAACGTAAGAATTGAAATTGCCGCATTCTCAGCATTTTTTAACACAATCCGTGAAAATTTTACAAGTAATGAAGTCTCACAAAATGCTAAACATGGCTTACAAAAAATCTTAGCATGGTTTATAATTGACTATTTTACACATAATATTGATTTAATTGCACAAGAAAGAAAAAGTTTTAGATCTCAAAGTACCAATGACGATACTGTCATTGCAGAACAATCAGATTATGTTTGGGACCCTGAATGGTCTCATCCACTATTTTGAACATCCCAATAGACATCTCAAGTCAAGCAATTAGTACAATATCTGTCCACAAAGATTACGTAAAAGTATTTCCACTTACAATAGATGCAACACCTTTAAATTGTAATTCATTCCTACCCGATAGACAAAATAATAGTTTAAATTCAACTGTTATACAACAGGAAAATCTAAATGGAACTAGAAATCTTACACAACAAGATATTCAAACACGATCACATTTTATAAATGAAGAAATAATTGAAACTTTAGTAACAACTATACAACAAAGTATTTCACCGATACATCCAAATCTCACAACACCAAGACCCAAAAATCCAACATTACCACAAGTAACATTACAATCCACGGTTAAATCCTCGGTTGCTCCAAAATTTTCACATATGGACTATCAGACATATAGACCAATGACGAAACCATTAAAAAACGGAAAAGATTCACAAGAAGTAATTTTGCAGAACACAATTATGTAAATCTATCACAAACAACTCATCCTCCTCGAAGAAATACGCAAAATTGTTTATTCTTACAAAAATCTAATTTTCCAAATACATCAACAAACTCAGTAAACTTCCATGACCATCCACATCCCTCACAAGATCATAGCAAAATTTATCCATTTTTTCAACAAAAAAAAATTAAACAACAAACACACTATTATACAAATTATTTATCATCCGATGATGACGACTATTATCGACCAGATATTTTTGCACCATACACACAAGAATATCGCGCACAAAAATCTCGACAATCTCAAGCATCTCAAAACGTAAAGATTTAGCCACAAAACCCAGCTGATATACAAAGCTACCAACCATTACAGATGCAAAACCCAATTATTACACAATCTTATCAAGCAGCACAATCACAAAATCTAGTCAGTATGCATTCCTATCAACCAACACAAATGCAAAATGAAAACCACTACCATATTATTTACAACATAAAATAACAAAAAAACAACTTGCAAACTTTTCACAAATACCAAAAGCCGCAGAATCGCTACAAGTGACAATGAATCCATACCTAATGGGTGGATCGTCGATAACATCAAATAAACCATTGATGGTATTTACAGGCACAGACCCTGAATATTCCGTAGAAGATTACTTAAATGCCGTCACAGCAAATTTAATTTTAAATGTAGGACCTGAACCAATTAATACACCACCTCGTCAAAATTGGATACATAGACGCACAGCGTTATTACAAACAACACTTGATGGCGCAGCTCAAAAATGGTTTTCAGTTTTACCTATAGACATAAAATCAGATTTGAAAAGATTCACACATGAATTTTCAAAAATGTTTGATTCTGAAAGAAACTAACAACATCAAAGAGTTTTATGTAACGAAATTCTTAGGTTACCAAACGAAACAATTAAACAATTGGCAGTTAGAATCGAAACATTTGTTCGAAAAGCATATTCACTTATCACACATGATTATAAAAACACGAAAATGACGGAAATCTCAATGATGACTCTGACACCTCAATTAAGGGAAATAGCTATTAAAAAGAGAGCATCACATCCTTCCTCAATTTGAGAACCAGATTTAGACTTTAGTAAACTAGTTGATAAACTAGAACAGGCAGAAATCACTATGAAACTCGACGAGACAAGAAATCTCAAACTACAATACATTAATAGAATCGAAACAAATACTACACAAATAAACAACATACAGGATTCAGATGTAGATCTATCTGAAAAAAAAATCACTGCAATTCTAAATATATATGAGAAAAATCCAAACTTCAAAGAAAAACCATCTTGCAAAAAATGTTGTAATTATTGCCGAAGGTACAAACACAGTATTGCCAAATGAAGACAAAAGCTACAAGATAATCAGAACAAACCACAAAAGTACAAAAACCGAATAAATCATTCTATCAGTACATGAAAAAAGACCAAAATCTACCAAACAAAAATATACACAGTAATAATAGCTTTGGAAAACCACTTCCAAGTAATTCAAAATAGTCAAGAAACCAATCACCATATAACTCAAGTTATAGAGGTAGATCCCCAGAACAAAGAAATTCACGAAATTTCTCACAAAATAATCGAAATAATCAATACCGAAATAACTATTCACGAACGAACTCAAACAGAAGAGAATTGTTTGATACCAGTTCCCATTCAAACCCTAGGAATAGGCACTAATCACGAAATTCATCATACAATAGAAATAGAAACTATTCCAACAATAGAAACAGAAGCTATTCAAAAAATCGAAATCATTATTTATCCAAACAACAGATCAAGAAATAATCCATACAATAGTTCAAATTATCAAAGATCCAATAATAATTATCAAAACAGATCAAAAAACAATTCACAAAATCGAAACTCAAATTTTAACAATAAACAAAGAAATTATTCCCAATCTCCTCATAGGAATGATAACCGTTAACCCGATTCCCAACACAGATATAGAAGCATTACACTGAAGCATCAAAAACAAATTAATCAAGTACAAACAACTGAAGAAAAAGCTTCAGACCCCCCTGGTACTGATGATACAGAGAATACTGAACTACAATTAAATCACAATAACTGTGAAACTACAGACAGTGAAAGTGATTCAGATAACACCATCTCAGTAAATATGATAACAGTCGAAAATGACTACTAACCTATCATAAATGAACAACGTTTCAGTTCACACGTTTACGAAAATCAATTGGAACTTCTTCATGATTATTACAATAGACCTACTAGTAATAATGTACCAGTTACACAGGAAGTAAATGAAATTAACACTGTAACCAAACCCGATGAAAAAGACGAAGTACAATGCTCAAGTACAAATCACGTTTATGAAAATTTACAAAAAGAACAACCAAGAGAAAAAATTTGGACAATCCCATTTCTCTTAGAAAGTCCAAAAATTAAAGAATTTCAACCACCAGATCTTGAGATAGATTTATTAATCGACTCAGGAGCAGAATCAAATATCCTTAATATACCCACTTGGAATGAAATAAAAACATTACATCCATACTTAATACCTATGAAAACAGCCAGTAAGTTAGCAACAGCACAAGGATCAACATTAGTTAATTATGGAAAAATCCAAATTTTACTTGTCCCCACTAGAACAATGGAACAAAATAAAATTTTTAACAAACCATTTAAACAAACATTTCACATAACAGATATAAAACCCAATATCATTGGCATACCGTTTATAACTAAACATATTCCCACAATAAACATTTTAAATAGTAAAATCCATATAAAAGACAAGTATACAAGAATGAAAAACACAAACTTAACATTCTTTCAAAGATTAAACAAACAACCACCATTTTTCTCCACATTTTACCCTATTTACAATCAGGAACGAAAATACCTGTAACCACTATCAAGAAATGTACATAACTTTTCAATCAAACAAGTTCAACAGTATGATAAAAATCAAAACAAACAACATCTTTTCATGACAGACCTCGAATTCAACCACATTCACATTCGAATAACAATTTCATCCATAAAATACATGAAAAACTCAAACTCCGATATTATTTCATTAGATTTATATAATATTTCACCATACCAAATAACATTACCTCTAGGACTCTTAGGATATTGTGAAACAATTGCTACAATTTCACCCACAAACGAAGTAGCATATTGAGTCAAAAATATATTACAACTGCTAGATACTTGTCAATCAACAATTCTTGATGAAGAATTATCAATAAACAATATAATAAGCAACAAAAAAAGAAATACGGACTATTTCACAAAAACACCACATTTTAAACCAATGTTTAAAATAACAGATTATACAGAAAAACAACAAAAATTTTTAACAATGTTTAATTTTCAACACTCCCAAATAACACAAAACGAATTCGACAAATTAGCCAAACTACTACTAAATTATCCAACAGTTTACGCAACATCAAAATTTGATGTTGGAAAAGTTAGTTCATCACTACATTTACCCTTAAAACCTGACGCAATTTTCAAAAAACAAGGAGCAAGCAAAGTACCAATACACTTACTTGATAAAGTTAACAGATTACTTGACATTTTAGAACAATATGAAATTATATCATCAGTAAATAAAGAAGAACAACCAAAAGGTAACACCTTTATCAACCCAGTTATCATCCTAGCAAAAAGAGAATCACTAAAAATAGTTCTAGACTCTAGGTATCTCAATTCACTAATTGACGAATTTAAATGCATTTGGCCTATTGAATCAATTCAAAATATCCTGAAAAAGATAAATGTTAATTACTTCACAATTGCAGATATGAATAGTGCATACAATCAAATGCCATTAGATGAACAATCAAGACGATTAACACAATTCGTTCTTGGAAATCAGCCAAACGAATTCAATAGATTATTCTATGGAATATTCATAGGACCAGCAGCTTTTTAAGCCTTTATGAGTAAAAATTTTAGACCACTTATACTCAAGAAAAATGCAATCACATACTTAGACGATGTTTTCATGCAATCACAATTTAAACAAGAAATGTTAACAGTTTTAGAACAGTATCATCAAATACTCAAAAAATTAAAACATGAAAGCAGCCCCGGACAAATCATATTTTTTCTTAACACGCAAAAAGTTTCTTGGACACATTATTGAAAGAAACACTATAACTCCATTAAAATCACGCATCGACGCAACTCAACAACTTCAACCACCCACAAATAAAAAATAAAATTCAAGAATTTCTTGGATTGTTGAATTTCTTAATAAATATGTATACAAAAAGCAATTATACTTGAGACCTTTCTATAACATCCTTAGACAACAAAATAACTTTGAATGGACTACCGAATATCAAACACGATTTGAAGAAATTAAAAAAACTTTTAACAGAACAAATCTCAAATACAAATCCAGATCCAAATCAACCATTCTACGCAATGTGCGATGCTTCAAATTTTGGCATCGGCGCAGCATTATTACAATCACACAGTGGGACAAATAAAATGAATCTCATATCAGCAAACTCTCGCTCATTTACACAAGCTGAACTACGACTCTCTACTCTCATGAGAGAATGTACAGCTATAATATATATACTTACAGAATAAGAATTTCTGATACCTGGATCAAAACATCCAACAGTTCTATTTACAGATCACAAACCAATTATATTTCTTTTTACACAGAAATCAAATCCAAACCATAGAGTTTATAGATTTTAGTTAATTCTAAGGAAATTCCCAAACCTACGTATAGTTTGGACAGCCGGAAAAAATCTTGCATTATCAGATACATTAAGCAGAAATACGCCACCCGAATTACTTAAACGAAAAACTACAGTTGAAATACCACAAAATATGAAATTTTATCTCGCAAAAGATGAAATATCACCACAATTAGAATGTAAATATGCAGTAAAAACCGATATCGATCAATCACAAATAAAATAAATCAAATTTTTTGATCTTCATGATCCACTCGACACAATTCCCCTATCAAAATTAGAAGTCGGAAAAATTTTTCTACCACCAACAGAAAAGATTGCATTACAACTATTACAAAATTACCAAAATCTTGACCCTGTCTTTAGACAACTCAAATCATTAAAACAAAAACAGCAACAGCTGAAACCACAATTTTAGGAAATAAAACACTCCTCCAATATTTTAGAAAATTTAACAATACAATTATAAATGAGAACACAGATCTTTTAGAAAATCAAACACCTGATTCTAAAGTCCCCTTTCTCTCTTTAACTATGATGTTGATAGCATTCAACATATGACATACGCAAAATACAAAAGGACACTCAGGATCAGAAAAGACTTACTCAAATTTTACACAAAATTTTTAGTTCCCAAATGCCCCAATTTGGATTAAAGTATTATGCAACAATTGCATAATATGTCAATTCAATAAACCTTATCCTAATCAAAAACAAATAGCACAAAAACAAGATTTTAAAGGACAAAGTCTTTATTTCAATCATAGAATTTCATTTGACACAAAAGGACCAATTTCACTATCCTCTGAAGGAAATTCTTACATTATGGTCATTGTTGATGCATTTACGCACTACGTAGCATTCAACCCAGTACACATTGTAATGCATATTATGCATATACAAACTCTACGAACACTGGATAGCTAAATTCGGCTTACCCGAAATACTAGTCACAGATAACGGCAAAGAACTTATAAATAATGAAAACATCACACTATGCCACTTATATAACATTAAACACAAACCACGTACATCTCATGCCACTTGGACAAACGGATTAGTCGAAGGTATGAACCAATCATTACAAGAATACCTTAGATGTATCATTAATGGAAATGATACACGATACGCTGAATGGTCAGCAGATGTAAAACCATTCCCCTTATCATATAATTCACAAATCACGACAATTTTAGGAATGTCACCATACGAATTGGTTGTTAATCAAAAACCACGAAAACCATTTATGTTTACAGCAAATGCTCAAAAAAATACACAAGGTTATTGTCAACCTAATGAAGATTCAATATGTTATAATCTACCATTACACACCCATGATGAAGATCAATTTCATCAACCACAAATTCTAAAATTAGCTTCCGGCTCACAAACCGAATGGATTTTAAATAGAGATAAAAAACATCTACCAATGGAAATCTACCAAAAAGTAACAAAGAAATTGTTACAAAGACAAAATATAAACAACCAAAATAAATCACGCTTTATGCCAGCCACAGATTTAAAAATTGGAACATTTGTTTTAATACCCAATTTTACTACACAAAACGAAATTTCCAAAAAATGCAACAACTTCGAAAAGGACTATACGAAATAATTGACAAACCTACTGAAGTAACATACAAATTCACTGATTCCACTAAAAAAGAAATTGTTCAACATCGCAACAATCTATTACCTTATTATCCAAAAGAGTACGCACAACGCAAATTAACTCAATTATATTCTATCACAGGTTTAAAAATTGTTCGAAACAATACACAGACAGAACAAAATCAAACCGTATATGACAAAAACAGTCAAAAACAAATCCAACAACAAACTGTAGCCCCTCAAATAGCTAACACACCAGAACAAAAATATCTCAAAAAGAAAGAAAAATAGAATAAGGACAGAAAAAATCTTACCACAAGATCAACAACCAAAATCCGAACAAAGAAAATTATCACGACTTAGAAGTCAACCACGAAAAAATTACGAAACATTAATCCCACAATCTAAAATATTAAAGAAAGTCGAATTTCAAAAACAACCTTAATTTTCATTAACAATTTATATTCTTTTTAATCATTTTGAACTTTCACATTTCCGTAATAACATGGTGAAACAAACTTGATAAATTCTAGTTCAAATTCAGCCAATAGAATTCGTTCAAATTTGTAACCTTAATATCTCTAACGCAAACTCATTAGCCGACAGATATTAATCTCCAGGCATATCTATAACTATAACTTTACAACCTCCAGGTCAACATGAAGCCTTGCTAAAACTTGACCACTAAAATAAACACCACTTCAAAGTTACAACCCTCCCCTATCAAAAAATGCAAAGATCCAAAATATTTTCTCAATTCAGACCTCAAAAACCTTCCAACCAAAAATGGCAAATTAGCCTAAAGTAAAAAAGAACCATGATCATTTGGTCTTAAGTACAAATATCTCAAAAATACCCCAAACTATCCAACAAATAAAAACCAAACTAAGAAGACCTTCCAAACACCATAAAATAAGACCCAACAATTTTTGACAAAACTCAACCCACTTGTCAAAAAATCAAAAAATAACCCAACCACACTTGAATTTCGCCCCAAAAGTTTTAAAACGTTTCGACGAAACGAATCATTTCTTAAATGCTTCTTTCTCTAACAGTTGATACTCTTAAACGAATAATCTCAAATCTTTTCACAAAATTTTCTACTCTATTTAAATTTTTGCTATTCTTTTTCATTGAAACTTTCGAAGCCCTAATAATCCTTTTCATAATTTTTTGCAATCTTTTTTCAATTTTCTATTCCCTGTTTGAAACATATCTCCAACTTCCCCAAATTTTTGACCACATTCACAGGTACGATAACTTAAAATCTATTTAAATGATACGAACCATTTCCAGTCGAAAAGATATTTTTCTATTGTTCATAGTTTTCCTCACACTTTTGACATCCTTTATCATGACAATGTGCAAATGTATAAAAAAAGCAATAGTCACATTCGCCTCAGCAAATATTCTTTTAATTTTTTTATTGAAGAAAATTATAATAAACTTAAATTTTCCCTAAAAAAACTGATCACTCAAACACATTTCCAAAATTGCTAATCAACCACCACAAAAACAGTCCCCACCAACATCTTCCCAAGAAAGTCCAGTAACACCTACAACTACCCAAAATCCTCAAACGTCAACACGCATTTCTTTTCAAGATAACCCATACACTTTTGAAGAACGACACGCACGCTTATCTGAACCGTTAAAACCAGTTAATCGAAAAGCACCTTTAAGCAAACCAACATGTAATTTATACCCCACCTTACAACAAGACCTAAATCGAGTAAGACATAATAGTCAAAATCAAAATACACTTCAAATAAACAGACAAAATATACATTCAAGAAATTTTCAAACCCCCAGAGTTCATTTTAGCATAACTCCATCACCAACACCAACTACCTCAGAATTTTCTAGCAGTTTATTACCAGATACTCCTACACTTACTTCAAAACAAATGATTTCAAATATCCCATCAGACTATCTAGGTTCAACCCCAACGTCAGGGCAAATCCGTGAAAATCCTTTTAACCCCCAAGATACCACCGAACGACCACCATATTGGACAACACACCCATATACCCAAGGTGAACCCAATTTAGTGAATGAACCAATAGATATTTCTTCTGATACAACATTATCATCCCTGCCAGAAACACTCTCACTTCCATCAATACCATCTATAAGTCAAATATCACCAACACTTTTCCACGTAAATTTTCCAAACAATCTCGACGCTAGATACCAAGAACAATCATCGTCAACTACCCCTTTACGGTTAGATTGGAACACTTTTGTAGCATCTCCCCCACTATTTGGACAACATCAAGAAAGTAGCCGACTCCACAGTTGGGCACTCAACAGACTACAATATAGACAGGATATCCACGAAGATATTCGAGAACATAAAAGTCAAATACTTCAACAAAATATTCTACAATTAAAATTTGAAATCACAGTCAGACTTATTCCCTAAGTTTACCAAAGATAACAGCTCAATCGCTACCTCCCCCATTTATAACAACTGAAGTAATTCATAATTACAATAGATACACCAAAAACACAATTGGATATATCACATTTTATAACCCATACTCAGGATTATCATACACATGTATATTTTAAAGATATTTACATTCCAACACATCCTTTTTCTAATTTTTTCCAATTAAAATACAAATCCATCTCCTCGCACAGGACCTCAGGGTTTACTAGTACCACACTATAATTGTAAATAAAACGAACAAAAAACACTACACAAATATGCTATAAACCAAGTAACACAATGCGAGTCAGAACCACAAGCTATTGAAAGCAAAAGCGTAATGCAACATTATACTCAAAAGCCCGAGCAACAACACTTACAGGTTATAAGTTTACAGCGACATTTTCCGAAAAGAAAATACATTGCCCACAAGTTTCCAACGGAAATAAAAACCGACTTGATCACGAACCCTTCTACCAAAGTAATATAGAAAGACTTTTACATCTAAAACCCAACGATTGTAAAAACAAATTACTCAGATTAAACTTAACGATAAACAAAAACTCAAACAAAAAAAAGTAAGTTTTCAAGTTTTTACCAACTCTGTACATCAAGCAGAACTTGAAAGATATCAAGGACATATTAAATTGGACGAAAAATACCCATACAGTGGCGCACACGGACAACTAACTTGTGATAATCACGATAAAGACTGGATACCTTATATTGGAATAAATAATCCTTCAAACTGCAAAGCAGATACAAAAAAAATAAAGGATACCGAGAAATAATGTTTTTCGATTGGAAAATACAACTTGAAAAAATACAACTCACACGAGATTTAAAAGATAACACCATAGTTTAACAAGGAATAAGATTAGCTTGTAAAAACGATCAAGGCTATTGTGATCCTACGACAAGGACACAAGCAACAATTGTTTGGTTTCCCGAAGACACTTGTACAACATTTCAAATAGCAAAAATACACGCTCGAATGATAAAATTTCATGAAAAAAATTCATCGGATCCATCCCATTTGAAAAAGTCAACCCAGTTCCAAAAAAGGACAACACAGTACTAAACTCAGAAACATTTATAATATAGAAAATAAATTGACACGTTTTAAAATCTATCACGAAACAAAATTTGCTGTAAATATAAAAATCCACTCTATAAAACACAATACTCCGAAATACTTTTCGAATACGACGAAGGTTTCGACATGACCACTGGAAAAATAAAATATGACCCCTATGCAACACATCACCCTATAAACGAAGACACATTATACATCCCAGTAAACCTTCTTAAAAACGCAGGTAATCCTGGTGGAAAACTAAAATCATACGACAGTGAAAGCACACGTTTACAAGAATTATCACTAATGAACAAAACCTATTTTGGCGCAATACATTATGACATTCACTTAAACATGAAATTAGACTACACAATTTGTAGAATTTTTCAAAAACGTTACTTTCTGAATTAGAAACACTACATCAACTATGCGAATTAGAAAGAACACAGATTTTGCAATCACTCGCATTAGCAGTTCTAAAAATACCCTACGCAGGATATTTGTTATGCGGAAAAAGATCAAATTTCATTGAATATGAAGGAAACATCTTATGGTTTTATACTTGCACCAAAAAGTGTAAGTATAAAAAGACGAACATATTTTTGGGATGCCGCAGTCCCATGTGGATCAGAAAACCGCCACAACGTCGTACAATTAAGCCCCGACGAAGAAAAATACTACCTACTTACACCAGACCCTACACTAATGCAAACATTAAAAAAGTTTTCACCAGAAAGTATTCGAGCTCTTGCTCGCAATCATAATATCGATTTACAATCGATAGGAATATATTCTAAATCCGATATACAACATCACATTAGAACGCAACAATTTCAAGAATTACTAACACAAATGGACACTATTGAAAGACCATCAATAGATCAAAATTTGAGAAAACCTGCAGAAACCGCAGGTTTCTCAGACATTTATACACAAGACTACAGCAGATATTTTAAAGTTTTAAAGATATCAAAGACCACATATATTTAAATGGTGAAAAATATAGACCAAAAGATATTTCACCTATAAATTTTTTTAACTTAATAACTTTAAAGAACGAAATCCTTGCCTTTCTAGGATGGCTTTATTACATCTTAGAAAGGTTGACTATCTTATACGCTATGTTTAATTTTATTGGATTTCTTTTCTCATTACTAAAAGGAATCTATAATACATATGCAATACATAAACAAGTAAACCGACAGGCAAGCGTAGCTCGCATATTATTTGCATGATTTTTTGGAATATTTTCATCATCAATAAACAAAATACTCTTAGATGCAAAAATCAAAGAATATAATACAAAACTATCCACAAGACCAAATACATATGGCGAAAAACATAGTAATACAAATACAACACCTAAAGCACCACATTTATAAACCTCAAAACCATCCATTATCATTACTTTACCGAAATTTTAGAAGTCTAGCAATCACGAACCCTCCAAATTTCAAACCAAATACAAAACAAAGCCCCATTAAACATATAGTAACGCAACAGCCGCAAAACGACCATACATATAAACAAATTATTGAACAACCCCATACCACCACTTTTCAATCTCAAAATAATCATTTTTTTAGCCCACGATGAGCAAACAATTTGAATCCCTCCATCGCTTAAACTCCCACACTGCCAAACCCCAAGTTCAAATCCCCAAAATCCCACTTTTTGCTTTTACGCCACCTGATTCACCACAAATTAATACATCATCAGGCATGAAATCTGATACCAACTCAGACATCTCAGTTTTTCAGACAAAATCACAATTTAATAACTCCGATTTAGAAACACCCGACGAATTCGCAGATTCCGAAACATCCCTTTCTACATGTACCCAGTCCAACTTTTCAACCTTTTCAAAACCCCTCTTTCAACCCATTCAGCCTCAACACCAATTTCCATCCCCCTCCACTCCTTTCCCATGTTTCCCAAATAACCCCAACCTACTCCCCATTTCATTCAGATCGATCAAACAAAAACTCACCAAAAAATATACAAATTTCTGAAGAAATCGATAATTTTATAACACTCCAACAACAGTTACTATACCCCCACACTCCTAATTTTCACAAATTATCATCAAAAGTAACATCATCAAATCCACCAACACCTACACCACTTTCAGATTATACCCCATCATTAGCTCAATCATCCACATCAACAGAAACATCCACTAGTACTAACCGAATTTATAGAATTTTTAGACGCAAGCTCCCAAATCACCCGTTCCCATCCAAACCCGGAATCGCCCGAGAATATATTAACTATCCAGACCACACCAATACTACAAATTATCTTCAAGTAACCCTAACCTTAGTTCCACAATATACCTTAAACCAATCCGACCATAACCCTGAACCACATAATTTTGTTGATGAACATGTATTAATACCCACACTTCATTGGACCGCTTATTATAGTTTTACTACTCCTCTTTCTTTACCACTTCATAACATCACAGGCGACATTAAAAGAAACAGGAACGAATTATTTACACTAACCACGTCACTAACACCCTGACAATTTACATATGTAGGATGCAAGAAAATACTGAAAACGTTTACTGCACCACGAGCTAACGATTACTCAATTGAAAATTATGATCATAACATCATCAGGCCCAACCAAGATCAATTTCTTGACGACGACCGTTTTGCAAACCCACAACTAACAGAAAATTTTTTTCATCAAAACATCCTACGTATTCACACTTAACATTTTAGATAAAAAGCATGACCACGTTATTTCAGAAGCACTATCCGATATAAGGCATACGAAACATTTTAGGACAAATTTCAAATATTTTCACTAATTTTTCACTTTCTTTCACCGAAAGAACGTGATTTGCACTGATCCCACGACATCATGTTGCAAACTAAACAACCGCACACCTACACTTATTATCGTTTTATACAAAATCATTATGATTTACACACACCATCACGACAACCCCACCACAGATTTCAGTTTAATAATTCTAAAAACACCTCACCATTTTTCCTAAACTTCACAAACTGTATTAAAAATACTAACTTTCAAGGCATTCTCCGAAATTGTGATCCAATCACCCAGATGTATATATTCTGTCCCCTCACCAAGACCTTCAACGACGAAGAATCCCGACCCTTAATAATCCCGCATGAATACATTCAACCTATAGAAATACCAATATTAGAATTCAATCACAACACTAAATACAATCATAAAATTTACAATTTAATACAGAGTCGAACACTGTTAAGTAATGCAAAAAAGCGAAAATCTTGTTTGACCAAGTATTCATAAAGCTTAAGTGATTGAATTTTCTGAAATAAAAGCAAGGTAAAAATTCCTAGAGGTACAAAAATTTTTGAATTGAAAAATGCTTAATAAATTGAATCTTATGCTTACAATCATGTTCAAGAAGGTTGGAATTGAATTATGGTCTTCCCAGCTCCCCTGCGCTCCCTTATTCATCATGGAAGATTGATGTAATCTAAACGTTTTTTTTATTACAGTGGGTTGGACAAATTTGTCAGATATTGAGTTACTAAAACAAAACGTATAAAAAATCGTATTGTTTTCGTCTGGTTTTCTTTACAAAATAAAACCTGATAAAAACTTGTCATGGGAAATTCGGGTTCGTCAATTGAATCCAAAAAACTATATTTGTGACGGTGGGATGGACTTTTTCTGATCGATTGATTAATTAAGTGAGACAAATCCCTTCATATTAAACTTTCTTCCCCCAGATTTTATGCGGGGTCGGGGAGTAACCATGAAGAGAATTCCCTCATTAGCCAAAAAAAGGAAAATGAAAAATTGAGACTTTGACCTTCCTGTTGCATAATTGAGCGGTTTAATTGTCTCATTGGCTGATAAAACTTGTCGTCTTAGATTTGAATTGAAGGGAACTGCATTCAAAACTGAAGGGGGAACGTTTATCACAGAAAAAAAAATGATGAAAAAATGGGTCCGATACTTTCAAACAAAAAGAAGAATAAAGACGCTGCGGAATCTACTGAGATCAAGTGCATAACAGCTACAAAAGATTTTTTCGTTGAATCCAAACGCGTGAAAGCACAAAAACAAGCTTAGTTATAAACCTTATTGACGTCGTAATGGTTTTCATTTTTCTAAAACTCATTAATTGTTCTCAAGTAATTATGAAAAGAGTGATCTAATTGTGCCACAAAGCTCAATCATCTTATCAGCACGTAAGCAAAAAAAATCCATGTAATCGATTTTATGATTGAAATTTTGGTGCGGGAAAGCGGTAACTATTTATTTTTTCAGTTTTTTCCCTTTTTAAAGTTTGCTCAGGAATTTTGTCTTGAAACCCACTTCTCGCTGAAAAATTGTTTGCCAAGAACAAATTATTTCTTGAAATTTCTCTATAACCTGCATTCAACAAATGGAATCTAGGCAACTTTTACAGCTAAATTTATTTCGTTGGACGATTTAAAAACGCTGCTGGCAGCCAAAACACATCGCCGATTTTTTTTTCTTTAAGACCAACGAATAATTATTTCAGATTCAAAGAGGGAACCCAAAAAATAGTGTTTAATCAAATCAGGATAAACTTCTTTGCTGGTCCCATTTAATGGAATCACTGCATTTCCCGAACCCGATAAAAAAAATAGATAGACGAAAAAAAGTAGACGAAAAGAGAAGAAAACAAACGGCAAGGAAGGAACTACAAAAGCAGTTGGATATGGCAGAAAAGAAGATAAAATTTAAGAGACTACAATGTATCATCGAAAAAGAACATAAACATTTCTCAAAAGTAAAACATTTCAGCACTTCTTTTGTTTCATAATATTTCAGATTTCAATTGTGAAAAAAACACTGAAGTTGAAAAACCAAATGCAGTTTTCTAACTTTTCTAACTGCTAAACCAATGTGTAAGTTTTTTTGAAATTTTTTTTCAACTTTCGAAAAAAGCAAAAATTTGTAAGTAATTTAAACGGATGACCAAGGAAAATTTTTTTTGTTCACGACTCCTGTCACGCGGAGTATGTTTTTTTTCTATGACTTCCGGATTAGATGAATACCCCTATGCTCTAAATATTGAACAAGTTAAGCCACATAAAATTTCCCTCAGTTTAATTACAAATTGATTTTTAAATCCTGAAAAATCAAACATAGCCAATCGATGATTGTAAGAGAGTAGTGAACGCAATTAAACAGAAGAAACACTGAATTGGTGTAAAAATTCTCAACTTTCGAATTTCAGTGAAAAAAAGATGCCCTTTAAGCTTTTTGAATTTTTAAAACAATTTATGATTGGCGCTTTTTTGATAACACTTTCCCAATTAGAGAAACCTGGATCAACAGGTAAAATTTTGATTCCGCAGGAAATCTCAAATTTTAATACCACTTTCGAAACTAGAAATCGTTTACGTTTTTTGCGCCATTTCCACGTTCGTATTTGGAGAGTGCTATTTACGTCACTTTCAGCAGATGAATTCCAATTGAACTGCACTATACCTAAGTGCATCAATATTGTAAGACTTTCCTGGAAAAAAAAACAAAAAAAATTTGCAAGACCTATATAAGAGTCTTCACTAGGTTCATTACTCTTAAAAACGCAAGTAACTGTCAACCGGAATGCAGAAAAAAATGTCTAAATAACAGATTCGGAATACGCCAAGCTAAATTTGCTTTGGATGTGTCGGCCTAGATTTTCAGTTGACTTCAATTTCTTAAAACAAAACATTTTTCCTAAAAAAAACTCCTTTTTGTTTTGTAGTAAGTTTAAAATCAGTTCACGTAATCATATAAAGTAAATTCGTTCTTGAGATTTATTTGAAAATTTTAAAAATATTTATACTTGAAAACGAGCAAGGTACCCTAGCAACTAACAGACAATGACCCTACATCACAGCGGGCAATCACCCGCCGAGACGAAAAACGGACTAACAATTGTCCAGATCGGATAGACTCGTGCGCCATCTTGTCTATCCAACCAAAAGTTCTATCTTGTCTATCCGCAGAAATACTGAAAACAAAAAGAAATTAGTTGATAGGACCCATCGGTATAAATTAGCAGTGGACGAAGATTTGTATCTAATTTATAAATTTTCGTTAAATTTCCGCATTTGATTTTATGCTTGTTTAAATATCATTTTATTTGTGGAAACAGATCGACTATAATCTGTGATAGCATTAGACTTTATGTTTTTATTTTATTAATTACTAACTGAAACAAAAAGTTCTACAGTAATATCAACGAGAACTGTTTCTTTTTGTAAATAACAGTTTTTATTTCGAACTGCTGTGGTTATTCACTTCGAATTTTCTCTAGTAGCGAGTCAATTTGATAGATAGACTTACAATGCTAGCAGGCAAAAGCATCGGCAGAATCATCCCATCGTTCCTGTGAACAGTCTCGAATTTAGGCTCGGCAAAATAAAAACAATTATCAAAGGATTCCGACTCATGTCAGGATTTTATCAGGGCAGGTTCTGAGAACATAACTGGAACAAAAAAAATTAAAACCTGTGGATATCCTCGACGGTTTTTATACCTAAGTCTCTCAGTAGACATACCTCAAAATGAGTGCTACAGTATTCTTCTCTCAAGAGGAACAAAACGGGAGCCTAGTATCTTTGTTCTATGAAACCTTCTGCCCAAAAGCAGGTGCATTTATTCAGATACAATTTTACTAAGTTCCTAATGAAATTGCGTGCATTTTTTTGCGAAACTGTTTTGACGATGGCAAATTTTGATACTCGACTGGCCCTACTGTGAGCTTGTCGTCACGTTTGGTTGAGCGGCTGCTGATGATAGTGGTGTCCTTTTTTAGTAGTCGGATCTGAATCAGATAAATTATTTTATCTTTTATTTCAGGGGGCGTCAGTTTCAACTAATAATATGGCTTTCAATCTGCAACTTGAGTCAGACTGTTCCAGCATTTCATCTGGCGTTAGCACATCTCTAGCTAAAAGCTAAATATCTCTAAATTGAAAGATTTGTCTCTTATTAGAGAAAAATAGGTTTTGGGCTTAAAGTGAAGTTCAAATGGCGTTTTCGTTAAAATTTAATCTTTATTGCAACATATATCTTCCAAAACTTGTCCCATTGTGGATTGACGATCCAAAAATTTTGGATCAAGTTGCATTGTTCCCAGTTTACTTTTGATAGTCTGAATACTGTGGTCAACTGAACCACATCCTGTGTGACCTTCTGCTGGGCAAAAACATTATTAATACCCCTCTGCTTACAAAAATCCAGAACTTTTTTTAAAACTCTAAGTACTGTTCAGTTCTGATGGACTTCGTTATGCTATAAGTTTGAACGTACTCTGTTAGAAATGTTATGATCTTGTCTGCTCCTGTTAAAGCGCTAAAGGAAATTTTGGAAACATGTCTACGGCCACTAAGATATATAATTTTTCCCTTCTTTGTCTATCATCGGTCCTGCAACAAGTCAAGTTGCAGCGCTTCGTTGGAGCGCTTCGTTCGAGCCGGTAATTCTAGGTAAAGTCTCGATGAATTGAAAGGTTTTGATATTTCAATGTTCTTACCCTAGAGGGATTACCATCTGCAATTTTGCAGACTTTCTCCCTGTGCATCCTCGGCCACCACAGGTAGACCGCTGCGTCTACAATTGACTCTTGTCCTGAGTCAACCAGGTGTAGCCTGTTCAATACTGCCATTCCCATACACATGGGAGTTGCAGCTCTTTTGCCGATAATAATTCAATCACTTTTGACGGTTGCGTCATCCCTGAATTCCGAGAGATATCTCCCTAATCGAAAAAATCCCTCCCTGTTTTTGGCTAGAGTGCACTTTCGGAGTGGGGCTAGTTGGCTGTCCTCCAATTTTAGTTCCCCCAGTAAGTCAGCGTCGAGCAAAAAACATTTGTTCTGCTTGGATATCATAGCTGCTCTCCCGCGATAATTTCGTTAACTTTATTAATCATAAAAATAAGTCGTGCTGTCTTTTGAAACCTCTTCAGCCTCAGTGACGCTAAAAATTTTGGCATAGTTGTTTCTCGATTTCAACTTCCTCTTCGCTGACTGTTTAGCCATTCTCCTTCTTCTGCTTTTTGCCAGTTCTTTTTCCCCTACTATGCGGAGATTATTTTACCTTAAATTTGTTTTGTCGCCAGTTGAACTTCTCTTTTTGATATGGAAGTTAATTTGAATATGTTTTCAGATGACATTTTTTGAAAATTAGCAGTAATTTTGGGTTGTGATGACTTTGGATTGAATGATTGCAAAGTACAGTTATAAAATGGATTAGGATTGAAAAATTGAGAATAATATATATTTTTTTGTAAAATGATCTATAAACTTTGGTTTATGAGTCAGAATTGAGGTAATCTTTGGGGTTATTTTAAACGTTTATAGGATTGTGGTTGACTGACTTGAACAGAAAGGTCGGAGACAATGAACTTAGTGACGAACTAAACGACCTAGCCTTACTGTTCTGTGATTGGTTTAAATCTGTACATATTTTAGCATGATTTTTTGCATTGCTAACAGATTGGTCGAAAATTTTTTCAGACTTTTCGGTAACCTCTTGTGATTTTTTGGGAAACAGGTATAACGTTTCTGATTGGTTGAGATGGAAATTTTTATGGAAGATGACCTCTTGTGGTGATAATAGATGGTTCTGACAAAAAAGTGATTCGATGATGCTGATATCTTCTAATTCGGCGCCCTCTAGCGACCTCATGACTTTACCTTTAAATGATTCGTTTTGACAAGATGTATCAGAGGTTTTGATTGACTTAAATAAGACTGGTTCATCGTAACTTGTCGTCGAAGGGATTCGGGTTCCGTGACAAATAATTGGCCATGCCGATTTTATCCCCTGCTATATGTGAGCTGGTACAACCGAACGACAACATCCTGTCTGCCCATCTTGTGAGCCTGTATTGATATGTTCTATCTCCTTTATTTTTTGCGAGTGCTGATTTGATGGCTTTAAGGTCGATATAAACTTGAAACTGACTTCCCAGAAAAATTTTCTATAGAAAGGCATGACAGACCACTGCGAGTATCGTCAAATCATTGATACTATTTTTTTTGTTCTGCGGCAATAAAGAATCCTGAAGTAAATGCGATTGGCGCCCAGATTGCAGGTTCGAATTCCTGCACCAATATAGCTCCTATTTCCCTATGGCTGGCATCGCATTGTATTGTTCCTTTCCTAGCTGTCTTGTAGTGATAAGTTTTGGTGATATCTCCAATCATCTGTAAGATACTTCTGATTGCTTCGTCTTGGATTTCTCCCCACTCAATTTTGAGTTTGTTTTCTTGATTTAGCCTTCAAACATCTGTCGTCATCTACAAATCTGGTATGAATCGTGAAAAATGATTTAGTAATCCTATGAATGATCTGAATTTGTTCAGATTCTTTGGTGGTTTCAGGTTGATTACTGCTTCTAGTTCAGAATGTTTTGGTCTAATAACACTTGCCTCCTTTTCAAATCTTAACAACTCAACTTTATCGCACTTTCCTTCGTATCTGCCCTCTTTTATACTTCTTCTACCGCCCTATTGTGACTAAAAATATCACCCTTTGATGCGTCGCGATTAATATATTGTCTAGAAAACATATTACTCCAGAAGTATCATCGAATATGTTTTCCCTTGCCTTCTAAAAGTTTTTCGGCCTGTCAGTTAGGCCATAGAAACGTGTCTTGAATCGGTATGTGCAATTCCCCATATACAATGCTAAAATTGCAATGTTTTATGATAGATTCGTCTAAACTTAACTGACTGAAGCCATTTTTTAGTCTAGAGATGTCAACCAAATGTTTCTGTTTGACTCTGAAGTTATAATTTGGGTCGCTGAAACTAAAAACACTATTAAGTTGGACGTCAGGAATTTTTTCTTAATTATTGCTTTCTCTATTGGTTTGGAGTTTATGGCTAGCTTTACGGACTCATCATTTTTTGCTGTTTTTTACCGGGAGCACAAAATGATCGCCAATGCATTTGTCCAGTTTAATGAGGTGCCCCTCCCTTATTAGCTTTTCGATCTCTGCTCCCAATTTCTGTTGAATGTGTATGAGGACTTGCATGTTCTTCTCTTGGATGAGTATTCAAGGTGCTTTTTAAAAGAAAGTAGACTTTATGGTTCCTTGACCTGTTCATTCTGGTAAAAACATCTTTGTGCCTTTTTACGTATTACTGCTTCCATTTCTTGGAAACTTCTGATTCATGGGGATCTTCTGCCTCACTCACGATAGCTTCTGTACACGGGGGCTTATTCTGCTTTGTTACGATTCTTAAATCTGATAAATATTCAATCTCAATAAACACCGCGTTCTACTTTCTGATATCAGGAATCTGGCTCATCTTTTATCCTGTCGTTTGCCTTGATGTCAATCACTTTGTTTTACAAAAATTTAGTAGGTTTAGGATTAAAGCCCACATATGACATGGCGATTGGAAGTTTCTGGCAGACATGACGCAGACATCTCGCATTCGGATCCTTCCCTGCTGTCTTCTAATTGACAAATAAAGTTCGCTACCCGTGTCGATAGCTGCGATGAATAGTGATTTGTTCGCTCATTAGTGACTCTGAAGTAGTTCGTTCTGCTAGTTGCTGTGTTTAAAACCTCTAATTTCATGACCAAAATTTCCTCTGGAGACTGTTCCTGATTTCTGAGAACTGATTATTCTGGCTTGCTGTATGAGTCGATTAGATTTGTCGTTTCCTCTTCATCTTCATCCGACGCGAGGTTATCCACAGGTTTTTCTGCTGAATTGCAACATTTAGCAACGTTTTTCTTTTCCCACATAAATTGCAATCACTGTGTGTGCTGCACTTTTGTCTCTATGTTCTGGTATGATTTTTTTGCCACACTAAAAATAGCAAGGTATGTCATGATTTCAGTTTGAACTTCCGTCTTCTGGTTATTTTGTTGACTGTTTCTTTGATTTTGACTCTTAGATTTGCCAAGCGTCTTGTCCATTCTGTTGTTGATGTTGTTTTTAGGTTGTTTTGGCATAAGGGGTTCTTGTTGAAATGTGAAGTTTTGATCGGAACTGCTGTTATCAAAATGTTTTTTGTCTCTGTAGAATCTTAGCTGTTGCGTAATTTTTCTCGTGTAGTAAAGCTGCTTTCAGGGTGTCGAATGATTTGCCCGAGTTGATCTTTTTGTGCTGATCTATTTTCAATAAGTGTCTCAACTTTATGCGTCTAAAAAATTTATTACGTCTAAATTTTTTTCAGGCGGAATACGTCGAATTGGTTCCAAGACAAAGAATCGTCTCAGCGTTGCAAGAAAAAAAACCAATCCATTGAAAAAGATTCTTTCTGTCGCTTTTTATTCAATACCCAGCAATAGCAATGATGGCAGTGATAGTGCGTGAGGAAAAGCTTTCACTTGAATACTTGCTTCAGGTCTACCACGGCCTAACTGATTCCGGCCGCAAAAGAAACTGAATATTTTTTCATGATTTTTATATCTCGCATCACGTAAGCATCATTTGAAGCTCTTAAAAGAGTCTTAGAAAAACAATAAAGTGATTTCTTCTGTGCATTTGGAACAAAGTTTTTTTTAAGGTTCTTCTAAGTTTTTTGTATTCCTTCAGTCATTTAAAACTTTATACTACAGACATAATCTATGCATTTCAAAAAACATCTTAGATAGCAACTTTTGATAAATTTGTTCCTATTAATCGATTTCAATACGATTAATTCGCTAAGACCCCGGAGTGGAAACGCAAAAAGACGGCAATGAGTAGCAAAAAAGGCGGCATTGAGTGGCACTGCCAAGCTACGCAGAATAAAAAAACTCAGTCTAGAACGTTGGGAAACGATAGAAATTGACTTTGCCTAATAAGGCCTCATAGCCTTTTAAAGATCCTCTGTGAATCGCAAATTCACAATTTTTATTATGACTAAAATCGTGAGCCTGGGCTGATATCTATAAAAAAATTGGCTGCATATGTAGGTTTCTATAATTTGTGTGGAAAAATGTCTTTCATATTTCATATACCAAATTGTTCAGATCCATCTTTGTATCTTATCAGTTTTTGAAGGCCTAAAGTTGAACCTAAAATACCATGCAAAACTGAATGTAATACAGAAAAATTTTACTTGCATTAAACGCGAGAATTTTTTTTACTGAAAAGTTTGAAAGAACTTAATCGTTGGTTTTTACAACATCGTACTCATATTAGCCACCATATCCGGACAAAACAAAAAATAATTAAAACTAAATGCTTTTTCTCAAATTGTTTTGACTTTATACAAGCATGATGAAAACAAGATTTATCCCAAAGTTGGTTCATTTTTTGGTCAATCAAAAACTACGCCAAACAGGCAGAGACACCTGCTATTAAAACTGAATCAAGTGAGCGTCTTATTTAGCTCATCAGAGCTTAAAAATCAATGTAGGAACTACTCAACTTTACTTTTTAAACACTTTTTAAATTTTTTGGAGACTCTTCTTAAACTTTGTTGGGGAAAAAAGACAGTTTTGATTACCTCGTATTTTTCGATTAATTCGACCAATGACTGAAACAGAGGCCCAATTTGCGTTTTTTCAATTTTTTTGCTGAATTTTCAATGGCGTTTTGACCACAAATTACTAGTATTTTACAAACTATTTTGCCTCGACTTTGAAACTGAAAGCAAGAATGGGATGCGGCACACACTTCGATTAAATAACCGAAGCAAAATCATTTTACTCGAAAAATTGATATTTATTTGTATTATATAACTGATCCATAATCGCTTTGGTTGAAGTTTATTTTGAATCCATAAGAAAATCGGTACCAAAATGAGCCGATAGACATTTGGCAGAGCTGTGCATGACCTCGACCCGGGTGGCAGTAATAGTATTGTCAAAACTAAGTATATTTATTTCATAATTTGTCGATCCTCCATTATAATAGTTGGTAATTCATAATTTGTCGATCCATTAGCTTCAAGTTGCTGTATTGCTCTATTGGAACTATTTTATTCAAAAAACAACTTAAAGTATCAAGAGACTTTCAATCAAATTCAGAGTGAAATTGAAAAACATTGCCAACTTGACTGAAGCTCCACAATGAAGTTTTCGCGGACATTGTCTTTCTTTCTTCAATTTTTCTTGTTGCGCGTCATAATGAATTTTGCCAATCCAGCCAGTTATAAGAACATCAGCAGGTCCACAATTAATTCGATTATAAACGGGATTCCATCTGCACCGAGGCATTTCTACTCTCGATTAATTTTCAGAAGAGGTAATTTGAATGATGTTTATTATACAACTAGTTACGTGCCATATTTGTTTCCTCAATTTGTGGGGGGGGGGGGGGTCAAATGTGGATGCGCGGGGGGGGACGGGCAAAATCTGAATGCGTTGGGGTTGGGGGCGGGGGGGGGTGGCAATTTGGATGCGTGAGGGGGGGGGTGGTCAGTTTTGGATGTTTGTGTGTGGGTTGCAAATCTGGAAACGAGGGGAGGACGACAATATAAACGATTTCGTGGTCTAAATTGGCATTAATAATGGATTATAATGGCAAAATTTCAGACAAAAATGTCCATTAAAATCAATTTTTAATCCATGGAACAACTCAAATGTTGAACTTGCATTAAAGCGTGAGGGATACCCTCGAACAACTCCTGTGCGGGTAAAACTTTGCCATGAAACTGAAATTCATGAATCTTTGAGGCCCGCCGAATTGTTTTGACTGCCGAAGTGCCAGACACCGCCTTATTTGGGTTTGATAATTAACTCTGCCCAACGCAAACAATCGCTCAGCAAACGGCAGCTCTTTGACACTACTTGATAATTGTAACTAATTTCTTATCAAGCGATTTTTAAAAGGAACGTTCATTGACAAAGTCCCTCGAGAAAAATCTAGATCCGCCCTTGCTTCCACAAGATAAAAAAACTCGGAGCAATAAAAACACGGGTTCGGTTTTTAAGAAAGTCAAAATTGTTAATTTATAGTTCTGAAACAATTATAGTTCAGAATTTCAATTCAAGTTTCAAATATCGAAACTTAAATTTTACCATGTATACATTATTGACCGCAGTGACCTTCCATGGAGAATTAAAGATTGTAAGCGATTTTCGTGGTCAAAAATGTTGCCATATTAATCGATGACAATTAATCTTTGCGACTACAAAATCGAAAAAATCGAAAAAAGTCCTTTTAAAATCCATCTTAAAAAGTTATTATGGATTTCAGTCTCAAAAAATTTCTTTCAAGTTTCTTGCAATTTCTGCAGAGTTTTCTGCCTTACTCACAGCCAAATTGTTTTCTAAACCTACTCGTTTTTAATCATATTTTGCAAAACCATGTCCCTCGAACATCAATCCAAGTTCATTGTTTAAGTTTTAAATTTTAAAAAGCAAAACTTCACGATGTATACAGTGCAGCACGCAGTGAGCTTCCAATGATAATAAAAGATTATTAGCGTTTTTTTTGTTCATAACAGTAGCCATATTCTTCTATTACATATACACTTTGCGAACACAAAATTGTTCATAAAGCCTTATAATCTAATATTGATAGAAAAAATAAATCAAATTTAATCCATTTCAAATCCATTATAAGGGGCTTTTATGGATTTTACTCTCCATGATTTGCTTCCAAATTTTTTGCAACCTTTGCAAACTTTTCTGCATTGCTCATAGCCAAGTTTTTTCTAAATCTATTCTCGCTTTTATTTAATCTTTGCAAAACCGTATCCCTCACGCTTTAATGCAAGTTCAACATTTGAGTTATAGAGTAATTCAAGTATTACGTATCATTTCAACTTTCAAAAAGGAAAATTAAAATTACGATGTTTACCCTGCTGCCCTTAGTGAGCTTTTATGGGTAATAATAGTTTTTTAGGCAATTTTGAGGTCCAAAATGTTGCCATACTAATTGATTACATACACTTTGCGAGCAGAAAATTGTCCATAAATCATTATACTCTAATTTTGATAGAGTAAACAAATCTTTTTTAAACCTTTTTAATCCATTTTAAATGGCAATTATCGATTTTAAACTCTATGAATTTTTTTCGATGTTATTGCAATCTTGCAGATTTTTCTAAACTCGTCATAGCCGAAATAACTTCCAAACCTACTCGCCTTTAATTAAATTTTGCAAAGCCATATCACTCACACTTCAATGCAAGTTCAACAGTTAAGTTGTAAAGTAATTCAAGTTCAACATATCATTTCAAATTTCAAAAAGGAAAAATAAAAATTACGATTTATACACTGGTGTCCTCAGTGAATTTCTATGGGTAATAATCGATTTTAGGTGGTTTTCGCGGTCTAATATGCTGCCATATTAACTGATTACAAACAATTTGCGAGCATGAAATTGTCCATAAACCATTAAATTTTAGTTTTAATGGAGAAAACAAATCGATTTTAACACTTTTAAATCAATTCTAAATGGTAAAATTGGATTTGAATCTTTTAAAAAAATTTCAATTTTATTGCAATTTTGCAGATTTTTGTGATTTCGTCATAGCCGAACTAACTTTCTAACCTATTCGCTTTTATTCAAAATTTGCGAAGCCATATCCCTCACATTTAATCCAAAATCATCATTTCTGTTCTAAAATAATTGAAACCCATTAGTTAATTTCAAGGTTCAAATTAAGAAAACAAATTTTACGATGTAAACAGTGCTGCCCAAAATGAGCTTTCGTAGATAATATTAGATTTTAGGCAATCTTCGTGGTCAAAAGCGTTGCCATTTTATTCGATTAAAATTTTCTGTTGTGAACAACAAGTCGATTATAGACCACCATAATCCATCACTGCTACAGAAAATGAATCAATCACAATTTATTTCAAGGCCATGGAGTTTAGCATCTATGAATTTCACCTAATCTTTTGCGATATTTGAAGCTTTTTTTCTGCATTACTCACAGCCAAACTGGCTTCTAAACCTAGTCTACTTTATGTAAACTAAAAAATACTCCGCGAAAATACTAAAAAAGATTGAAATTGAAAAACATTGCCAACTTAACTGAAGCTCCACAATGAAGTTTTCGCGGACATTGTCTTTCTTTCTTCAATTTTTCTTGTTGCGCGTCATAATGAATTTTGCCAATCCAGCCAGTTATAAGAACATCAGCAGGTCCACAATTAATTCGATTATAAACGGGATTCCATCTGCACCGAGGCATTTCTACTCTCGATTAATTTTCGGAAGAGGTAATTTGAATGATGTTTATTATACAACTAGTTACGTGCCATATTTGTTTCCTCAATTTGTGGGGGGGAGGGGGTCAAATGTGGATGCGCTGGGGGGGACGGGCAAAATCTGGATGCGTTGGGGTTGGGGTTGGGGGCGGGGGAGGGGCAATTTGGATGCGTAAGGGGGGGGGGGGGGGGGTCAGTTTTGGATATTTGTGTGTGGGTTGCAAATCTGGAAACGAGGGGAGGACGACAATATAAACGATTTCGTGGTCTAAATTCGCATTAATAATGGATTATAATGGCAAAATTTCAGACAAAAATGTCCATTAAAATCAATTTTTAATCCATGGAACTCCTGTGCGGGTAAAACTTTGCCATGAAACTGAAGTTCATGAATCTTTGAGGCCCGCCGAATTGTTTTGACTGCCGACGTGCCAGACACCGCCATATTTGGGTTTGATAATTAACTCTGCCCAACGCAAACAATCGCTCAGCAAACGGCAGCTCTTTGACACTACTTGATAATTGTAACTAATTTCTTATCAAGCGATTTTTAAAAAGAACGTTCATTGACAAAGTCCCTCGAGAAAAATCTAGATCCGCCCTTGCTTCCACAAGATAAAAAAACTCGGAGCAATAAAAACACGGGTTCGGTTTTTAAGAAAGTCAAAATTGTTAATTTATAGTTCTGAAACAATTATAGTTCAGAATTTCAATTCAAGTTTCAAATATCGAAACTTAAATTTTACCATGTATACATAATTGACCGCAGTGACCTTCCATGGAGAATAAAAGATTGTAAGTGATTTTCGTGGTCAAAAATGTTGCCATATTAATCGATGACAATTAATCTTTGCGACTACAAAATCAAAAAAATCGAAAAAAAGTCCTTTTAAAATCCATCTTAAAAAGTTATTATGGATTTCAGTCTCAATAAATTTCTTTCAAGTTTCTTGCAATTTCTGCAGATTTTTCTGCCTTACTCACAGCCAAGTTGTTTTCTAAACCTACTCGTTTTTAATCATATTTTGCAAAACCATGTCCCTCGAACATCATTCCAAGTTCATTGTTTAAGTTTTAAATTTTAAAAAGCAAAACTTCACGATGTATACAGTGCAGCACGCAGTGAGCTTCCAATGATAATAAAAGATTATTAGCGTTTTTTTTGTTCAAAACAGTAGCCATATTCTTCTATTACAATAACACTTTGCGAGCACAAAATCGTTCATAAAGCCTTATAATCTAATATTGATAGAAAAATTAAATCAAATTTAATCCATTTCAAATCCATTATAAGGGGCTTTTATGGATTTTATTCTCCATGATTTGCTTCCAACTTTTTTGCAACCTTTGCAAACTTTTCTGCATTGCTCATAGCCAAGTTTTTTCTAAATCTATTCTCGCTTTTATTTAATCTTTGCAAAACCGTATCCCTCACGCTTTAATGCAAGTTCAACATTTGAGTTATAGAGTAATTCAAGTATTACGTATCATTTCAACTTTCAAAAAGGAAAATTAAAATTACGATGTTTACCATGCTGCCCTTAGTGAGCTTTTATGGGTAATAATAGTTTTTTAGGCAATTACGAGGTCCAAAATGTTGCCATACTAATTGATTACATACACTTTGCGAGCAGAAAATTGTCCATAAATCATTATACTCTAATTTTGATACAGTAAACAAATCTTTTTTAAACCTTTCAAATCCATTTTAAATGGCAATTAAAGATTTTAAACTCTATGAATTTTTTTCGATGTTATTGCAATCTTGCAGATTTTTCTAAACTCGTCATAGCCGAAATAACTTCCAAACCTACTCGTCTTTAATTAAATTTTGCAAAGCCATATCACTCACACTTCAATGCAAGTTCATCAGTTAAGTTGTAAAGTAATTCAAGTTCAACGTATCATTTCAAATTTCAAAAAGGAAAATTAAAAATTACGATGTATACACTGGTGTCCTCAGTGAATTTCTATGGGTAATAATCGATTTTAGGCGGTTTTCGCGGTCCAATATGTTGCCATATTAATTGATTACAAACAATTTGCGAGCATAAAATTGTTCATAAACCATTAAACCTTAGTTTTAATGGAGAAAACAAATCAATTTTAACACTTTTAAATCAATTCTAAGTGGTAAAATTGGATTTGAATCTTTAAAAAAAAATTTCAATTAGCCGAACTAACTTTCTAACCTATTCGCTTTAATTCAAAATTTGCAAAACCATATCCCTCACATTTTAATCCAAAATCATCATTTCTGTTCTAAAATAATTGAAACCCATTAGTTAATTTCAAGGTTCAAATTAAAAAAACAAATTTTACGATGTAAACGGTGCTGCCCAAAATGAGCTTTCGTAGATAATATTAGATTTTAGGCAATCTTCGTGGTCAAAAGCGTTGCCATTTTATTCGATTAAAATTTTCTGTTGTGAACAACAAGTCGATTATAGACCACCATAATCCATCACTGCTACAGAAAATGAATCAATCACAATTTATTTCAAGGCCATGGAGTTTAGCATCTATGAATTTCACCTAATCTTTTGCGATATTTGAAGTTTTTTTTCTGCATTACTCACAGCCAAACTGGCTTCTAAACCTAGTCTACTTTATGTAAACTAAAAAATACTATGTATACATTGCTGCACGCAGTGAGCTTCCATGGTTGATAATCGTTTTTAAGCAATTTTGCTGGCCAAAAATATTGCCATAATATTCGATTAGATCACACTTTGCAACCACAAAATCAATTAAAAACTATCAGAAACCTTTATTTTTTAGAGAAATTGAATCAATTATAGTCCTTTCAAAAGCCATTATAAAAAGTTTTTATGGGTTTCAATCACTCTGAATGTCTTTCAAGCTTCTTGCACAATTTGTGGATTTTTCTACCTTACTCATAGCCAAATTATTTCTGAACCATTCGTTTTTAATCAAATTTTGCAAAACCATATCCCTCACAATTCAATATTCAAGTTCAATCCTCAAGTTTAAAATTTTAAAATTCGAAAATTTACGATGTATACAGTGCGGCCCGCTTTGATTTATACGCATGGCTATTAAAAAAATTTTTGCGATTTTTTTGGTCAAAAATTTAGCTATGTTAATCGAGTACAATTAGACTTTGCGACCATAAAAAATCCGTTGTAACACATTTAATCCATTATTGTTGGAGAAAATAAATCAATTATAATGCAATTCAATTTCATTAAAAATGGTTATTATGGAGTTTAATCTTTTTGATTGTCTTCCAAATTTTTTGCAGTATTTGCAATTTTCTCTGCATTACTGTAAGCCAAATTGATTTTTAAACTTTTTGCATTTAAATAAACTTCTCAAAACCATATCCTTTACACTTTAATTCAAGTTCAGCAGTTAAGTTATAGAATAATTCAAGTTCAGTATTTCATGTCAATCTTAAAAAAGAAAAATTAAAAATTACCCTGCAAACATTGATGCCCTCAGTGAGCTTCTATGGGTAATAGAAGCTCGATTATAAGCAGTTTTTGCGGTCCAATTTGTTGCCAGATTAATTGATTGCATACACTTCGCGAGCACAAAATTGTTCAGAAACCATTTTACTCTATTTTTGATAGAGAAAGTAATTTGATTTTTTTTTTCATTTTAAATCTTTTAAAAACCGTAACTTTGAATTTCAATCTCAACCAATTTCTTCAATTTTTTTGCAATCTTACAGATATTTCTGAATTTCTCACAGCCAAACTAACTTCCAAACCTACTCGCAATTAATTAAACTTTGCAAAGCCATATCCCTCACATTATAACTCAAGTTCAACATTTTTGTTCTAAATTAATTGAAACTCATTATTTCATTTCAAGGTTCAGATAAAAAAACAATTTCTACTTTGAATACAGTGCTGTCCACAGTGATCTTTTGTAGTGAATAATCGGTTTTAAGCAATTTTCGAGGTTCAAAGCGTTGCCATATTGATCGACTACAATTACCTTTTGTGACCACAAAGTCCATTATAAACCATCATAATCCCTTACTGCTGCAGAAAATGAATCGATTACAATTCATTGCAAGTTCGCTATAAAGGGTTATTATGGATTTTATTCTCTTTGAGTTTCCACCAATTTTTTGCAATATTTGGAGCTTTTTCTGCATTACTGACAGCCAAACTGGTATCTAAACCTACTCGATTTCATTAAATTTTAGCAAAACCATATCCCTCACAATTCAATGCAAGTTCAACATTTAAATTGTAAAGAATTTGAGTTCATTATTTCTTCTCAACTTTCAAAGAAGAAAAACAAAAACTTATCATATACACATTGCTGCCCGCAGTGAGCTTCCATGGTTGAAAATCGGTTTAAGGCAATTTTCGTGGTCGAAAAACTTGCCATAATAGTCTATTACAATCAAAATTTGCAAAAACAAACATTTTCATTTAATTATCATGATATTGCAATATTTTCAGAGAAGATAAATGAATTTTAGTCCTATTAAAATCCAATACAAAGAATTATTATGGATTTCAATCTCTACAAACTTCTTTCATATTTCTTTAAAAAATTCCAGTTTTTTCTGCCCTACTCACAGCCAAGTTGTTTTCTAAACCTACTCGTTTTTAATCATATTTTGCAAAACCATGTCCCTCGAACATCATTCCAAGTTCATTGTTTAAGTTTTAAATTTTAAAAAGCAAAACTTCACGATGTATACAGTGCAGCACGCAGTGAGCTTCCAATGATAATAAAAGATTATTAGCGTTTTTTTTGTTCAAAACAGTAGCCATATTCTTCTATTACAATAACACTTTGCGAGCACAAAATCGTTCATAAAGCCTTATAATCTAATATTGATAGAAAAATTAAATCAAATTTAATCCATTTCAAATCCATTATAAGGGGCTTTTATGGATTTTACTCTCCATGATTTGCTTCCAACTTTTTTGCAACCTTTGCAAACTTTTCTGCATTGCTCATAGCCAAGTTTTTTCTAAATCTATTCTCGCTTTTATTTAATCTTTACAAAACCGTATCCCTCACGCTTTAATGCAAGTTCAACATTTGAGTTATAGAGTAATTCAAGTATTACGTATCATTTCAACTTTCAAAAAGGAAAATTAAAATTACGATGTTTACCCTGCTGCCCTTAGTGAGCTTTTATGGGTAATAATAGTTTTTTAAGCAATTACGAGGTCCAAAATGTTGCCATACTAATTGATTACATACACTTTGCGAGCAGAAAATTGTCCATAAATCATTATACTCTAATTTTGATAGAGTAAACAAATCTTTTTTAAACCTTTTAAATCCATTTTAAATGGCAATTAAAGATTTTAAACTCTATGAATTTTTTTCGATGTTATTGCAATCTTGCAGATTTTTCTAAACTCGTCATAGCCGAAATAACTTCCAAACCTACTCGTCTTTAATTAAATTTTGCAAAGCCATATCACTCACACTTCAATGCAAGTTCAACAGTTAAGTTGTAAAGTAATTCAAGTTCAACGTATCATTTCAAATTTCAAAAAGGAAAATTAAAAATTACGATGTATACACTGGTGTCCTCAGTGAATTTCTATGGGTAATAATCGATTTTAGGCGGTTTTCGCGGTCCAATAGGTTGCCATATTAATTGATTACAAACAATTTGCGAGCATAAAATTGTTCATAAACCATTAAACTTTAGTTTTAATGGAGAAAACAAATCAATTTTAACACTTTTAAATCAATTCTAAGTGGTAAAATTGGATTTGAATCTTTAAAAAAAAATTTCAATTAGCCGAACTAACTTTCTAACCTATTCGCTTTAATTCAAAATTTGCAAAACCATATCCCTCACATTTTAATCCAAAATCATCATTTCTGTTCTAAAATAATTGAAACCCATTAGTTAATTTCAAGGTTCAAATTAAGAAAACAAATTTTACGATGTAAACGGTGCTGCCCAAAATGAGCTTTCGTAGATAATATTAGATTTTAGGCAATCTTCGTGGTCAAAAGCGTTGCCATTTTATTCGATTAAAATTTTCTGTTGTGAACAACAAGTCGATTATAGACCACCATAATCCATCACTGCTACAGAAAATGAATCAATCACAATTTATTTCAAGGCCATGGAGTTTAGCATCTATGAATTTCACCTAATCTTTTGCGATATTTGAAGTTTTTTTTCTGCATTACTCACAGCCAAACTGGCTTCTAAACCTAGTCTACTTTATGTAAACTAAAAAATACTATGTATACATTGCTGCACGCAGTGAGCTTCCATGGTTGATAATCGTTTTTAAGCAATTTTGCTGGCCAAAAATATTGCCATAATATTCGATTAGATCGCACTTTGCAACCACAAAATGAATTAAAAACTATCAGAAACCTTTATTTTTTAGAGAAATTGAATCAATTATAGTCCTTTCAAAAGCCATTATAAAAAGTTTTTATGGGTTTCAATCACTCTGAATGTCTTTCAAGCTTCTTGCACAATTTGTGGATTTTTCTACCTTACTCATAGCCAAATTATTTCTGAACCATTCGTTTTTAATCAAATTTTGCAAAACCATATCCCTCACGATTCAATATTCAAGTTCAATCCTCAAGTTTAAAATTTTAAAATTCGAAAATTTACGATGTATACAGTGCGGCCCGCTTTGATTTATACGCATGGCTATTAAAAAAATTTTTGCGATTTTTTTTGGTCAAAAATTTAGCTATGTTAATCGAGTACAATTAGACTTTGCGACCATAAAAAATCCGTTGTAACACATTTAATCCATTATTGTTGGAGAAAATAAATCAATTATAATGCAATTCAATTTCATTAAAAATGGTTATTATGGAGTTTAATCTTTTTGATTGTCTTCCAAATTTTTTGCAGTATTTGCAACTTTCTCTGCATTACTGTAAGCCAAATTGATTTTTAAATTTTTTGCATTTAAATAAACTTCTCAAAACCATATCCTTTACACTTTAATTCAAGTTCAGCAGTTAAGTTATAGAATAATTCAAGTTCAGTATTTCATGTCAATCTTAAAAAAGAAAAATTAAAAATTACCCTGCAAACATTGATGCCCTCAGTGAGCTTCTATGGGTAATAGAAGCTCAATTATAAGCAGTTTTTGCGGTCCAATTTGTTGCCAGATTAATTGATTGCATACACTTCGCGAGCACAAAATTGTTCAGAAACCATTTTACTCTATTTTTGATAGAGAAAGTAATTTGATTTTTTTTTTCATTTTAAATCTTTTAAAAACCGTAACTTTGAATTTCAATCTCAACCAATTTCTTCAATTTTTTTGCAATCTTACAGATATTTCTGAATTTCTCACAGCCAAACTAACTTCCAAACCTACTCGCAATTAATTAAACTTTGCAAAGCCATATCCCTCACATTATAACTCAAGTTCAACATTTTTGTTCTAAATTAATTGAAACTCATTATTTCATTTCAAGGTTCAGATAAAAAAACAATTTCTACTTTGAATACAGTGCTGTCCACAGTGATCTTTTGTAGTGAATAATCGGTTTTAAGCAATTTTCGAGGTTCAAAGCGTTGCCATATTGATCGACTACAATTACCTTTTGTGACCACAAAGTCCATTATAAACCATCATAATCCCTTACTGCTACAGAAAATGAATCGATTACAATTCATTGCAAGTTCACTATAAAGTGTTATTATGGATTTTATTCTCTTTGAGTTTCCACCAATTTTTTGCAATATTTGGAGCTTTTTCTGCATTACTGACAGCCAAACTGGTATCTAAACCTACTTGATTTCATTAAATTTTAGCAAAACCATATCCCTCACAATTCAATGCAAGTTCAACATTTAAATTGTAAAGAATTTGAGTTCATTATTTCTTCTCAACTTTCAAAGAAGAAAAACAAAAACTTATCATATACACATTGCTGCCCGCAGTGAGCTTCCATGGTTGAAAATCGGTTTAAGGCAATTTTCGTGGTCGAAAAACTTGCCATAATAGTCTATTACAATCAAAATTTGCAAAAACAAACATTTTCATTTAATTATCATGATATTGCAATATTTTCAGAGAAGATAAATGAATTTTAGTCCTATTAAAATCCAATACAAAGAATTATTATGGATTTCAATCTCTACAAACTTCTTTCATATTTCTTTAAAAAATTCCAGTTTTTTCTGCCCTACTCACAGCCAATTTGCTTTCCTAACCAGCAGTTAATGAAATTTGCAAAACCATATCTCTTCTATTTCAATTCAAGTTCATTATTTAAAATTCAAAATTTCAATTTGAAAATTACGATGTATACATTGCAGCCCGCAGTGAGCTTTCATAGATAATAATCGATAATAAGCGACAATTATGGTCAAAAATGTAGCCATTTTGTTCGAATACAATCACACTCTACGACCACAAAATGGATTACAAACCCTTATAATCCATTTTTGTTAGAGAAAAAAATCTACTTTTTCTTTTCATTTTCAAATTCATCATAATAAGTTTTTATGATTGATTCTTTATGATTTTCATTTGAACCATTTGCAAATTTTGCAGCTTTTTTGTATTATTCAAAGCGAAGCTGATATCTTAACCTATTGGCTTTCAATTAAATTTTACAAAACCATATCCCTATTACTTTTATTCAAATTCTAAATTTCAGTTCCGAAAAATATCAAGTTCAACATTTTGTTTCAAGTTTCAAATAAAAAAAATTCAAAACAACGATGTAGACAATGCTGCCCGCAATGAGCTTATATGGATAATAATTGAGAATCAGCTAATTTCGCGGTCAAAATTTTTGCCATTTGTTTGATTACAAGTACATTTTGCGAGCAAAAAATTATTGATAAAATGTTTTATTCTGCTATTGATAGAGAAAATAAAACGACTTTAATTTTTTTGAAAATCACTCTAAAGATTTTTAATGGATTTTAATTTACATGATTTTTTCCCAATTTTTTAAAATAATTTTTGCAGTTTTTTATGCATTACTCATAGCCGAAAATATTTCCAAACCTTTTCCTTTTAATTCATTTTTGCAAAGTCAAATACCTCACATTTCAACTCGAGTTCAACAATGACTTTTTAAAAGAATTCAAATTCGAAATTGTTTTAAGGTTCAAATAAAGAAATCAAGTTTACGATAAATAATTCGCTGCTCACAGTGAGCTTCCATAGATGATAATCAATTATAAGCAATTTTCGTGGTCAAAAGCGTTGCCATAATAATTGATTACAATTACATTTATGACCATAAAGTCGATTATAAACCACTATAATCCATTTCCATTAATGTTACAGAAAATGAATTGATAACATTTCATTTCGAAATCACTATAAAGACTCATTATGGATTTTAATCTATTTGACCTTCATCCATGATTTTGCAATATTTGCAGCTTTTTTGCTTTTTGTACAGACGAACTGGTTTCTTAAACTACTCGCATTTACTTAAATTTTCCGTATCCTATATCACCATATACCTCACACTTCAATGCAAGTTCATTATTTGAGTGGTAAAATAATTCAGCATTTCATTTCAACTTTCAAAAATGGAAAATTGAAACTTACGACGTGTACACTGCTGGCAACAGTGAGCTTCAATGGTTGATTATAGATTATGAACAATTTTCCTGGTCAAAACAGTTGCCTTATTCATCGAGTACATATATTTTTTTTGACCACAAAATCAAATGAAAACCATGATAATCCAATTTTTTTTGACAAAGTATATCGATTTTAGTCATAATGAAAACTTATAATGGGTTTCATTTTCTATAAAATTCCTTCAAAGTTCTAAATAAATTGCAATTTTTTTGTACCTTACTCACAGACAATTTGGTTTCTAAACCTCTTTACTTTTACTCAATTTTGCAAAACCATATCCCTCACTTTTCATTTCAAGTTGAACATTTAGGTTGTAAAATAGTTCAAATTCAACATTTCAATTCAACTTTCAAAAAGGGGAATTGAAAACTTACGATGTATACACAGCTGTACACTGTGGGCTTCTATGGTTGATACTTGGTTATAAACAATTTTCGAGGTAAAAAGTTGCCATTTTTATCGATTACAATTAGACTTTGCGACCTCAAAATCAATTAAATCATAATACTGCAGAAATTTTATAGAAGATAAATCAATTATACTCTTACTAAAATCCAATATATGTTATTGTTACGGATTTCAATTTTTTGGATTTCTTTTTTTCACAACAAATTTTTTCAATATTTTTCTCAGATTTCAGAGTTATTATGGATTTCAATCTCTACAAATAGCTTTCAAAATTCTTTAAAAAGTTTCTGCAATACCCACAGTTGAATTGCATTCTAAACCTATTCGTTTCAGAAAAGTTTGCACAACCATAACTCTCACACTTTAGTTCAAGTTCAACATTTCAGTTCTATAATAAATCAAGTTCATCATTTAGTTTCAAATTTCAAATAATGAAATTTAAAAATAACGATGTATACAATGCTGCCCGCCGTGAATTTCCATAGATAATATTATATTACAAGCATTTCTTTTGGTCAAAGGCGTTGCCATACTAATTGACTACAAACTATTGAAATTCATTACTAGTACAGAAAAACAATCGATTACATTTCATTTCAAAAGTAAAATAAAGGGCTATTATGGATTTTAATTTCTACGAATTTCATCCAAATTTTTGTGATTTTTGCAGCTTTTTCTGCATAATCCAGAGCCAAACTGGTTTTTAAACCTACTCGCTTCTACTTAACTTTTAGAAAAACCATATCCCTCACACTTCAATGTTAGTTCAACTTTTAAGTTGTGAAAGAATTCAAGTTCAACATTCCTTTTCAAGTTTCAATGAAGGGAAACTAAAATTTACCAGGTATACATTGCTGCCAGCAGTGAGCTTCCTTGGTTGAAAATATTTTTAGACAGTTTTCGTGGTCAAAAAAGTTGTCATAATAATCGATTACAATCAAATTATGCGAGAACAAACATTTTCAAATAAAATCATTGATATCTAACAATTTTAGTCCTAATTTAGTTCCAGTTCAACATTTCATTTCAAATTTCAAATGAGGAAATTTAGAAACTGAAACGTATACAGTGCTGCTCGCCGTGGGCTTCTATAAGTAAAAATTGATTACATTGTTTTGGGCAAATAGATTGTTTTCGTCAAAACGTTGTCATATTAATTGAGTACAATTACATTTTGAAACCACAAAGTCGATAACAAACTTTGAAACTTTCCAACTTTTCAACTTAACATTTTGAAACCACAAAGTCGATTACAAACTTTGAAACTTTCGAACATTCAAACTTTCCAACATTCAAAATTTCCGAATTTCCAACTTAAAATTTTCCAGAATGTTCTGCCATAGTCAGAGCCAGATTGATTTCCAAAATTAATCATTTTAATCGATTTTTGCAAAATTAATTCCATCACACTTTATTTCATGTTCAACTTTTCAGTTCTAAAAAAAACGAAGTTCAACATTTTATATAGTGTTTCAAAAAAAAAATTTGAATACATGATCTATACAGTGCTGCCCGCCGTGAGCTACTATGGATAATATTCGATTATAAGCAATTTTCGTGCTCAAAACGGATGCCATGTTAATCGATTTCAAATAATCTTTGCGATCACAAAATCAGTTGAAAACGATGTTACTGTGGATTTCAATCTTTAGAATTTTCGTCTTATTTCTTTTAAAATTTCCAATGTTCTCTGCCTTACTCACAGCCAAAATGCGTTTTAAACCTACTCATTTTAATCAAGTTTTGCAAACCCGTAACCTCTTACACAAAAACTCAAGTCCATCATTTCAGTTCAAAAAAAATTCCAGTTCATTTCAAGTTTCAATTGAGGAATTTAAAAAATTACGTTGTATACAGTGCTGCTCGCCGTGGGCTCCCATAAGTAAAATTCGTTTACATAAGACTTTTGTGGTCAAAAGCATTGCCATTTTAATTGGTTACAATTACATTTTGTAACCACAAAGTCGATTAAAATCAATTACTGTTACAGAAAGAGAATCGATTACAATTCATTTCAAATCCATTATAAATGGCTTATACGGATTTGAATTTTTAAGCCTTTCATCCAAATTTTTGCTTTATTTCAAGCTGTTTCTGCAGTACTTATAGCCAAACTAGTTTTTAAACTACTCGCTTTTACTTATTTTTTGCAAAACCATATCCTTCATTTTTCATTGCAAGTTCAACAATAAGATTTTAAAATAATTAAAGTTCAACGTTCCTTTTAAATTTTCAAAAATGGAATAAAATACGATGTATACACTGCTGCATGCAGTGAGCTTCCATGGATGATAGTCGAGTATAAGCCCTTTTTTTGGTCGAAAATTTTGCCATATTATTCGATTACAATTAAAGTTTGCAACCTCAAAATCAATGAAAACCATGGTATTGCACTAATTATAGAAAAAAAACTATTTATATTCATATTTAAATTCAATAAAAATATTTTTTTTGGATTTCAATCTCAATTTCTTTCAAAAATCTGAAAAAACTTTCAAATTTGTCTGCTTACTCACAACCAAAATGCTTTCTAAACCTCTTCACCTTGATCAAATTTTGCAAAACCATAACCCGCACACTTCAATTTAAGTTCAACAAATCATTTCAAAGTCAAAAAAGAAAATTTAAAAGCTACAATGTATACAGTGCTGCCCGCTGTGAGCTTCTATAGGTAATATTCGATTGTAAGCGATTTTGGAGATCAAAAAAGGTTGCTATTTTGTTTGACTACAATTACAATTTAAACCACAAAGTCGATTATAAACCATTAAAATCCATTTTTGTTACAGAAAAAGAATCGAGTTTTTAATTTAAAATCTAATTTAAAGGGTTCTTATGGATTTTAATCTCTTTGAATTTCATTCAAACTTTTGCAATTTTTGCAGCTTTTTCTACATTACCCAGAGCCAAACTGGTTATTTAGTTCTACTCGCTTCTACTTAAAATTTGCAAAACCAAATCTCTCACTTTTCAATGCAAATAGCATTTAAAAGTTAACACAATTCAAGCTCAACAATTCCTTTCAACTTTCAAAAAGGGAAAAGCAAAGTTTACGATGTATACACTGCTAGCGCAGTGAGATTTCATAGATAATTATAGATTACAAGCATTTTTCTGGTCAAAAATTGTTCAGAGACCACTATAAATTTTTATTGATAGAGAAATCAAATCGATTTTACTCCAATTCGAATTCATTAAAAAGAAATGTTATGGATTTTTTTCTCTATGAATTTCTTCCAGTTTTTTTTTGCAATTTTTGCAGATTTTCTGCAATATTCATAGCCAAATTGATTTCTATAATTACCCGTTTTTAATTAAATTTTGCAAAATCAAATCCCTTAGACTTTATTTAACTATCAACTTTTCAGTTCTATAATAATTCAAGGTCAACATTTCATTTCAATGTTCAAATAAAGAAATTAAAAGTTACGATGTATATAGTGCTTTCCACGGTGAGCTTTCATAGATGAAAATTTATTCTAAGCTACTTTTGTGGTCAAAAGCGTTGCCATATTTATTGATTACAAATATATTTCTTGACCACAAAGTCGATTATAAATCATTGTAATCCATCGCTGATACAGAAAAAGAATCGATTACAAATCATTTCAAATCTACTATACAGGGTTATTCTATATGAATTTCATCCAGGTTTTGGCTGTTTTGCAGCTTTTTCTGCATTTCTTACAGCCAAACTAGTTTTCAAACCTACTCGGGAAACTTGAATTTTGCAAAACATAATCCTCACTGCTCAATGCAAGTTCAACATTTAAGTTGTAAATTGACCCAAATTCACATTCCATTTTAACTCTCAAAGAGGAAGAATAAAGCTTACGACGTATACACTGCTCCCCACAGTGAGCTTCCATGGTTGATAATCGATTATAAGCAGTTTTCGTGCTCAAAAAGGTTGCCATATTAATCGATTACAAATAATTTTTGCGACCACAAAATCAGTTGAAAACGATGTTACTATGCATTTCAACTTTTATAACTTTCGTCAAATTTCTTTTAAAATTTCCAATTTTCTCTGCCTTACTCACAGCCAAAATGCATTTTAAACCTACTCATTTTAATCAAGTTTTGCAAAACCGTAACCCCTCACACAATAATTCAAGTTCTTTATTTCAGTTCTAAAATAGTTCTAGTTCAACATTTCTTTTCAAGTTTCAATTGAGGAATTTAAAAAATTACGTTGTATACAGTGCTGCTCGCCGTGGGCTTCCATAAGTAAAACTCGTTTATACAAGACTTTTGCGGTCAAAAGCGTTGCCATTTTAAGTGGTTACAATTACATTTTGTAACCACAAAATCGATTACAAACATTAAAATCCATTAGTGTTACAGAAAGAGATTCGATTACAACTCATTTCAAACACTTATAAAGGGTTCTTACGTAATTTATTTTCTACGACTTTCATCCAGATTTTTGCAGTATTTGCAGCTGTTTATGCAGTTCTTACAGCCAAACTGTTTCTTAGACTTACTCGCTTTTACTTGAATTTTGCAGAACCATATCCCTCACATTTCTATTCAGGTTCAACTTGTAAGTTGTAATTTAATTCATGTTTAACAAATTTCCGTTCAGCTTTCAAAAATGAAAAATTAAATTTACGAAGTTAACACTGCAACCCGCAGTGAGCTGCCATGGTTGATAATCGTTTAAAAGCTTTTTTTGTGGTCAAAAACTCTGCCATATTAACCAATTACGTTTAAAACTTGCGACCGCAAAGTCAATTAAAAATCATGTTGTTCCAATATTTTAGAGAAAATAAACCAAATAAAGTCCCATTAAAATCCACTGAAAAGAGTTAATATGGTCTTCAATCTCTAAAAATTTCTTTCAAATTTCCTTAAAACTTTCCAGAATGTTCTGCCATAGTCACAGCCAGGTTGATTTCTAAAACTAATTATTTAAATCGATTTTTGCAAAATCAATTCAATCACATTTTATTTCTTGTTCATTTTTTCAGTTCTAAAAAATTGAAGTTCAACCTTTTTTATAGTGTTTTAAAAATATATATATATTAAAATCATGATGTATTCAGTGCTGCCCGCCGTGAGCTACTATGGATAATAATCGATTATCAGCTATTTTCGTGCTCAAAAGGTTGCCATATTAATTGATTACAAATAATCTTTGCGACCACAAAATCAGTTGAAAACGATGTTACTATGGATTTCAATCTTAATAATTTTCGTCAAATTTCTTTTGAAATTTCAAATTTTCTCTGCCATACTCACAGCCAAAATGCATTTAAAACCTACTCATTTTATTCAAGTTCTTCAAAACTGTTACCCCTCACACAATTATTCAAGTTCAACATTTCAGTTCTAAAATACTTCCAGTTCAACATTCCTTTTCAAGTTTCAATGAAGGGAAAATAAAATTTACCATGTATACATTGCTGCCAGCAGTGAGCTTCCTTGGTTGAAAATCTTTTTTAGACAGTTTTCGTGGTCAAAAAAGTTGCCATAAAAATCGATAACAATCAAATTATGCGAAAATAAACATTTTCAAATAAAATCATTGATATCCAATAATTTTAGTCCTAAATTAGTTCTAGTTCAACATTTCATTTCAAGTTTCAAATGAGGAAATTTAGAAACTAAGACGTATACAGTGCTGCTCGCCGTGGGCTTCTATAAACAAAAATTGATTACATTGTTTTGCTCAAATAGATTGTTTTGGTCAAAACGTTGCCATGTTAATTGAGTACAATCACATTTTGAAACCACAAAGTCGATAACAAATTTTGAAACTTTCCAATTTTCCAACTTTTCAACCCCATTAAAATCCACTGAAAAGAGTTAATATGGTCTTCAATCTCAGAAATTTTCTTTCAAATTTCCTTAAAACTTTCCAGAATGTTCTGCCATAGTCACAGCCAGGTTGATTTCTAAAACTAATCATTTAAATCAATTTTTGCAAAATCAATTCAATCTCATTTTATTTCATGTTCAACTTTTCAGTTCTAAAAAATTGAAGTTCAACATTTTTTATAGTGTTTTAAAAATATATATATTAAAATCATGATGTATTCAGTGCTGCCCGCCGTGAGCTACTATGGATAATAATCGATTATCAGCAATTTTCGTGCTCAAAAAGGTTGCCATATTAATTGATTACAAATAATCTTTGCGACCACAAAATCAGTTGAAAACGATGTTACTATGGATTTCAATCCTAATAACTTTCGTCAAATTTCGTTTGAAATTTCAAATTTTCTCTGCCATACTCACAGCCAAAATGCATTTAAAACCTACTCATTTTATTCAAGTTTTGCAAAACTGTTACCCCTCACGCAATAATTCAAGTTCTTTATTTCAGTTCTAAAATAGTTTTAGTTCAACATTTCATTTCAAGTTTCAATTGAGGAATTTAAAAAATAACGTTGTATACAGTGCTGCTTGCCGTGGGCTTCCATAAGTAAAGTTTGCTTAAATAAGACTTTTTTGGTCAAAACCGTTGCCATTTTAATTGGTACAACTACATTTTGTAACCACAAAGTCGATTACAAACATTAAAATCCATTCCTGTTACAGAAAGAGAATCGATTACGTTTCAATTCAAACACTTATAAAGGGTTTTTACGTAATTTATTTTCTACGACTTTCATCCAAATTTTTGCAGTATTTGCAGCTGTTTATTCAGTTCTTACAGCCAAACTGTTTCTTAGACTTACTCGCTTTTACTTGAATTTTGCAAAACCATATCCCTCACATTTCTATTCAGGTTCAACTTGTAAGATGTAATTTAATTCATGTTTAACAAATTTCCTTTCAGCTTTCAAAAATGAAAAAGTAAACTTACGAAGTTAACACTGCAACCCGCAGTGAGCTGCCATGGTTGATAATCCTTTAAAAGCTTTTTTTTGTGGTCAAAAATTCTGCCATATTAACCAATTACACTTAAAACTTGCGACCGCAAAGTCAATTAAAAATCATGATGTTCCAATATTTTAGAGAAAATAAGTCCCATTAAAATCCACTGAAAAGAGTTAATCTGGTCTTCAATCTCTAAAAATTTCTTTCAAGTTTCCCTAAAACTTTCCAGAATGTTCTGCCATAGTCACAGCCAGGTTGATTTCTAAAACTAATTGTTTAAATCGATTTTTGCAAAATCAATTCAATCACATTTTATTTCATGTTCAACTTTTCAGTTCTAAAAAATTGAAGTTCAACATTTTTATAGTTTTTTAAATATATATATATTAAAATCATGATGTATTCAGTGCTGCCCGCCGTGAGCTACTATGGATAATAATCGATTATCAGCAATTTTCGTGCTCAAAAAGGTTGCCATATTAATTGATTACAAATAATCTTTGCGACCACAAAATCAGTTGAAAACGATGTTACTATGGATTTCAATCTTAATAACTTTCGTCAAATTTCTTTTGAAATTACAAATTTTCTCTGCCATACTCACAGCCAAAATGCATTTTAAACCTACTCCTTTTAATCAAGTTTTGCAAAACCGTAACCCATCACACAATAATTCAAGTTCAACATTTCAGTTCTAAAATACTTCCAGTTCAACATTCCTTTTCAAGTTTCAATGAAGGGAAAGTAAAACTTACCATGTATAAATTGCTGCCAGCAGTGAGCTTCCTTGGTTGAAAATCTTTTTTAGACAGTTTTCGTGGTCAAAAAAGTTGCCCTATTAATCGATAACAATCAAATTATGCGAAAACAAACATTTTCAAATAAAATCATTGGTATCCAATATTTTTCTATATCCAGATATCTAGTTCAACCTTTCATTTCAAGTTTCAAATGAGGAAATTTAGAAACTAAGACGTATACAGTGCTGCTCGCCGTGGGCTTCTATAAATAAAAATTGATTACATTGTTTTGGTCAAATAGGTTATTTTGGTCAAAACGTTGCCATATTAATTGAGTACAATTACATTTTGAAACCACAAAGTCGATAACAAATTTTGAAACTTTCCAACTTTTCAACTTATTATTTTGAAACCACAAAGTCGATTACAAACTTTGAAACTTTCCAACATTCAAACTTTCCAACATTCAAACTTTCCAAACTTCCAACTTAAATTTTTCGAGAGTCACAGCCAGATTGATTTCTAAAACTAATCATTTTAATCGATTTTTGCAAAATCAATTCCATCACACTTTATTTCATTTTCAACTTTTCAGTTCTAAAAAAATGAAGTTCAACATTTTATATAGTGTTTTTAAAAGAAGTTTTAAGAACATGATGTATACAGTGCTGCCCGCCGTGAGCTACTTAGGATAATATTCGATTATAAGCAATTTTCGTGCTCAAAAAGGTTGCCATGTTAATCGATTTCAAATAATCTTTGCGACCATAAAATCAGTTGAAAACGATGTTAATGTGGATTTCAATCTTTACAACTTTCGTCCAATTTCTTTTAAAGTTTCCAATGTTCTCTGCCTTACTCACAGCCAAAATGCATTTTAAACCTACTCATTTTAATCAAGTTTTGCAAAACCGTAACCCGTCTTACAATAATTCAAGTTCAACATTTCAGTTCCAAACTAATTCCAGTTCAACATTTCGTTTCAAATTTCAATTGAGGAATTTGAAAAATTACGTTGTATACAGTGCTGCTCGCCGTGGGCTTCCATAAGTAAAATTCGTTTACATAAGACTTTTGCGGTCAAAAGCATTGCCATTTTAATTGGTTACAATTACATTTTGTAACCACAAAGTCGATTACAAACATTAAATTCCATTACTGTTACAGAAAGAGAATCGATTACAATTCATTTCAAATCCATTATAAATGGTTTTTACGGATTTGAATTTTCAGGCTTTCGTTCAAATTTTTGCTTTATTTGCAGCTGTTTCTGCAGTACTTACAGCCAAACTGGTTTTTAAACCTACTCGCTTTTACTTATTTTTTGCAAAACCATATCCTTCATTTTTCAATGCAAGTTCAATAATAAGAATTTAAAATAATTCAAGTTCAACGTTCCTTTTCAATTTTCAAAAATGTAAAAAAAACGATGTTTGCACTGCTGCATGCAGTGAGCTTCCATGGTTGATAGTCGATAATAAGCCCTTTTTTGGTCGAAAATTTCGCCATAATATTCGATTACAATTAAAGTTTGCAACCTCAAAATCAATGAAAAACCATGGTATTGCAGTAATTATAGAAAAAAAACTATTTATTTTCATATTTAAATTCAAAAAAAATATTTTTATGGATTTCAATCTCAATGAATTTCTTTCAAAAATCCGAAAAAAACTTTCAAGTTTGTCTGCTTACTCACAACCAAAATGCTTTCTAAACCTCTTCACCTTAATCAAATTTTGCAAAACCATAACCCGCACACTTCAATTTAAGTTCAACAAATCATTTCAAAATCAAAAAAGAAAATTTAAAAGCTACAATGTATACATTGCTGCCCGCTGTGAGCTTCTATAGGTAAAATTCGATTGTAAGCGCTTTTGGAGATCAAAAGGGTTGCTATTTTGTTTGACTACAATTACAATTTAAACCACAAAGTCAATTATAAACCATTGAAATCCATTTTTGTTACAGAAAGAGAATCGAGTTTCAATGAAATTTTTAATTTCAAATCTAATAAAAAGGGTTCTTATGGATTTTAATCTCTATGAATTTCATTCAAATTTTTGCAATTTTTGCAGCTTTTTCTACATTACCCAGAGCCAAACTGGTTATTTAGTTCTACACGCCTCTACTTAAAATTTGCAAAACCAAATCTCTCACTTTTCAATGCAAATAGCATTTAAAATTTAACACAATTCAAGCTCAACAATTCCTTTCAAATTTCGAAAGGGAAAAACAAAGTTTACGATAAATACACTGCTACCGCAGTGAGATTTCATAGATAATTATAGATTACAAGCATTTTTCTGGTCAAAAATTGCTCAGACACCACTTTAAATTTTTATTGATAGAGAAATCAAATCGATTTTAATCCATTTTAAATTCATTAAAAACAAATGTTATGGATTTTTTTCTCTATGAATTTCTTTCATTTTTTTGCAATTTTTGCAGATTTTCTGAAATACTCATAGCCAAACTGATTTCTATACCTACTCGATTTCAACTAAATTTTGCAAAATCAAATCACTTAGACTTTATTTAACTATCAATTTTTCAGTTCTAAAACAATTCAAGTTCAACATTTCATTTCAATGTTCAAATAAAGAAATCAAAAGTTACGATGTATATAGTACTTTCCACGGTGAGCTTTCATTGATGAAAATTGATTCTAAGCTATTTTTGTGGTCAAATCGTTGCCATATTTATTGATTACAAATACATTTCTTGACCACAAAAACGATTATAAATCATTGTAATCCATCGCTGATACAGAAAAAGAATCGATTACAATTCATTTCAAATCCATTAAACAGGGTTATTTTTAGTTTTAATCTATATGAATTTCATCCAACTATATCCAATATTCGATTGTAAGCGATTTTCGAGATCAAAAATGTTGCTATTTTGTTTGACTACAATTACAATTTGTAACTAAAAAGTTGATTAAAAACCATTAAAATCCATTTTTGTTACAGAAAGAGAATCGAGTTTCAATGAAATTTTTAATTTCAAATCTAATAAAAAGGGTTCTTATGGATTTTAATCTCTATGAATTTCATTCAAATTTTTGCAATTTTTGCAGCTTTTTCTACTTTACTCAGAGCCAAACTGGTTATTTAGTTCTACTCGCTTCTACTTAAATTTTGCATAAGCAAATTTCTCAATTTTCAATGCAAATATCATTTAAAATTTAACACAATTCAAGCTCAAAAATTCCTTTCAACTTTCAAAAAGGGAAAAACAAAGTTTACGATGTATACACTGCTAGCGCAGTGAGATTTCAAAAATAATTATAGATTACAAGCATTTTTCTGGTGAAAAATTGTTCAGACACCACTATAAATTTTTTTTGATAGAGAAATCAAATCGATTTTAATCCATTTCGAATTCATTAAAAAGAAATGTTATGGATTTTTTTCTCTATGAATTTCTTCCAGCTTTTTTTGCATTTTTTGCAAATTTTCTGCAATATTCATAGCCAAATTGATTTCTATACCTACTGGTTTTTAATTAAATTTTGCAAAATCAAATCCTCTAGACTTTATTTAACTATCAACTTTTCAGTTCTCAAAAAATTCAAGTTCAACATTTCATTTCAATGTTCAAATAAAGAAATCAAAAGTTACGATGTATATAGTGCTTTCCACGGTGAGCTTTCATAGATGAAAATTGATTCTAAGCTATTTTTGGGGTCAAAAGCGTTGCCATATTTATTTTTTACAAATACATTTCTTGACCACAAAGTTGATTATAAATCATTGTAATCCATGGCTGATACAGTAAAAGAATCGATTACAATTCATTCCAAATCCATTATACAGGGTTATTTTTGATTTTAATCTATATGAATTTCATCCAGGTTTTGGCTGTTTTGCAGCTTTTTCTGCATTTCTTACAGCCAAACTAGTTTTTAAACCTACTCGCCTTCACTTGAGTTTTGCAAACCATAATCCTCACTGCTCAATGCAAGTTTAACATTTAAGTTGTAAATTGACCCAAATTCACATTCCATTTTAACTCTCAAAAAGTAAGAATAAAGCTTACGACGTATACACTGCTCCCCACAGTGAGCTTCCATGGTTGATAATCGATTATAAGCAATTTTTGTGCTCAAAAAGGTTGCCATATTAATCGATTACAAATAATTTTTGCGACCACAAAATCAGTTGAAAACGATGTTACTATGGATTTCAACTTTTACAACTTACGTCAAATTTCTTTTAAAATTTCCAATTTTCTCTGCCTTACTCACAGCCAAAATGCATTTTAAACCTACTCATTTTAATCAAGTTTTGCAAAACCGTAACCCCTCACACAATAATTCAAGCTCTTTATTTCAGTTCTAAAATAGTTCTAGTTCAACATTTACTTTCAAGTTTCAATTGAGGAATTTAAAAAATTACGTTCTATACAGTGCTGCTCGCCGTGGGCTTCCATAAGTAAAATTCGTTTATACAAGACTTTTGCGGTCAAAAAGCGTTGCCAATTTAATTGGTTACAATCACATTTTGTAACCACAAAATCGATTACAAACATTAAAATCCATTACTGTTACAGAAAGAGAATCGATTACAATTCATTTCAAACACTTATAAAGGGTTCTCACGTAATTTATTTTCTACGACTTTCATCCAAATTTTTGCAGTATTTGCAGCTGTCTATGCAGTTGTTACAGCCAAACTGTTTCTTAGACTTACTCGCTTTTCTTGAATTTTGCAAAACCAAATCTCTCACTTTTCTATTCAGGTTCAACTTGTAAGTTGTAAATTAATTCATGTTTAGCAAAACTTCTTTCAGCTTTCAAAAATGAAAAATTATATATACAAAGTTAACACTGCAACCCGCAGGGAGCTGCCATGGTTGATAATCGTTTAAAAGCACTTTTTGTGGTCAAAAATTCTCCCATATTAACCAATTACATTTAAAACTTGCGACCGCGAAGTCTATTAAAAATCATGATGTTCCAATATTTTAGAGAAAACAAGCCAAATAAAGTCCCATGAAAATCCACTGAAAAGAGTTAATATGGTCTTCAATCTCTAAAAATTATTTTCAAGTTTCCTTAAAACTTTCCAGAATGTTCTGCCATAGTCATAGCCAGATTGATTTCTAAACCTAATCATTTTAACCGATTCTTGCAAAATCAATTCCATCACACTTTATTTCATGTTCCTTTTTTCAGTTCTAAAAAAACGAAGTTCAACATTTTATATAGTGTTTTAAAAAAAGAAATATTAAAATCACGATGTATACAGTGCTGCCCGCCGTGAGCTACTATGGATAATAATCGATTATACGCATATTTCGTGCTCAAAAAAGTTGCCAGATTAAGCGATTACAAATAATCTTTGCGACCACAAAATCAGTTGAAAACGATGTTACTGTGGATTTCAATCTTTATAACTTTCGTCAAATTTCTTTTAAAGTTTCCAATTTTTCTTTGCCTTACTCACAGCCAAATGCATTTTTAACCTACTCATTTTAATCAAGTTTTGCAAAACCGTAACCCCTCACACAAAAATTCAAGTTCAACTTTTCACTTCTAAAATAGTTCCATTTCATTTCAAGTTTCAATTGAAGAATTTAAAAAATTACGTTGCATACAGTGCTGCTCGCCGTGGGCTTCCATAAGTAAAATTTGTTTTCATAAGAATTTTGTGGTCAAAAACGTTGCCATTTTATTTGGTTTTAATTAATTTTGTAATCACAAAGTCGATTACAAACATTAAAATCCATTACTGTTGCAGAAAGAGAATCGAAAACAATTCAATTCAAATCCATTAGGTTCTTATGGATTAGAATTTCTAAGCATTTCATCCAAATTTTTGCTTTATTTGCAGCTGTTTCTGCAGCACTTAAGGCCAAACTGGTTTTTAAACCACTCGCTTTTACTTACTTTTTGCAAAACCATATCCTTCATTTTTCAATGCGAGCTCAACAATAAAATTCTAAAATAATTCAAGTTCAACGTTCCTTTTCAATTTTCAAAAATGAGGAAAAAAAATACGATGTATACACTGCTGCCCGCAGTGAGCTTCCATGGTTGATAGTCGATTATAAACCCTTTTTTTGGTCGAAAATTTTGCCATATTAATCGATTACATTTACAGTCTGCAACCTCAAAATTAATGAAAAACCATGGTATTGCAGTAATTATAGAAAAAAAATTGTTTATATTCATATTTAAAATCAATAAAAAAATTATTATGGATTTCAATCTCAATGAATTTCTATCAAAAATCTGAAAAGATATTCAAAATTGTCTGCTTACTCACAACCAAAATGCTTTCTAAACCTCTTCACCTTGATCAAATTTTGCAAAACCATAACCCGCACACTTCAATTCAAGTTCAACAAATCATTTCAAAATCAAAAAAGAAAACTTAAAAGCTACAATGTATACAGTGCTGCCCGTCGTGAGCTTCTAAAGGTAATATTCGATTGTAAGCGATTTTCGAGATCAAAAATATTGCTATTTTGTTTGACTACAATTACAATTTGTAACCAAAAAATTAATTAAAAACCATTAAAATCCATTTTTGCTACAGAAAGAATATCGAGTTTCAATGAAATTCTTTATTTCAAATCTAATATAAAGGGTTCTTATGGATTTTAATCTCTATGAATTTTATTCAAATTTTGCAATTTTTGCAGCTTTTTCTACTTTACTCAGAGCCAAACTGGTTATTTAGTTCTACTCGCTTCTACTTAAATTTTGCATAAGCAAATCTCTCAATTTTCAATGCAAATAGCATTTAAAATTTAACACAATTCAAGCTCAACAATTGCTTTCAAATTTCGAAAGGGAAAATCAAAGTTTACGATAAATACACTGCTACCGCAGTGAGATTTCATAGATAATTATAGATTACAAGCATTTTTCTGGTCAAAAATTGCTCAGACACCACTTTAAATTTTTATTGATAGAGAAATCAAATCGATTTTAATCCATTTTAAATTCATTAAAAACAAATATTATGGATTTTTTTCTCTATGAATTTCTTTCATTTTTTTGCAATTTTTGCAGATTTTCTGAAATACTCATAGCCAAACTGATTTCTATACCTACTCGATTTTAACTAAGTTTTGCAAAATCAAATCACTTAGACTTTATTCAACTATCAATTTTTCAGTTCTAAAACAATTCAAGTTCAACATTTCATCTCAATGTTCAAATAAAGAAATCAAAAGTTACGATGTATATAGTACTTTCCACGGTGAGCTTTCATTGATGAAAATTGATTCTAAGCTATTTTTGTGGTCAAATCGTTGCCATATTTATTGATTACAAATACATTTCTTGACCACAAAAACGATTATAAATCATTGTTATCCATCGCTGATACAGAAAAAGAATCGATTACAATTCATTTCAAATCCATTAAACAGGGTTATTTTTAATTTTAATCTATATGAATTTCATCCAACTTTTGGCTGTTTTGCAGCTTTTTCTGCATTTCTTGGAGCCAAACTATTTTTTAAACCTACTCGCCTTCACTTGAATTTTGCAAACCATAATCCTCATTGCTCAATGCAAGTTCAACATTTAAGTTGTAAGTTGACCCAAATTCACATTCCATTTTAACTCTCAAAAGGGAAGAATAAACCTTACGACGTATACACTGCTCCCCACAGTGAGCTTCCATGGTTGATAATCGATTATAAGCAATTTTCGTGCTCAAAAAGGTTGCCATATTAATCGGTTACAAATAATTTTTGCGACCACGAAATCAGTTGAAAACGATGTTGCTATGGATTTCAACCTTTATAACTTTCGTCAAATTTCTTTTAAAATTTCCAATTTTCTCTACCTTACTCACAGCCAAAATGCATTTTAAACCTACTCATTTTAATCAAGTTTCGCAAAACCGTAACCCCTCACACAATAATTCAAGTTCAACATTTCAGTTCTAAAACAGTTCCAGTTCAACATTTCGTTTCAAGTTTCAATTGAGGAATTTAAAAAATTACCTTGTTTACAGTGCTGCTTGCCGTGGGCTTCCATAAGTAAAGTTTGTTTAAATAAGAATTTTGTGGTCAAAAGCGTTGCCATTTTAATTGGTATTGTTACATTTTGTAACCACAAAGTCGATTACAAACATTAAAATCCGTTACTGTTACAGAAAGAGAATCGATTACATTTCAATTCAAACACTTATAAAGGGTTCTTACGTAATTTATTTTCAACGACTTTTATCCAAGTTTTTGCAGTATTTGCAGCTGTTTATGCAGTTCTTACAGCCAAACTGTTTCTTAGACTTACTCGCTTTTACACTAAATTTGCAAAACCATATCCCTCACATTTCCATTCAGGTTCAACCTGTAAGTTGTAAACTGATTCATGTTAAACAAATTTCCTTTCAGCTTTAAAAAATGAAAAATTAAATTTACGAAGTTAACACTGCAACCCGCAGTGAGCTGCCATGGTTGATAATCGTTTAAAAGCACTTTTTGTGGTCAAAAGTCTGCCATATTAACCGATTACACTTAAAACTTGCGACCGCAAAATCAATTAAAAATCATGATGTTCCAATATTTTAGAGAAAATAAGCCAAACATAGTCCCATCAAAATCCACTGAGAAGAGTTAATATGGATTTCAATCTCTATAAATTTTTTTCAAATTTCCTTAAAACTTTCCAGAATGTTCTGCTATAGTCACAGCCAGGTTGATTTCTAAAACTAATCATTTAAATCAATTTTTGCTAAATCAATTCAAACACATTTTATTTCATGTTCATTTTTTCAGTTCTAAAAAACTGAAGTTCAACATTTTATATAGTGTTTTAAAAATATATATATTAGAATCATGATGTATTCATTGCTGCCCGCCGTGAGCTACTATGGATAATAATCGATTATAAGCAATTTTCGTGCTCAAAAAGGTTGCCATATTAATTGATTACAAATAATCTTTGCGACCACAAAATCAGTTGAAAACGATGTTACTATGGATTTCAATCTTAATAGCTTCCGTCAAATTTCTTTTGAAATTTCAAATTTTCTCTGCCATGCTCACAGCCAAAATGCATTTAAAACCTACTCATCTTAATCAAGTTTTGCAAAACCGTTACCCCTCAGACAGTAATTCAAGTTCAACATTTCAGTTCTAAAATAGTTCCAGTTCAACATTTCATTTCAAGTTTCAATTGAGGAATTTAAAAAAATTACGTTGTATACAGTGCTGCTTGCCGTGGGCTTCCATAAGTAAAGTTTGTTTAAATAAGACTTTTGTGGTCAAAACCGTTGCCATTTTAATTGGTACAACTACATTTTGTAACCACAAAGTCGATTACAAACATTAAAATCCATTCCTGTTACGGAAAGAGAATCGATTACGTTTCAATTCAAACACTTATAAAGGGTTTTTACGTACTTTATTTTCTACGACTTTCATCCAAGTTTTTGCAGTATTTGCAGCTGTTTATGCAATTCTTACAGCCAAACTGTTTCTTAGACTGATTCACTTTTACTTGAAATTTGCAAAACCATAACCCTCACATTTCTATTCAGGTTCAACCTGTAAGTTGTAAAATAATTCATGTTAAACAATCTTCCTTTCAGCTTTCAAAAACAAAAAAAAATAAGTTTACGAAGTTAACACTGCAACCCGCAGTGAGCTGCCATGGTTGATAATCGTTTAAAAGCACTTTTTGTGGTCAAAAATCTGTCATATTAACCGATTACACTTAAAACTTGCGACCGCAAAATCAATTAAAAATCATGATGTTCCAATATTTTAGAGAAAAATAGGCCAAATATAGTCCAATCAAAATCCACTGAAAAGAGTTAATATGGATTTCAATCTCTATAAATTTCTTTCAAATTTCCTTAAAACTTTCCAGAAGGTTCTGCCATAGTCACAGCCAGGTTGATTTTTAAAACTGATCATTTAAATCGATTTTTGCAAAATCAATTCCATCAAATTTTATTTCATGTTCAACTTTTCAGTTCTAAAAAAATGAAGTTCAACATTTTATATAGTGTTTTAAAAAAAAAAACATTAAAATCATGATGTATACAAGGCTGCCCGCCATGAGCTACTATGGATAAAAAACGATTATTAGCTATTTTAGCGTTCAAAAACATTGCCATATTATACGATTACTGTTACAGTTTGCGAGCACAAAATCGTTCATAAACCCTTATATTTTAATATTGATTAAAAAAATAAATTGATATTTATCCATTTCAATTCTGTTATAAAAGCTTATTATCGATTTTATTCTCTATGGGTTTCTTTCAATTTTTTGCAGGTTTTTATGCACTACTCATAGCTGAACTAATTTCGAACCTACTCGCCTATAACTAAAATTTGCAAAACATATCCCTCACACTTTAATTCGAGTTCAACGTTTATGTTCTGAAATAATTGGAATTCATCTTTTCAATTCATCTTTCAAAAGTGGAATTTTAAATTTTACGATCTTTACACTGCTGCCCGCAGAGAGCTTCCATGGTTGATTCTCGATTATCAGCATTTTTTGTGGTCTAAAGTGTTGCCATATTAATCGAATGTAATTAAATTTGCGACCACAAAATTAATGAAAAAACCATGATATTGCTAAGATTTTAGAGAAATTAAATTGTTGACAACACTATCAAAATCCAAGATGAAGAGTTATTTTGGATTTCAACCTCAACAAAGTTTGTTTCAAATTTCTGTAAAGTTTTCCAGCTTTTTCTGGCTCATTCACAGCTACCTTGCTTTTCAAACCTATTCACTTTAATCAAAATTTGCACATTTAAAAGTTACGATGTATACAGTGCTGCCCTCCGTGAGCGTTGACATACTAATTGATTACAATTACCTTTTGTGACTACAAAGTTGACTGTAAACCATTATAATTCATTACTGTTACAGAAAGTGAATCGATTTGATATCCTTTCAAATGCATTAGAAAGTGTTAATATGGATTTCAATCTCTATGAGTTTAAACCAAATGTTTGCAATAATTGCAACTTTTTCTGCCTTACTCACAGCCAAATTGATTTCTGAACATATTTTGTTGAATCCAATTTTGCAAAACCATATTGCTCACAATTTCATCTAAGCTCATTCGAAAAAAAAAATTAAAAATTACGTTGAATACAGTGCAGGCCGCAGTGAGCTTTCATAGATAATAATCGACAATAAGCGATTTTCATTTTCAAAAATGGAGCCATATTTTCGATTACGACAACAATTTGCGACCACATAATCGATTACAAACCATTATAAACCATTATTTTGAGAAAAAAGAAATCGATCCAAATTATTTCAAAAATCTTGTAGAGGATTTTTATGGAATTTAACCTCTATGTTTTTCTCCCAACTTATTTGCAAATATTGAAGCCTTCTCTGCATTACTGAAAGCCAAATTGATTTCTAAGCCTAATCGTTTTTAATTAACTTTTGCAAAGATATAACCCTCACACTTTAATTCAATTTCAACTTTTCGGTTTTAAAATGATTCAAGATCAACAATTTTTTTTCAAATTGCAAATAAAAAAGTTTAAAAATTACGATATATGCAGTGCTGCCCGCGTTGAGCTCTGTGCATAATGATCGATTGAAAGCTATTCTCCCGGTCAAAAATGTTCCCATATTATTTGATTACATTTAAACTTTGCGAATAAAAAATTGTTCAGAAGCCTCTATGTTAATGATCATTAAAATCATATTTTTAATGTCCGATTTGTGAACTCTTGATATCCTAAATGTAAATGTCTCTTTGAAACTCTTTAACATTTGACTGTAAGATAAAGTTGGGTACTAAATTTGAGAAACCAGGGAATTGAAAACTCGAAAAACTAATGGTTCGGCAATCATTATCATGGCGACCAAAATCTTCTGATGTGCACAATGCTTCCAGCTTGACAAGGGATCTGGACGCCATTACAAGTATTCCGCGTCAATCAATTTCATCCAGGTTTTCGAAAGGGATCAGGATCAGGCAAGATTTGTATTGGTTGCAAATACGAGTTGGTTAGAAATTGTACTCAAAATTGTGAGTGGGGCAATTTTTACTCAAAGGACCGAAGCCTGTTTTTTGTCTCAAAAAATGTGATTTAAATAAATGTACATAATTGGCGATTTTATATGTTGCTTTATCATTTCATACGTCATACAGTTTTATCTCAAATGTCAGAAAATTTTTCATCAAAGTTTTTAGATACGTTTTTTGCTGCACTAATTTGAAATACTGAAAAGTTCTCGGAAAAACAACGACAGATATTGAAAAAAAATTCTTTTTTGATTTTTCAAGCTTTGTGTTCCTGACCCATTTACTTTGATTTCTTTAAAAAAAAGCGCTGTAGAGTTCATAACTCATCTAAAAATAAACAAAAGCAAGGTTGTTAAAAGTTCTTTAACCTTTCAAAAAAGGAACAGAAATAAAACAGTACGAGTACGCGTATTAGGGTTTCTCAATCAATGTAATAAGGTTTTCAAAGTCAGTTGAATTTTTCTATTGGCTTCATAAAATTTCCACTTACACACACCCAAAAAATGTTGCTATCGAATTCAAAATTTGAGGTTTAATTGCTGTAACTCATATAAACTAAAAAAAAAAAAACATTTTTGAGCAATATCACGCACGATATTTTTTATATACGAAAAGCGGGCTGTCGTCAGGAACGGTGCGATCCTAAGGCATCCTACAACGAAAATTACAACGACTTACAACTTCAACAAGATGTTTTTTCATTTTATCGGAGCTTTTGTTACCTCACAAATTTATTTCAAAACTTTCATCTCAAAGTTTCACCCACGAATCGGTCATTATGCTTTTTGAGTTGACCAACCGTTGCGCTATTACTACTATGTTAATTAATGAAAACTTATCAAAAAACAAGATAGAATTTTGAGGCTCTATCTAGAATTTCCTCTTCATTATATAAAAGTCAAAATCTTTGCTTAACAACAAAATTTGAACAAAGTAAGCAAAGTTTTTGAGATTTATTTCATTTTACAATTTTTTGAGCGTAGGAGGCGTTTTCGATGCATTTTTGTAAATAAGTGAGGGTTGTTATGTTTAGATAGCATAAATTTCCAGTTTTAATTTTTCGCACAGAATAGATTTCTATCAAAATCAGTGTCGATTTTGGCTGAGTTTTTACAAACAATGCCATAAAAATTCACTTGTCTTTAAAACTTGATGATTCTACAAAAAATTGGTGAAAAGGTTACAGTGGTAATCCTTGATAATTAGGTATATTTTGTTGTCTCATACCAGACAAGTAAATTCTCTGCTGCAACTTGGAGTAATTTTTTTTGTATTGTGAGAAAATTAGATTACCTAGTGAAAAGTTAATTTAGTGTGCCAAAAACATTTTCTTTTCTTCAAAATAACATGTTAGAATGATTTGATTTAAATTTAGATTGCTTTTGCTTGCAAAAACTTAAACACCAAATTAAATTCTTTCGAAACCTCTAAACATTACCGGCAATCCAATTCCCTCAAATTAATAACGTTTTTTGTTTTGTTTTTTCGTTTGAAATATCAATTTAAGTTTCCTGAACAAATTCTTCAGGTTAATTTTTTTATCATAAAGTTGATGCAACCTTCGCGTTCGTTTTTTTGTAACTTGCTAATGTTATTAGCGCAAGTAATTTATTTGTTTAACTTGAGAGTTGAAATAAAAAACTAATATCTCAATCCGAGATTCCTCAGAAACATTTTATTTTTGTATCTTAGTGTACTGTTTGATTCTATTTCGATGATAGAAAACTAATTAATTTGAAGAAATGAACGGATATAATTAATCTTTGTATTTGACAATTCTACGGTAGCTTGACGGATTACTCCACTTGTATAAACAAGTAGCATAAGACGAATAAAGTTACTAGTTCCTGATTGAGGTAAATCAACAACTGCTATTCATGTAGAAAAAAGTTTTTGTAGTTGTGGGATATTGGACAGTAAAAGCACCTGTCGATCTGATACATCGACTAGCATTTAGTCTACAGAGGAGCACATTTTTTCCTTAGGGCATCTGAAAAAATAACTTTTTGCTTTAGTTTGGTTTTATAGTGTTGTTGTTGTTGATTGAAGTTAAAATTGTTGGGCTGGAGGTGTTTCCTGTTATATTTTTTGTACAACATGTTCACTTTGGTCATTTCAGTCTGAGTATAATCCAGTTTTATTTCGTGTTTTTGGTTGTAGCTTAGGTTCTGCTAGTTCAGGTCGTTCTACCATTTTCATTCAAGCACTATTTTACTGATTATGTTTTGTTGACAATTCGTTTTTTTTTACTGAGTTTTTCGCGATTCTGGGTTGAACTTTCGTTTGAAAAATTGAGTAAAAATTGACAGATTGAAAAGTTTATAAGGTGCACCTAATCTTATTTTTCAAAAAATCAAAAAGACGAATAAAGTTCTTGAAGCTGTTCCAGTGCGTATTCTTCTTACTGCAAAACTACCTCTATTGTAGCAACATGATCATTTAGCTGTTGCCAAGTTGCGGGTGGATTCTCAATTAGAAATTGACTGCTATTTGTTTTAAGCCTGGCTGAATGAAGTTTCACACAAAGGAATCGCATTTTTGAAATTGTAACTATTTTTTCTGGCAGAAATTGGAGAAAAAGAGAACAGGCAAAGTTTATTCCAATTTTTTTTTACTTCGAAAGCTTAGAGCGGTTATCAGTTGTATTTTATACGGCTAACATCATTCTTGTTAGAATTTGTGTTCTTTGTAGATATCAATACTACCTATTATCAACACCTCTTGAAGCTGTTCCAGTGCGTATTCTTCTTACTGCAAAACTACCTCTATTGTAGCAACATGATCATTTAGCTGTTGCCAAGTTGCGGGTGGATTCTCAATTAGAAATTGACTGCTATTTGTTTTAAGCCTGGCTGAATGAAGTTTCACACAAAGGAATCGCATTTTTTCGCTGTTCTACGTATTAACTTTCCATAAACTCATCAGGCTGTCTTTTTATGTTTTCTGCATCTATTTGCCTTTTATACTTATTCTTATCATCAGTGAATCTATCTATAAACTGATCTCGTATATCGTTCCAAGATAAACCTACTGATAACTCCCTATACCATTGAGCGGCTGGAAATCTTGATATTGAACCGAATAATGCTCTCCCCCTGACGTCATATGTGTCTTGACTTGATCGTTACCTCCGGCTGCTCGTCGAGTGCCAAAGGAAGATGATATCTTTATCTAAATTACATTAAGAAAATATCTGCTTTTAATTGTAAGCTTGTAAACTACTTTTGAGAATCAAGTCCGGATATGCAGCTACATTCGCAAATTGTTTTGTACTTCACCTAGACTTAGGCTATTAGTACATAGAAATTGTTTTTTTTGTGTAATGATACACTGTGAGGATTGAATAATTTTTATTTAGGTTATGTGAAGTTAATTGGGTTTGAGGAATATAGTTTTGGTTGGATATATCAATAATTCTATGAGGGCGTGTGAGTTTTTTTCAGAATCGATATTATCATTGTGGTATTGGCGCAGGAAAGAACGGTTAGTTTTAGTTTTTTGGTTTGGATATTTGGACAAAGTGGTAACTTTTGTAATTATAGTTACTTGAGAGAAACTTGATATACTTTTTCAGAGCTTTCTCTAAAAAATAATTTATTTATATATATTCATAAAAAAAGTTTAAAAAATTTTAGAAGGTCCTTTAATCAATTTGTAATTAAGTTTTTTTTGGTAGTTCAGATCTTGCTGTGGAAAACGTTGTTATACCATAAAAAGGACCTTTTTGCTTCGTTTTGGATTTATTTATTTGGATGATATGAGAAAGCAATTGGAAGTGAAGTAATTAAGCGTTATTGTGTTATTCAAATTGTTTTGTTTGTTGTTTTTTTGCTGAAGAATTGTGCCGATTTCTGGATCGTATCAGCAAAAAAAGTTTTTTTTTCGTGTCTATCGTAATTAGGCTGTTTTGACAGAAAACTAACACAATAGTTCTCAATGTTAGTGATCTACGATATAATATTGGAGAATTTGCACCCTTATTTGAGCTATGTTTTTTTGCACTGAAGTCAATTTCAAATTGTGTTGCTCTTAAATTTCGACTGTAATCTTTGTTTTGATCCTTTTTTTCTGAGAAAACTTTATTAGTTGATTAAGGTCTAATACGGCAGTGAAAGCTTCCTGGAATTGTTTAGCACTAATTAAAAAATTCAATAAGGAGTTGCCCAAAAAAATTTAGGAAAATAATTTTTTTGTAATCTCTTTTTGAAACTATATATTTTTTGACATATAACTTTTAGCGGAAAACTGAAACATTGTTTTTGTAAAGTTTTTTAAAGGCTTATTTATGACGAGATACTTAGTTACTAGTTTTTGAGGTCCTCACCAGCCTAAATTTTGGTCAAAATTACTTTTTTTGTGCTGAAAAAAACCTGAAACCTCAATTATGGTTGCGAGGTTATGATTTTTGATCTTGAAAGTTGTCCAAAGGCTTCAGTTTAAATTGTGTATCCTTTATCATACAAAAATCTCCGCAACAGTCTAAGTTTTTGATATCTAAACTTAGTTTTTGAAATCTGAAATTAAAATTTAAAACTTTCTCAAACTCCGTAAATTAGAAAAAATTGATAGTTGTTCTAATGTAATTTAGACTTATCAACTAAATTATAACATCAAATCAATTTTTTTAATGAAACCCAGTTTTTTTGGGCTGAATCTATAATTTCCATAACTAAAACTATGGTATGTCCACTTAGTTTTCAAATCTAAATTTTAGGTTGGCATCTCTAATTTGTGTCTGTCCCAACATAAAAACTGCCAAACACTTTAAAGCCTAAGCCTAAAAAATCAATTTTGTTGAATTTGAAAAGTGTTTTGTTTAGAAACTGGTTACTGAATTCCTAATATATACATAACTTTTTCAAAGTTTTGACTTCGAACGCAGATTTTTTTTTGTCTGAAACAAAAAACACCTCTTCCAAAACGTACATTCTAAAATGTAACTAAGGGTTGGTTTTAACACCTTTAGTTTTTTCTCAGAAGTCAAAATTCGACGTTCTAATTTCTTTTTTAAGACCAGAAACTCAATTTGTGTAAACTGAATTCTAAAGCTAACAAGATTTACCAATAAAATCAGATTTTTGGCTTGACGTATCTGAATTTGAATTTCACTAGCTAAACTTTTGCTGTTATACCCGAATTCGTTTGTAGAAATTTAATTTTTCGGCACAAAACTATTTGAAAAGTTTAACCATAGCACTGAAATTTCGACTGAATCCTAAATTTTTTGTGAGTAAAAATCCATTTTCTAGTGCTTGAACTACCATATAAAACCTGTTATATCGATATAAATAAAATTTGTTAAAGTTTAACATTTAATTTTATCATGAAACTTGATTTTTGATGCTCCAACTAAAACTTGCGGTTTGTTTCTCTGTGGTTGACTTCTAAGCTTGGTTTGATTGTGATTTTATATGATTTGTTCGTTTTATATCGAAAACTTCTCAACTGAACTTAATATAAAACACTCGATTTTTTTCCCTTTTCTTCAGTTTTTCTTATATTTCATTAAATGATACCGTTTACTGATGAATGATTTAGGTTTAATTTACGTTAAGGTGGGTTCAGACAATCTTAATTGAAGGAAAATTGAGGATAAGCCTCGACAAACGATGAAGAATTAGAATAAACGGCGACAAAATAGAAATGGTCTGATATATATGTGAACAAGAAACCATTATATTAAAAATTGGTACTCTAACGTTGCATATAGGACCAATCAACCCTCTTTAAAAAGTGAAGATTGGGCACGTTCTCAACTAGTAGAGCGATTACTAAGACTAAAAAGGTTTAATCTGCTAACGGCAGCGACAGATAACGTTTCCTTTTGGAAATATTTGGGATAATATAAGAATATTAGATAATAAATTTCTCATGAGCTAGTAGCAGAAAAAAGCAGTATGAAATGATTTGAGGTGACTGATGAGTGTTGGGAAAGTTAATCACCTGAATGCTACAAAAAATTTCTGACAAAAGAGCGTCAACTGGGTAGATATCCGCAGTCTCTATTTTTTTTCACGCTGGAAGCTTGGAGGAAATAGAGGCTTATTTGTCCTAATATACTTTTTGTTTATTGAAAACTATTTTTATTAATTGAGTGAGTTTAGTTTGTTTGAAAATTAAATTTTAAGGAGTAGTTCTCTGCTGCAGTCACACCAGTTTTACTAAGGGGACAAATGCTTTCGTATAGCCTCTCCTGTATCTTTAGCATTTTATCCTGTCGCTATTAGTCGTTCCGTTTTTTTATAGCTTTTTTTGTTTATTTTCAAAATCTGAAACAAACTAAATAACGAACCGGGTTATTTTCCAGGTCGAAGACCTGACATAACTTGAACATGACTGATCACATAGGTTTGCGTTTTCGCTTTACTTCATCTTCCTTTTCATCGAGAACCTTTTTCCTCAGCATCTGCATTCTTTACTAGATCACAAATAAAAGTATATTTGTTTCTTTTAATCTGATAATTTTTTCAATTTGCACCTGATTGAACATTTAAAGTTTTTAATTAGGCTTTGTAACAGACCAATGCTTATCGCTTCATTGTCCCAATTCTTAAGTCAGAACAATTAAATCAATCAACATAAATGACTCTAGATTGCACTTGCAACTTTGCTACATTTCGCTTAATAAGTTTTTAATGCACTTTCAAAATAATGAGTTCAAAAAATGAGATAAATTGGACTAGTATTTACGAAATAGTCACTTTTTCAATCAAGAATTTATATTCCTAAAAAAAGTAAGCCAGTCAGTATCTGATTTAATGAACAGTAGCATTAATTTTGAGGGGCGTACTCTTCTTAACTTACAATTGAGTCCTACTTGAGTAAATAATTAAAACAATAGTGTAAAATTTACAATAGTACATGTTCTTCAATGGAATAAAACAAAGCTTGCTCATATCATGAAAACCTTGTTATTGTAAGAGTTGAGCCGAAAAAAAGAACCTTGAATTATTACTCAAAGTATTTTTCATGTACGTTATGAAGTGAAGCTAAAAAAACAATCTAGCTATAGCGGGCTTCATTCAATTTAAGAAAAATGTTAGCGAGACTTGGTACGATGGTGACGATAAAAAAGATGGTAAGAAGCTAAAGAGGCTACTGTTACGGAAACAGCCGGAACGATTTTTTACGACCAATATACGGATCGCAGGCAAACGGATGGGTTGAATCTTACGACTTGAGTATCATACAACCGAAATGACAAAATAATTCACATCAAATCGCTCAACATCGAAGTCGGGGTACAGCTTTGAAAGAGACACATTTTCCGAGACTAAAACGTGAATAGGAAAACGAACCCGGAAACCAGCGGGTTAAGTGAACCTTTTTAGGCTTCAGAGAGAACCCCTGAGAGAACTTTAGTGGTAATATATCCACTCAAATTCATTTGCTTAACAAAATCCACGACGGTGCGAAAACAATAAAAAGGGATATACAGAACATGAAATTTTTAAAATGGCTTTTATACTGTGCTGGGCAAAAACTCAAAATGTTCGTGAATTCGTTCAAAAAGCTTATCATTAATTAAATAAAATCTTTTAGCGCATCTTTTCAAAGTTTCTGGTATTTATGATCCTTAGCTTGGATTTTGAAATCCGTCGCGGCTCAGATTGTACTCAAAAAGATAATGGTACAAAGCTTACTGCAATAAAATAGGTCAAAATTGATTTTTAAATATCTCTCTTGCTTTTTTGTTACCTTCTAATTTGTGGTCTTCAAGGTTTTGAACAGTCTTTTCGCTGACCTTATTGACGGTCGTTTAGTTTCTAGGAAATGTCAATTGTAGACATAAGATAGACGGACATAGCTGTTAAAATCATCATGAGGTTAGACAAAGGACTGACAGACAATATAATCCAATAAGTGGTTTAAACTCGCAACAAAAATAGACTATAATGACAGAAGTTCTGAGAAAATGTTTCCCTTATAATCAATTATGATCCATGGAACTCAAATACAGGAAAAATTTTGCCATGAAAGCTAATGATTTTTTCAGGCCCACGAAGTTGCTTCGACCGTGGTAATGCCATACACCGCCTAATTTGGGGTTGATATTTAACTCTGCCCAACGCAAACGATCGCTCACCAAAAGTAAATTTTACGATCGCTCACCAAAAATAAATTAGGAAAGTCAAATTTGATAAATTATGATTTTAAAGAAATCAAGTTTGTCAGTTCATTGAATGTTTAAGCTCGAAGTTATAAACTTTACTGTTCGAGATTTTGTTTCAAATTTAAGTTCTGATAATTATGTCTCATGCATTATACATTGTAAAGCAAAGAAAGATTGCGCAAAAACTCTCTATTAGCAGATTTTTTTTTGAATAATTTTTTTCTGATTTATTTTTCTTTCTCTACGTTTTGTTTGATTGTACACAATAAAGTTAGTGAAAACCTTTTTGGCGAGGCTTTTAGATTTTATACTCAATTTGGCTTAAAATGCATCGTGCTTTTTTGAACGTAAAAAAATAATTTATAATTATATGCTATCTGCTTTCAAACGTATTTTTGATAGATTTTTGTTAAAGTAGCGACAAGTGGCAAACATTTTTTCTAAATCATTTTTTCTAACGGAGAAAAACTTAACTGTTTGCTTGCATCAAGAGAAAGTACTTCGAGCTTAACTGCTATTATCAATTTCAGAGTTTCGGCATTCACGTGAAAGGCGTTGTGGTGCAGTGTCGATTGACTACTACTGGTTCATGACATCTGCCAGCTGTGTGTACAAGCTCAAAAAATTAAGTCAGTGGTTACTTAACTTAGATGCACCCTTCTGAGGAAATAACATGCTCGGTTTGAGGGTTTTATATATCCGAGAAAAGTTATAAAAATTCAGCGCATGTTTAAAATAAATTTTTAGAATTTTACACCTGTTATTCCAGCTTTCGAAAAAACGGAAGATTTATGCTCGGTGTGGTTTTTTATTCAGTCAATTTTCGCCGATCGAGGTAAAAGATTTCATCATAAAACTTTTATACCCTATTGAAGATATCGACTCCCTGAAGTCAAATCTAACAAGATATTATACCTCAGATTATCTTTTGTAAAGTTCTGGGGGTTTGAAAACTGCCAAACTGGCCATGTTCTGGACTAAAATATGCGCACTTGGAAAATTTTATGCATTTAGCTGAGAGCGTGAGGCAAATTATTCATGCTGGGCAAATTATACCTCACAACAAAATCGTTCCAAATTGAATTGAGGCTAGCTAATCAGATCGGTCGTAATAATTTCGTACGACTTAGCATTTCACACATTGATATTGTTCAAAATTTGTTATAGGTTTTCAATAATTTTGTTTCCCAAAAACTATTTGATATGAATTAAGAGACAATCTGAACATCCAGGGCTTTGCCCTGATATACGAGAAGTCTTGTTCTTCTTATAAATGCTCGCATAAGAGTGAAACTAAATTGCTCAAAAAATCCATTTCTTTTGCGCTAGTGTATGGATAATATGCATAAATTAACCGCACTAAACAAACAAATTTGAAACTTCAAACGCGTTTTTCTCAAATTGGGTTAAAATCAGAATGGTTCAAGTTTTTCTCCAAAATATTGAACCAAATTTTTACCCCAAAAAATGAGTCAGTTTAGCTTTCTTTTAGTAATCAAGAATTAAGCTAAAACTATTTGGTTGATAGATGAAAATTTTATTTTACAAGAAGCCTATTACGCATCCCAACAAAGTTCTAGAAGGGTTCAATCTCCAAAAACTTGCGCAAATTGTTCAAAAATTGTTTTATATAATAAAAATCACATTTCTTGACTATCAAGCAAAATATTCTCTTTTATACAGGTTTTTGCAGATTTAACCATTCTAGAACTTTGTTGGTCTGTGTAAGGAGCTTCTTGTAATATAAAATTCTCATTTAATAACAAATTAGTTTCAGAATTAGTTTTAAAAAACCAAATTGATCCATTTTTGGGGTAAAGTTTTGGTTCAAAATTTTGGAGAAAAAAGATCACCATATTAATTTTGATGAAATACTGAGAAATTTTTGTTCTCTTCATTTTTTGTCTACTCTTGAGCCAATTTGAGAAAAACGCGTTTGAATTTTCAAAATTTAATCGTTTTGTTCGGTTAATTTAAATCAGCGCTGATCTAGAACTTTTTCGTGGATGTGGTAGGTGTATATTTGCAAAAAAAGTATTATGCCGCGACCGAATAAAACTTGTGATCACTTGTTAAAACGCTATGAAGAACCAATTCAACAAAAAAAATGAAAATTGTAATTGAAAGGTTTTTGGTAACCTCAGAGAGGACATATTCGAAAAAATTGGCACTTTTTTTGGGTCGACTAAATTGATTTACCAAGCTCTCCCAAAACACTAAAAAGATCCTGTTTTGGCCCAACTTTCTGCGCCGCAGGCAAAAATTTGAAAAAAAAACAGGCCAAAAAAACGTTTTTTGTTTTAGGCACTTTTTGGAAAAATTTCCCTCAAAATTAGTACATATTGGCACCGAAGGCGCCTTTAGAAAAATTTTAGGGTCCGTCAGCCAAAAATAGATCTCTCAAAATAGTACATAGGGGGACCATTTGGGTCCACAGGGGGTCGAATCCCTGAAGGAAGAGCATCCGAGCTCAAACACTATGCAAGGATTTGAACATCATATTTGAAGGCAAGAATCGCAACTCGATAGAGTACCCAGAAAGCACACAAATATAGGGTACGGAGTTTCAATTTTTGGATGAAGGTAATTAAATTTTTTTAAATTTTTTTTTGAAAAATCACAAAAAACGTCATATCTCAAAAACTACAATGATTTGAGCAGTCAAATTTGGAGGCAAGATTCTCAACCCCTGAGAGTACCTTGACAGCACCCAACCATATGGTAAGGAAATTCAAATTTTAAAAACAAAAACTAATTCAAGTTTTTTCAAATTTTTTTGAAAAAAGTAAAAAAAAAACGTAATATCTCAAAAACTACAAGGATTTGAGTCGTCTCATTTGGAGGCAAGATTCGCAATCCTTGAAAGTACTCTGATAGCACCCAGTTAAAGGGTTTGGAATTTCAAGTTTTCTAACTTATTCTGTAATTTGAATTTTCTGAAAATCTTTGAAAAACAATCAAAAATCGTCGTATCTAAAAAGTATTGAGCATTCTTAATTGGACGCCAAATTCGCAACCATTTGTGAACTCTGACAGCATCCCACTATTGGGCTGCTTTTTTTAAAGTGGGCGGAATAGCCACTGAAATCAAACTGGAAAATCGAGAAAAAAGTCTGAACCATTGCAATATACGATATAGCTTGAACGTGAAATTTTTTTTTCGTTAATTATGCAGAAATATTTCGTTGAAAAAGCTTAAAGGTGGCGAGATAGTGAAGCCCGTATTTAAAAGTTTAATAGATAGATATAAAAAAGTGATATAAAAAAGTGATATAAGAAAAGTGATACTAGAAAATTGATTTAAAAAGTGATAAAAAAGTGATTAAAAAAGTCATATGAAAAAGTGATATAAGAAAGTGATGTTTAGAAAGTGATATAAAAAGTGATATGAAAAAAGTGATTTAAGAAAAGTGATATAAAGTGATTTACAAAATGTTATTTAAAAAGAAGGATCGAAAAAACATATAGAGAAAGAAAGATTGGAGACAACCGTTTGACAGTACTATTTTGAACTGAATCGTCGAAACCAAATTGGAGATAGTCAAATTAATTTTAAAAGCAGGTATACAGACAGACAGACAGACTTAGTTTGGCTTCGAAAAAAAATACTGAAAAATTAATGACCTTGCGGAAAACCAATTGTTTTTTAAGCTTTGCATTATATGATATAGCTTAAACATGAAAAAATTCTTTCGTAAAACATGCAAAATTTCTGTGCTTAAATATGGGAGATAGCTGTCACTAGCATTTAAATATAGTATAGATAGATGAAATGATCTTTGTGAAATTACGTCAATTTTCACCATTACAAGGCCAAACTGTGCATTTTGTGAATTGTAAGCGGATTCCGCGACAAGGACGCTCCCTTCGTTTTTCTTTTGTTCTTTCACTTTCTTTGATCGTTCTGACAAAGTTTTGTCATGTTTAAAGACTTGGCTCTGGAATCCAGGAACATACACATACAAAATTGTGCGCCTATCCAGTGCACAGTTCGGCCTCGTAATGACCGTGTTTTCACCTTTTGGAGAAGAACTCGCACATATGTCTGTTCTAAAGATAGATTTAACAAAATTCTAACCTTGACCCGGCATGTTTGAGTTTTAGTTACAATTATGATTTTGTTTTACTTTCTTCAGATAATATACCATGGATTAATTAAAAAAACAGATAAATCGCGCCAAGATTTTGCAAAAAAATAGAGACGTGTGCAAAAACACTAAATATTTGGTTTTCTCATTGTTTTTTTTTCATGGTAAGCTAGTGAAAGTTTAGTAAATCTTCTTGGTGTTTAATTCATTGCGCGTAATACCCTATCTTGTCACATGGGAGACCGAACATCTATAGCCTATCCTAATACATGGGGTCTCGCATGCGACCTCCTCGCGCTTCTGCTACTTAGGTGAGAAAATTGATTTTGTTGATATCTGATTGGGCATATGAGATTAGACTTTAGCAAATGTGGCAGAGATCTGTATCATTAATTAATGAAGCTTTTATTTTTAATCGTGTTAAGGATTAACAAAGGTTCCTTATACTTACTATTTTCGTTAAGTCGCCGTTGAAGCAGTTTAAAACCATAAATTTTTTTTGCGCAAAAAACTAATTATATGTGTTTAATTAGTGAAATTGACTAAAATTCTTTTTTCTTTGCCGTTTTTTGCGCCCTTTTATCAAACACTTGAATGAGCCTTGAAATTTTTCTGAACAAATGCACACTTTAGTTTCTAAAATATACACGCGTCTATGCTATGGAATTGATCGTTTTACTGTCGAGGTAGTTTTCATTATTTTTATCATTGCCCCAGCACAGTTACTTTGGAAATTAATTGAGTTTCATATTGTTCAAGGAGTCCACATATTTTCCACATAGTTCCACAGAAATTCGTAAATGATTGAAATGATTGAAGACAAAATTAGCGGCGAAATCCAGGAACATGTTAATAATCATAAGGCAATTGTTATCAAATGTCTTGGAATCATTTGTTTTCTGATTCTATAGAAAACTGCGTGTCAAATATATTGCAGCAATTGCATTGTAATTCAGAAGTTTGATGGTACAATGATCTGTTAGTTTCAAAATAGGGCTCAGTGTCGTAATTATCGGAGGATATGTAATTCTGCTTGTCCTGACTAAAGGAAAACCCGCACTGACAAACTTGAGCTCAAATAAGAATAGATCTTAATACAGATAATATACAGTACCCGTACCGAGAGAAATCTTTATTTCTGACGTGAAATACTTTATATCTAATCTAATTTCAGGTCAGAAATTCCTTATGAAATGTTTAAACAAGACTGCTCGTATCAGGGCGAAGCCCTGAATGTTCCGACTGCCTTTTAAAATTTATTGAGCAGCAGTAATACATAAAAAAAATGAAATGAAATAAAATAAAATGAATTTTTTTTTCTAAAATTTGAAATTTTTTATGAAAATCATCCCCCCACACGCCAAATAAAGTACAAAAAGATAGAATTCGCTCCTTGTAACAAATCAATTATGGCAAATAAGCTTCGTTCAACCAATTTGGAACGATTTATAAGACGGATTAAATCTCGCTTACGCGTTAATAGCGCGAATTATATTGCGCGTTAATTGTCCCAAATTGGTCAAAATGGCCAAAATGGCAAACTTTAAATCCTCATAACTTAACAAAAAATGATCACAGGTGAAATATTCTTTCAAATTTAAGCTCAGGACAACAATACCTTTTGAATGATATAAAAAAATTCCGTCAAAAATGGCTAGTTAAAAAGTCGAAATTTGTCTGAAGAAAAAAAAAACCCACCTCGAGCACAAATATTCCGTTACTTTCGTATCGAAAGTCGGAACAATAAAGCAGGGACTTATTAACGTAACGGAAGTAACGGAATATTTGTGCTCGGGTTGGTTTTTTTTTTCTTCAGACAAATTTCGACTTTTTGACTAGCCATTTTTGACAAAACATTTTTTTTTATCATTCGAAAGGTATTGTTGTCCTGAGCTCAAATTTGAAAAGATATTTCACCTGTGATCATTTTTCGTAAAGTTACGGGGTTTAAAGATTGCCATTTTGGTCAATTTGGGACAATTAACGCGCGATATATTTCGCGCTATTAACGCGTAAGCGGAGAGTTAATCAATCCGTCTTAGAAATCGTTCCAAATTGGTTAAAAGAAGCTTGTTTGCCATAATTGGTTTGTTACAAGGAGCGAAATCTATCCTTTTGTACTTTATATGGCGTGTGGGGGGATAATTTTCATAAAAAATTTTAAATTTTAGAAAAAAAATTTTTTTTTCATTTTGTTTTATTTCATTGAATTTTTTAATGTTATTACTGCTCCTTAAACCTTAAAAGGCAGTCGGAACATTCAGGGCTTCGCCCTGATACGAGCAGTCTTGTATTTATTTATGTCTCATCCAAAATCTGATCAGAAATTAGCTAAATCTAGACTGCTTCTAGCTAGCTGTTTCTAGATACGTAAATCAATTTAGAATGCATTTAATGGATTTTTACGGTAGAGAAAAAAATGATTTTTTGTCTAAAAATCAACTTGAATCGATTCAAATCGATTTTCTAGGTCTTCGCCAGTCCATCAAGGAGGGTTATCTTGCAAGACCTGGGAAGATTCTT
>NC_087064.1:55772878-55883873 GCF_963678635.1 Symsagittifera roscoffensis
GGGCAGAATTTTCGAAAATTTTATGTGGAAAAAAAACCAACCCGAGCACAAATAATCTGTCACTCTCTTTGAAAGGCGGAAAAATTATTTAAAAAATAAGACTGCTTTTCAGTAGATTTGAGCAGTTTGCGAAAAAAAAATAAAAAAAAATTATTTTTCAGAAAAAAAAAATATACTAAAAAAATCATTAAATAAAACCACGCAAGCGATAGCTCTTAAGGATTGTGTTTAAGGACGTAGAGCTTGAACTATACAGATTGCTTAAAAATCAATTCGGATTTTTTACGAGACTTGTAAATTAACCGAAAAGGTTGTATGATATAGGCAAAAAAGAAAAAATTAACAGGTAAATTATTTTTTGGTTTATGGAACCTGATCTAAACTAAATTTTATGATTGGATAAATTAGACATTTTACCACTGTAAAGTATTTAATATTAACCAATCATGATCCATCTAACTAACAACCCACTTATTTGTAAGTGCTGAAATTACTTGTAATTTCAGCACCAGAGAGATTTGAATTTAACTTAGAAATTAGTTGTCTCTCCGAGAGAACTTCAGCAGCCGCAAAAAACCAGTATACCCTAGATCTATTGAGCCTAGCAGAGACTAGTTAAACACCCTGAGACTAGTAAGTATAAGAGTAAGATTAGGATCGGTATTAGACTAAGAAGTTGCACGAATCTATCCGGCCGAAAATAAGATAGCGTGACGAGCAGACGGTGTACCCTATCCGAAATTACTCTATGAGTTAACCACATCGGTCCTAACTCATCTGGTGCGACCATAAGTCTCGAATAGACCTTAATAGCTTAGATTCAACCAAAAAATAGATTAGAATTTAGACAAAACATTTTTAAAATGTTATACGACGATAATTTCATCGAAATGTCTCTACGACTCAATAGATCAGAGCCGATATTCCGAACGATAGCAGAACTACCCGGAATCGCAAGAAGACCTCGAACAAGAGACGACATACGACAAAGTAGGAACTTACCATATAGTTATATGATTGTACGGCAAAAGCCAACACAAACTTTTATATTTAGAATCTTATTAGCAATGAATTTAGATTTTCATTTGCAAACATAAAATTTTGAAGTCAAAACTTCATGATCATTACAGGCGCTAAACAAAATTATTAATATACAATAACGATTGATAAAAAGATCTCAGATCGTTTTCTTAAATTCTGCAGTCTTATATAAAACATGTTTGGAAAATATTTATTGAAAATAAAAACAAAAATTAGTAGAATGACAATAAATTGTTAGTAATCATAAAATCATCTGTTGTCCCAGCTTCATCACCTAAACATAACAGCAATCATAAGCTCACTAATATCATTAAAAAACTAAATCTTTTTCTTATATAAATTTAAACCATTATCCTTGGATCTTAATTAATTTTCTTTTTCACTAAATTTAAAACTTGATCATCAAGGCCAATCTTTGGATCAAAAAGAACAATTTTGTTCTCCCCCACCCACTTAGCAAGTGTCTAACGACCTCAAACGTCGATTCACTATCCAACCCTTCCAAAAAACCCAAGACTAATAGAAATTTTTCAACAAAACTAACCATTAAAATTAGGATAAACAGTGAAGAACTTCGGTTATTCATCTTCACTTGACCCCCCCCTCTTATCTGACCCAGGATACTACTTAAGTTTAGTAAGTTTGAAATAGTACCTAACGAACCACTTGCGTTTTAATCATACCTGATAATTGTGGATCGATTTACTATTCACCAACCCTTGAACACAATCACTACCCCTAAGTAAGATTAAGTAAGTTAACACCTTAACTTAGACTAGCCACGAAAAAGTAAAACATCATTCTCCGGAATCGATATACTTTTCTCTCCAACCCTGAACAAAAAGACCCAGGTTAAGCTAACCAAAAAATTGTAAGGAATAACAGTCTAAGAAAAGAAGACATCATCTAACAACTTTTTGCATCCCTCATCCTAAACCTTATGTCATTCAAAAATCTAGGAAATAAACAAACAATTGTTTTACACAATTGTGAAATAGATAACAAAAAATACGATCTTGTAATCACACCTCATACACAAACAGTTGGATATATTAAAACAAAACGACTAACAATTAAAAAAAAATAATAAACAAACAAAGACAAATCACACGAAAAAGATTTTCAAAAAATAGAAACGCATTTTCAGAATCAGAAGCCAACAATTTAGATGAACTCTATAAATTAAAAGAGTCGATTGATAAAAATTGTCCTATTCACGATCAATTATATTTTTCCGACTCAGAAACAACTTCAAATTCATCAAAAAGAGGAAAAAGAAGAATAAAAAAGCAATATAAACACAAACCAGTACACTTGTATAATTGGAATTAACCAATTAGGCACATCGATAGTTATATATTAACAGTCATTAAACGAAAAAATGAGCCACAGCCACACTCAAAGTGACGAAAGTCCAGATGACGAAGAAGTTTACCCCTTCCTCGTAGATGCACCTAATGATAGAGGGCAGCTTATATTTAGCAAGAATTTACTCCTAAATTTGTTTGAACCCGGAATCAGTCCATGCAAAGCAGAATTCCCAGATGTAAAAATCAAAAGACAAATTATAGAACATTATCTGAAAGATATATGTAATTTAACACAACAATACGGAATCTACACCATAGAATTCAGCACACCAAATCCGAATCATCGCAAATATGTAATTCAAACAGACGATCTTGAATTAGAATTTTCAAAAGTATTCTTAGAATATATTAAAAGCATACAATATCATAACTCACAAAGAGCAAATTCTATATTCACTAACGAAGTCTTTGCAATAATATATAGCTACATTTCAATATTAGAAAAAACAGAAATTCAAAGTATCTCACCAACTGAGACATCCAAACATATAAAAGTACGAAATGAAATTGCATTATTTTCAACTTTTCTACATATAATCAAAGATAATTTCACTAAAGACGATGTTTCACAACACACAAAACATGACTTACAAAAAATTTTGGCTTGGTTTATAATAGATTATTTCACACATAATATAGACCTAATTTCACAAGCAAGAAAAAATTTTAGACCTCAAAATCCAAACGATGATACTGTCATCACAGAACAGTCAGATTACGTTTGGGACCCTGAATGGTCTCATCATGCATTTATAAATATCCCACAATCAATCTCAAGTCAAGCAATAAGTACAATATCTTATCAAAGAGATTATGTGAGAGTAGTACCACTGATCATTGATGCAACACCATTGAACTACAAGACATTTTTACCTGATACACGAAATAACAGTTTAAATTCGACCGTCATACACAATGAAAACCTTAATGGAACTAGAAATCTTACACAACAAGATATTCAAACACCATCACACTTCATAAATGAAGAAATCGTCCAAACAACAACAACTACACAACAAAGTATTTCACCAATACGTCCAAATTTATCAACACCAAAAAATACAAACACTTCAATGGCACAAGTAACCTTACAATCAACCGTTAAACCTTCGGTTGCTCCAAAATATTCACATATGGATTATCAAACATATAGACCTATGACAATACCACCAAAAACACGAAGAACGTTCACAAGAAACACTTTTGCAGAACACAATTATAACTACGCACATTCGTCAAAAACAAATTATCCCCCACAAAAACCTAATAATAATCATATAAGTTCTCATCATTGGAATAACCCAATGACAACAGCCAACTCAGTAAATTTTCAAACTAATTCACATCCCCCACAGGATCGCAATGAAAATTACCCATTTTTTCAACAAAATAAAAATAAAAAGCAAGCACCTCATCATACGGATTACTTATCATCTGATGACGATTATTTACAACCAGATATTTTTGCACCGTATACCCAAGAATATCGCGGACAAGGAGCACAAAAACCTTATACATATAATTTTTTTTTCCTCAAAATCCAACAGAAACACGAAATCAACAACCAATACAAATGCAAAATCCAACTAATACACAATCTTTTCAACCAATTCAACCACAAAATCCAATGATCACACACTCGTACCAACCAACTCAAATGCAAATCGAAATACCACTCCCATATTATCTTCAACAACACGAAATAACAAAGAATCAACTTTCAAATTTTTCACAAATGCCAAATGCCGCAGAATTACTACAAATGACAATGAATCCATACCTTATGGGTGGATCATCAATAAGATCAAATAAACCACTAATGGTTTTCACAGGAACAGATCCTGAATATTCTGTAGAAGATTATTTAAATGCAGTAACAGCAAATTTAATTTTAAATATAGGACCTGAACCAATTAATACACCATTACATCAAAATTGGATTCATCGACGCACAGCGTTGATACAAACAACCTTAGATGGCGCAGCCCAAAAATGGTTTTCAGTACTACCTATAGAAATAAAATCAGATTGGAAAAGATTTACACAAGAATTTTCAAAAATGTTTGACTCCGAAAGAAATAAACAACACCAAAGAGTTTTATGTAATGAAATTCGCAGATTACCAAATGAAACCATCAAACAATTAGCAGTACGCATCGAAACACTAGTTCGAAAAGCATATTCATTAAATACACATGACTATATAAACACAAAAATGACAGAAATTTTAATGATGATCTTAACACCTCAATTAAGGAAAATAGCAATAAAAAAGAGAGCATCTCATCCTTCCTCAATTCGAGAGCCAGATTTAGATTTTCGAAAACTAGTAGACAAACTAGAACAAGCGGAAATCACAATGAAACTCGAAGAAACAGAAAATCTAAAACTACAGTATGTTAATCGAATCGAAACAAACACTACGCACATCAGTAACATACAGGAATCAGATACAGATCTAGATGAAAAAATCACTGAAATACTAAATATTTATGAGAAACACCCAAATTTTAAAGGTAAACCATCATTCAAAAAATGGTGTAATTATTGCCGACGATACGGACATAGTATCTCTGAATGTAGACAAAAACAACAAGATAACCAGAACAAACCTCAACAACATAGAGAACCAAACAAATCATTCTATCAATATATGAAGAAAGATCAAAATTTACCAAACAAAAACATATACAGTAACAACAGTTCAGGAAAACCACTTCCGAACAACACCAGTTACACAAGGAATCAATCACCATATAACTCAAGTTATAGAGGAAGATCACCAGAACAAAGAAATACACAGAATTATTCACAAAATTATTATAATCGATCAAATAGTCGAAATAACTATTCAAGATCAAATTCCAATGCAACACAATTTGTTTCTAGATCCAGTTCCCAATCAAACCCAAGGAATAAACACTATTCCAATAATCAATCACGAAACTCATCATATAACAGAAACAGAAACTATTCACATAATAGAAATAGAAGTTATTCGAACAATCGAAATCAGAATTACCCGAACAACCGATCAAGAAATAACTCATATAACAGATCAAACTATCACAGATCAAATAATAATTATCAAAACAGATCACGGAATAATTCAAAATCGAAATTCAAGTTATAATAATCGATATAGAAATTATTCTCAATCACCACATAGAAATAATAACCATTATGATAATTCTAAACATCGACACAGAGATAGTACACCAAAACATCAGAGAAAAATTAATCAAGTACAATCAAATGAAGAAACAACATCAGACCCCCCAGGAATTGATGACACAGGAAATAACGAACTACAATTAAATCAAATAAACTGTGAATCATCAGACACAGAAAGTGATACAGAAAATACCATTTCCATCAATATGATAGCAGTCAAAAACGACTACGAACCTATTATATATGAACAACCTTTTACATCACACATATATGAAAATCAGATGGAACTTATTCACAATTATTACATTGAACCCATCAATACTACACAAACTGCACAAGACATAAACGAAAATAAAATAAAAAGCTTAAATACGAATCACATTTACCAAAATATACAAAAAGAACAACCCAAAGAAAAAATTTGGACAATACCATTTCTTTTAGAAAGCCCAAGAAACAAGGAATTTCAACCACCAGACCTTGAAATTGATTTTTTAATTGATTCAGGAGCAGAATCAAACATAATTAACATTCCCACATGGAATGAAATCAAAACATTACACCCAAAATTAACGCCTCTTGCAACCTCTAGTAAACTAGCAACAGCACAAGGATCAAACACTAATAAATTATGGAAAAGATCAACTATTCCGTCTTCCCACAAGAACAATGGAACAAAACAAAATTCTAAACAAACCATTTAAACAGATATTTCATATCACAGATATTAAACACAATATCATTGGCATACTATTTATCTCGAAATATATACCAACAATCAACATATTGAATAGTAAAATATTAATCAAAGATAAATAAACAAAAACAAAAAATACAGCTCTAACATTTTTTCAAAGATTAAATAAACAACCACCATTCTTCTCAAAATTTTATCCAATTTATAACCAACAACGGAAACACTTGAAACCACTATCAGGATATATATATAACTTTTCAATAAAACAAGTTCACCAGTATGATAAAAGTCAAAATAAACAACAACTTTTTATGTCAGACTTCGAATTTAAACCTATTCACAAGTTTTTCAAAATCACGATTTTATCTATAAAATATTTGAAAAACACGAATTCCGACATCATTTCGCTACACGTGTATAACAATACACCGTATCAAGTAACATTACCCTTAGGATTTTTAGGATATTGCGAAACAAACGCTACAATATCACCCATACATGAAAAAGCATACCGCGTAAATAATATACTCCAATTATTAGATATTTGTCAATCCACAATTCTTAATGAAGAAATATCCATCAATAATATAATAAGTAATGAAAAAAGAAATACAGATTATTTCACAAAAACCCCATATTTCAAACCTATATTCAACATAATCAACTATACAGAACATCAACAGAAGTTTTTAACAATGTTTAACTTCCAACATTCACAAATAACACAAAACAAATTTGATAAGTTAGCTAAACAGCTAATAAAATATTCATCAGTCTATGCAACATCAAAATTTGATGTTGGAAAAATCAGTTCATCACTACATCTCCCGTTAAAACCTGACGCAGTATTCAAGATACAAAGAGCAAGTAAAGTACCAATTCATTTACACGACAAAGTAAATAGATTACTTGATATTTTAGAACAATACAAAATTATCTCACCGGTAAACAAAGAAGAACAACCAAAAGGTAACACATTTATTAACCCTGTTATTATCCTAGCAAAAAGAGAATCATTAAAAATAGTTTTAGACGCTAGATATCTCAATTCACTAATAGACGAATCAAAATGCAATTGGCCTATTGAACCAATACAAGTTATTTTAACAAAATTAAAATGAAAAAAAATACTTTACAACCGCAGATATGAATAGTGCATACAATCAATTGCCACTAGATGAACAATCACGACGTTTAACACAATTTGTTATTGGAAATCAACAATACGAGTTCAACCGCCTATTCTATGGAATATCCATAGGACCAGCAGCATTTTCAGCTTTTATGAGCAAAATTTTTAGACCACTACATAAGAAAAACGCAATCACCTATTTAGACGATGTTTTTATGCAATCACAGACAATAGAAGAAATGTTTACAGTTTTAGAACACTATCATAAAATACTTCAGAACGAAAATCTGAAGGCCGCCCCCGATAAATCTCACTTCTTTTTAACAAGAGTTAAATTTTTAGGACATAACATAGAAAGAAACACAATCACTCCATTGAAATCACGCATTGATGCTATTCAAAAACTTCAACCACCAACAAACAAAAACAAAATCCAAGAATTCCTTGGAATTTTAAACTTCTTGAGCAAATACGTTTATAAAATGCAATTATATTTAAGACCATTTTATAATATCCTAAGACAACAAAATAATTTTGAATGGAATACTGAACATCAAACACGATTTGAAGAAGTTAAAAAACTTTTAACTGAACAAATTTCAAACACAATTCCAGACCCAAATCAAACATTCTATGCAATGTGCGATGCTTCCAATTTTGGCATCGGCGCAGCATTATTACAATCACACAATGGTACAAATAAAATGAACCTTATATCAGCAAATTCCCGATTATTCACTCAAGCAGAGCTACGACTCTCAACTCTAATGAGAGAATGTACAGCTATCATTTACACACTTACAGAATATGAATTTTTAATACTTGGATCAAAACATCCAACAGTTCTATTCACAGATCATAAACCAATCATTTTTCTCTTTACACAGAAGTCAAATCCAAATCACCGAATTTACAGATTTCAACTAGTTTTAATGAAATTTCCAAACTTACATATAGTCTGGACAGCAGGAAAGAATCTTGCATTACCAGATACATTAAGTCGAAATACACCACCTGACTTACTTACACGAAAAACTACAGTTGAAATACCCAAAAAAATAAAATTTTACCTTGCAGAAAACGAAACATCACCCCGACTAGAATGCAAAAATGCAGTAAAAACTGACATTGAACAATCACAGATAAATAACCTACAACACTTCCCACTTTACTTAGATTGCCAAGATAACCACTACGAAGTTGATCTACTTGGAACATCAACTTTCAAACCAATTCCATACTCACAATGGATAAAAAATAACACCCAACAAAAACGAGTAAAACAACACTCGCATAAAAAAGACCTTTTTCCATTAATTGAAAAAAAAAAATTAACTGATTAAATAAATTTATCAGGACCACAAACGAATGATTCAAAATACACAATAAATCAAGTTTTCAACCTCCATGACCCACTTGACACAATTCCTTTATCTAAATTAGAAATTGAAAACATTTTTCTCCCTTCAACAGAAAAAATTACAATTAATACCTTGAAACAAAATCAAAATCTTGACCCAGTAATTCGACAACTAAAACCATGGCACAAATACAAAACTAAACCCGTAAAGGCAGATACCACAATTTTAGGAAATAAAACACTCCTCCGATATTTTCGAAAATTTAATAATACAACAATTAATGAAAACACAGACCTTCTAGAATATCAATTAAATGAATCTACAGTTCCCTGTCTCCCTTTAAGTATGATTCTCATAGCTTTTAACATTTCACATACACAAAACATTAAAGGACACTCTGGATCAGAGAAAACATATTCAAATTTTATACAAAATTTCTATTTCCCAAATGCACCAATTTGGATAAAAGTACTATGCAATGATTGTAGGTATGAACCGTTCGTTAGTCGAAGGTATGAACCGTTCACTACAAGAATATCTTAGATGTATCATAAACGGATATGATACAAGATACACCGATGTAAAACGATCAGCAGATGTAAAACTATTTCCCTTAGCATATAATTCACAAATCACGACAACTCTAGGAATGTCACCATATGAAATTGTTTTTAATCAAAAGCCACGTAAACCAATTATGTTTACAGCAAACTCTCATAAAAATGCACAAGGTCATTGTCAACCGAATAAAGACTCAATTTGTTATAACCTACCTTTACACACACATGATGAAGATCATTTTCATCACCCACAAATCCTAAAATTAGCCTCCGGTACACATACCGAATGGATTTTAAATAGAGATAAAAAACACAACGAAATTTATCAAAAAGTAACAAAAAAATTGCTACAAAGACAAAACATTAACGAACAAATCAATTCACGTTTTACACCAGCCTCCGATTTGAAAATTGGAACCTTTGTGTTAATACCAAAGTTTAATACACAAAAAGGAATTTCTAAAAAATTACAACCCCTGCGAAAAGGACCATACCAAATAATCGCCAAACCTACCGACGTAACATATAAAATCACCGATTCAGACCAAAAAGAAATTGTTCAACATAGAAACAATATATTGCCTTGATACCCAAAAGAATACGCACTACGCGAACTAACTCAATTAGATTCTTTCACAGGTTTAAAAGTTATTCAAAATCACCTACATACGGAAAACGAAATAAATGAACAAAACGACATTCACCTTGAAAAACAAAATAGAAAACCAACTACAACCAAAAACAATACAAAAAAGCTAGATCAAATTGTACCTCAAAAAGAAAGGAAAAATAGAAAAATGATAGAAAAAATTATACCCCAAGAACAAGTCGAGAAGTCAGAACATAGAGAGTCATCACGACTTAGAAATCAACCACGTAAAAACTACAAAACATTCATCCCACAATCTAAAATATTAAAGAAAGTTGAATTTCAAAAACAGCTTTAATTTTAAAATAAATAATCTTTGCACCTCTGAAAAATTTTGATCTTTCATTTTTCAAAAGAACATGCTGACAATCACACAGCAAATCTAGTTCAAAATTAGCCAATAGGATTCATCCAATCCGTCACCTTCTCTAACTCTAACACAAACCAATTAGACGAAAGATATTACACTTCAGGCATATCTATAACTATAATTTTACAACCTCCAGGTCAAAAATAAGCAAACTTCTCAAACTTGACAACTAAAAAAAATACCACCATAATATCATAACCCTCCCTTATCTAAAAACGCAAAGATCAACAATATTTTCCGAACTCAGACCTCAAAAACCCCCCAAACAAAAATGTTAAATTAGCCTAAAGTAAAAGAACAACCATGTTAAATTAGCCTAAAGTACAAAGACCTCGAAAATACCCCAGATAACTTGACAAATAAAAATAAAGTAAAAGAAGACCTCCTGAATACCATAAAATTAGCCTCCAACACTTTTTCACAAATCTCAACCCACTTGTCAAAAAACCAATAAATAACTCGACCACACTTAAAAATCGCCCCAAACAACAAAAAATGTTCGATCAAGAGCCATTTCTTAAATGCTCTTCTCTCGATCAGTCAACATAATTCTCAACATTTTAATAAACTTTTTAACAATATTTAAAATTTTATTCATATTTCTTTTTGATACTTTTGAAGCTTTTGTATTAATCTTAATCATTTTTTGTAATATTTTTTTCATTTTCTATTCCCTATTTGAAATATACTTCCAACTTTCTAAAGCCATTGACCATATACACAGGTACGAAAACCCAAAATCTATTTAAATGATACGAACCATTTTTAGTAGAACAGATATTTTTTTACTATTTGTAATTTTCATAATATTTTTATCATCCCTCATATTGACAATATGCAAATGTGTAAAGAAACCAGTCATAACATTCGCATTAGCAACAATCCTTTTAATTCTTTTTCTTGAAGAATACTACAATAAACATAAATTTTTTCACTAAAAGAAATCAATCAAAAAACCCTCAAAAATTGCTAACCAACAATCACACAGTCAGTCTTCACCGACAACATCCCAAGAAAACCCGACACCACCTACAACTACCCAAAACCCCCAAACATCTACACGAATTTCTTTCCAAGATAACCCATATACCTTTGAAGAACGACACGCTCGCTTATCTGAACCACTAGAACCAGTTCAACGACAAGCACCTCTATGTGAACCAACATATAACTTGTACCCAACACTACCACAAGAATTAAGTAGAATACGAAATATTAGTCAAAACCAAAATGCAGTTGAAATAAATAGACAAATCATACATCCACGACGAAATAGAAACTTTCAAACCCCCCGAGTTCATTTTGATATACCCCAATCCCCATCACCAAGTACTCCGGAAAACCCAATTGGCATTTTACCGGAAACCCCTACACTTCTTTCACAACGTAGCACCTCAACTCTACCCTCAGATTACTAAGGTTCCACACCAACATCTGAACAAATACGTGAAAATCCCTTTAACCCCCCAAACCAAACATCACGACTACAATCTTTCACACAAGGTGAACCAAATTTAATAAATGATCCAATAGATATTTCTACAGATACAACAACATCATCATCACTACCAGAAACATTATCACTACCATCAACACCATCAATAAGCCAGTTTTCACCGACGCATTTTCCTTTAAATTTCCCAAATAACCTCGACGCTAGATATCGAGAACAATCATCAACAAATATCCCTTTAAGATTAGACTGGAATACATTCACAGCACCTCCACCATTATTTGGACAACACCCAGAAAGTAACCGACTCCACAACTGGGCACTTAATAGATTACAATATAGACAAGATATCCACGAAGACATTCGTGACCATAACATCCAAATACTCCAGCAAAACAGCCTACAATTAAAATTTGAAATCACGGTTAAACTAAACAACATTGCTCAACATCCTTAACCATTAAATCCACCAAATATAACAGCTCAATCGCTACCACCGCCATTTATAACAACTGAAGTAATATATAAATACGACAGATATACCAAGAAAACAATTGGTTACATCACATTTTATAACCCGTACTCAGGATTATCATACACATGTATATTCTAAAAACATTGATTTTTCTCCAACTCCTTTTTCTAATCATCTCCGATCAGAACATAAATCATTCTCCTCGCACAGGACCCCAAGACCTATTAGTAACACATTACGATTGTGAAGAAAATGAACAAAAAACACTACACAAATATGCAATAAACCAAGTATCACAATGCGAAACAGAACCACAAGCTATAGAAACTACAAATGTAATAGCGACACTCTATTCAAAAGCCCGAGCAACAACAATCATAGGATATAAATTTACAGCAACATTTTCCGAAAAGAAAGTACATTGTTCACAAGTTTCAAACGGAAATAAAAACCGACTTGACCATGAATCATTCTACCAAAGTAATATAGAACGACTTTTGCATCTAAATCCCAATGATTGTAAAAACGAGCTACTCAGACTAAACATCACAAGAAATAGAAACACCGACAGAAAACTAGTAAATTTTCAAGTTTTTTCCAATTCTGTACATTAAGCAGAACTTGAAAGATATCAAGGACACATTAAATTAGACAAAAAATACCCATACAATGGCGCACACGGAAGATTAACTTACGAGATACACGATAAGCACTGGATACCACACATTGGTATAAATAAACCATCAAACTGCAAAGCAGACACAAAAAATAAAGGATATCAAGAAATAATGTTTTTCGATTGGAAAATACAACTCGAAAAAATTCAACTCACACGAGGTTTATCTGACAACACGATGATCTATCAAGGAATTAGATTACCCTGTAAAAACGATCAAGGTTATTGTGACCCTACAACACGAACACAAACAACAATTGTTTGGTTTCCCGAAGATACATGTACAACATTTCAAGTAGCAAAAATACACGCTCGAATGATAAAATTTCACGAAAAATATTTCATACAATCAATCCCATATGAACAAGTAAATCCATCACGAAAACGAAGTAATGATTTTCGAAACATCCATAATATAGAAAATAAATTAACCCGTTTTCAAATATATCAAGAAACAGAACTAGCATGCAAATACAGAAATCCACTTCACAAAACACAATATTCTGAAATCTTGGTTGAATACGAAAAAGGTTTCGATATGACCACTGGAAAAGTAAAAATTGACCCTTATGCCACAGGTCATCCTCTAAACGAAGGAACATCATATTTTACTAATTAACTTTCAAAAAAATAATGGTCAACCTGGTGGACATCTAAAGCCACATGACACTCAAAGCACACGTCTACAAGAACTATCACTAATGAATAATTCTTATTTTGGTAATATCCACTACGATATTCACTTAGATATGAAATTAGACTACACAATTAGCCGAATTTTTCAGGAAATGTCACTCTCTGAATTAGAAACACTTCACCAACTATGCGAATTAGAACGAACACAAATCCTACAATCACTTGCACTAGCAGTATTAAAAATACCCTACGCAGGATATTTACCTTAGACTACGAAGGAAACATTTTATGGTTTTATACTTGTACCAAAAAAGTATCACCACTATATGTTTTTGAAGATAAAAGATGCTATAAAAGAATCCCTATCTTTTATAAAAATAAAGTACATTTTGTTGACACACTCTCAAGACGAACATATTTTTGGGATACCGCAGTCCCATGTGGATCAGAAAATAGCCACAATGTAGTACAACTGAATCCTGATGAAGATAAATATTATCTTCTTACTCCATACCCCACATTAACGCAATCACTCAAAAAATTTACACCCGAAAGCATTAGAGCTATTGCTCGAAACCCAAATATAGATTTACAATCAATTGGAATATATTCAAAATCTGATATCCAACATCACATTAGAACACAACAATTCCAGGAATTATTAACACAAATGGACACTATACAAAGACAATCAATTGACCAAAACTTACGCAAACTTGGTTACATCACATTTTATAACCCGTACTCAGGATTATCATACACATGTATATTCTAAAAACATTGATTTTTCTCCAACTCCTTTTTCTAATAATCTCCGATCAGAACATAAATCATTCTCCTCACACAGGACCCCAAGACCTATTAGTAACACATTACGATTGTGAAGAAAATGAACAAAAAACACTACACAAATATGCAATAAACCAAGTATCACAATGCGAAACAGAACCACAAGCTATAGAAACTACAAATGTAATAGCGACACTCTATTCAAAAGCCCGAGCAACAACAATCATAGGATATAAATTACAGCAACATTTTCCGAAAAGAAAGTACATTGTTCACAAGTTTCAAACGGAAATAAAAAACGACTTGACCATGAATCATTCTACCAAAGTAATATAGAACGACTTTTGCATCTAAATCCCAATGATTGTAAAAACGAGCTACTCAGACTAAACATCACAAGAAATAGAAACACCGACAGAAAACTAGTAAATTTTCAAGTTTTTTCCGATTCTGTACATCAAGCAGAACTTGAAAGATATCAAGGACACATTAAATTAGACAAAAAATACCCATACAATGGCGCACACGGAAGATTAACTTACGACATACACGATAAGCACTGGATACCACACATTGGTATAAATAAACCATCAAACTGCAAAGCAGACACAAAAAATAAAGGATATCAAGAAATAATGTTTTTCGATTGGAAAATACAACTCGAAAAAATTCAACTCACACGAGATTTATCTGACAACACGATGATCTATCAAGGAATTAGATTACCCTGTAAAAACGATCAAGGTTATTGTGACCCTACAACACGAACACAAAAAACAATTGTTTGGTTTCCCGAAGATACATGTACAACATTTCAAGTAGCAAAAATACACGCTCGAATGATAAAATTTCACGAAAAATATTTCATACAATCAATCCCATATGAACAAATAAATCCATCACGAAAACGAAGTAATGATTTTCGAAACATCCATAATATAGAAAATAAATTAACCCGTTTTCAAATATATCAAGAAACAGAACTAGCATGCAAATACAGAAATCCACTTCACAAAACACAATATTCTGAAATCTTGGTTGAATACGAAAAAGGTTTCGACATGACCACTGGAAAAGTAAAAATTGACCCTTATGCCACAGGTCATCCTCTAAACGAAGGAACATCATATTTTACTAGTTAACTTTCAAAAAAAAAAGGTCAACCTGGTGGACATCTAAAGCCACATGACACTCAAAGCACACGTCTACAAGAACTATCACTAATGAATAATTCTTATTTTGGTAATATCCACTACGATATTCACTTAGATATGAAATTAGACTACACAATTAGCCGAATTTTTCAGGAAATGTCACTCTCTGAATTAGAAACACTTCACCAACTATGCGAATTAGAACGAACACAAATCCTACAATCACTTGCACTAGCAGTATTAAAAATACCCTACGCAGGATATTTACTATCAGGAAATAGAACAAATTTTTTAGAATACGAAGGAAACATTTTATGGTTTTATACTTGTACCAAAAAAGTATCACCACTATATGTTTTTGAAGATAAAAGATGCTATAAAAGAATCCCTATCTTCTATAAAAATAAAGTACATTTTGTTGACACACTCTCAAGACGAACATATTTTTGGGATACCGCAGTCCCATGTGGATCAGAAAATAGCTACAATGTAGTACAATTGAATCCTGATGAAGATAAATATTATCTTCTTACTCCATACCCCACATTAATGCAATCACTCAAAAAATTTTCACCCGAAAGCATTAGAGCTATTGCTCGAAACCCAAATATAGATTTACAATCAATTGAAATATATTCAAAATCTGATATCCAACATCACATTAGAACACAACAATTCCAGGAATTATTAACACAAATGGACACTATACAAAGACAATCAATTGACCAAAACTTACGCAAACTTGCCGAAACCGCAGGATTTGCAGACATCTATACACAAGATTATAGCGGATATTTTAAAGACATTAAAGATTATATATATCTAAACGGTGAAAAATACAGACCACAAGATATTTCACCTATATATATTTTTAGCTTTGTTACACTAAAAAATGAAATTCTCGATTTTCTAGGATGGCCCTACTACATCTTAGAAAAATTGACTATTTTATACGCAATGTTTAACTTTATAGGATTTCTTTTTTCACTACTAAAAGGAATCTATAATACATGCGCTATACACACACAAGTAAATAGACAAGCAAGTGTAGCACGCATACTATTTGCAGGATTTTTTGGAATTTTTTCATCATCAATAAACAAAATCCTTCTAGACGCACAAATAAAAAGAATATAACACAAAAATAGCGACAAGACAGAACACGTACGACGAGGAACATAATAATATAGAAGTAACGCCTACAGCACCACAGTTGCCACCCCTACCACATAACCATCCATTATCCTTAGTCCCACGTAATTTCCGAAACCTAGCAATAACACATAACCCAAATTTTAGACCAAACATATCGCAAAGTCCCATACAACATATAATGACACATCATTCACAAAATGATAATACATATGAACAAATTATAGAACAACCCCATACCACCGCTTTTCAGTCTCAAAATAATAATTTTTTTAGCCCACGATGAGCCGACAACTTGGATCCCTACACCGCTCAAATTCCCACCCAACCAACCTCAACACTCCAATTACAATAATTCCACTTTTTGCTTTCCCACCACCCAATTTTCCAACTAGTAATATAACATCAAGCATGAATTCAGACACTAATTCAGATATTTCAGTTTTATACTCCATTTCACAACTAAATAACCCGAATATAGAAACCCCTGACGAATTTGCAGACTCCGAACCATCTCCATCCAATAATTTTCAAACCAACTCCTCAGTTTTTTCAAAGCCTCCTTTTCGACCAATCCCAACAAATAATCCACTCCCGTCCGTTTCTACTCCCTCTTACGCTTCACAAGTAATCCCAACCTATTCTCCATTTCATTCCGACCGATCATCTAATTCTCCCGATACTCCCCAAATCTCCCAAGAACTTGATAATTTTATAACCCTACAACAACAGCTAATTCACCCTAACACCCTCACCATAAATCAAATTTCATCCACAGTAGAATCCTCAACTCGACCTACTCCTACACCCTCTTCAGCTTATACTGCATCATTAGCACAATCATCCACATCCACCGAATCATCAAATAGCACTAATAGAGCTTACCGCACTTTAAAAGAAAATTCCCGAACCATCCATTCCCAACCAAACCAGGAACAGCCCGTGAATATATCAACCATCCACATCACACTAATACGGAAGATTTTCTAGCAATCACCTTACCTTCATTCCCACAATATACTTTAAACACACCTAACGACACTAACGACACACGTAGTTTTGTAGATGAACATGTTTTAATGCCTACACTTCATTGGACAACATATTATCATTTTACTAATCCACTTTGCCTACCATTATCTAATACTCATACCGATATAGAAAGAAATCAAGATATGCTATATCGACTCACCATACCATTAACACACAGACAATTTACTTATATAGGATATAAAAAATCACTAAAAACATACACTGCACCCCGAGCTAACGAATTTACGCTAGAATATTACGATCATAATATCATCCGATCTAACCAAGACCAATTTTTAGATGACGACCGCTTCGCTAACCCACAACTAACAGAAAAATTTTTCATCAAAACACCATATGTATTTACACTCAATATATTTGATCGAAAATTTGATCACATCATCTCTGAAGCACTAACTGACATGCAAGCTTATGAAAGTTTTAAAGAAAAATTTCAATTATTTTCACTAACCTTCCACTTCCTTGCACCATATGAACGCGATTTGCACTGCTCACACGACATTATGTTACGCACTAAACAAACCCACACATATAAGTATTATCGCTTCATACAAAATCATTTTGATCTCCACACTCCATCAAGACAACCACACCACCGTTTTCAGTTTCTTAATTCAAAGTACACTTCGCCATTTTTTCTAAATTTCACATATTGCATAAAAGACACTAACCTCCACGGTATCCTCCGCAATTATGACCCAATAACACAAATGTATATATTTTGTCTTATCACGAAGACCTTTAATGCAGAAGAATCCAGACCCTTCCATATCCCACATGAATTTATCCAACCTATAGAAATCTCTATATTAGAATTCATCCATAACACTAAATACAATCACAAAATATATAATCTCATTCAAAACACACTTTATGAGTTTGCAGTTGACACCGAAGAACTAAAAACTATTAAAGCACTTCAATTGCTTTGGCCACTGCTTCAAACTAAAAACATCATTCGCATACTAGCAAAATTACTAACAAATTCAAAAATGATACACGACATCTTCCCCCGCGGTTTTTTCCCCGACGACTAACAGGTTAAAAAAATTTATACATATTCTTCACTATTAAATTTAAAATAAATACTAACCATTCTTTACTCATGTTTCTTTTAGATTTTTAGTCTTCATACCACGATCATCTGCAAAAAACGAGAAAAACAAAATAAAAACTTGTTAAATTTATTCTAAACATCATTAATATTCTCCACAAAATAATCTGATAAAATTTATATCAAATGAAGTAAATTAATTTATAAATTGTTTTCCCAAAAGCAGTAAATTTCATAATAATGAAAATTTGTAACTTAACTTTTCCCCGAAACTAGCAGAAAACCTTTTGATATTTTCATTCACTCGCACAAGAATTCTATCCATACTCGCACAGCTCGCCCACGAAGAATTGTTGTTTAAATAATGAATTTTAGTTTCAAGTTTTCACACTCAACAACTCTAACATACAATAACAAGTTTATAACTTTCCTTTAACCCGGTTGGAAAGGAAATATATACTAAACCAAGCTAACCAACGCAGCTTACTAAACACCACAAATCATAAAATAACAGCATGACTAAGAAAAGAAAACCAACGGTACCCAAACCGGATTAACCCAGTTTAAAACTGGATAATTTATTCTTTTGAAGACTATTATAAAGTCTAAGAAAGAAATAATAAAACACAAAAAAGTCGAAAGACAAACCCATAACAAAAACAATTTGATTTTTGAAAAAAGGACACAACCAACGGAACATAAGAAAGACCACCATAAGCTCAACATAAAACGTTATCACATAACAGGACCTCTCACAGAAACCGCACGAAATCATACCCCCACTCCTGGCCTAACCCACCAGAGAGGACGTCCTGAGCATGCTCTATAGCCGGCCTAACCCACCGCGCTACATCCATGCTTTGTGACCACACTCCTATTTTTAATAAGAGGTACTCAAGGGTGAGTAACTCTTCAAAATAACCGAACTAAAACAAAAAGCTTTTGTGAAAACAACTAATCAAAATCATAATTAAAACATTGAACTAATAAAAGTTTTATAAAATGTAAAACATACTTTGCAGTATATAGATCAGCATACAACAACAAAGACGAACATCCAAAGACAAAGTGATCCCACTACACTCGAAAAAGAATGGCCAACCACAACCAATATGCCGTCCACAATCACAACTCAAAAGATTTAGAGTACGACTTGACTCCGCAGAAAAGGACTTCATTGAACTAGACCAATGACCACCTCGATGTTCAAGTATACGTACAGATCCGAGTTACAAGGCATCCCCTCCACGCACAATCTCCACGCCATTCCCAGACGCGGCTGAACACAAAACAAGCTCTCTACATAATACAGAAAAACCCGTAATAGCAAACCATTTTGAAATCAGATTGATTTCGTTGGGAAACACAGTCGTTGTCACAAGAAGATACACGAAGATACGATGTTCGCCCAATACCAACGTTCATCATCCATCCTTTGAATTGCAGAAAGATAATTCTAAAAAACTCTGTAAAACCCGGATGGGTGGAACCTGATCTAAACTATATTTTATGATTGGATAAATTAGATATTTTACCACTGTAAAGTATTTAATATTAACCAATCATGATCCATCTAACTAACAACCCACTTATTTGTAAGTGCTGAAATTACTTGTAATTTCAGCACCAGAGAGATTTGAATTTAACTTAGAAATTAGTTGTCTCTCCGAGAGAACTTCAGCAGCCGCAACAAACCAGTATACCCCAGATCTATTGAGCCTAGCAGAGACTAGTTAAACACCCTGAGACTAGTAAGTATAAGAGTAAGATTAGGATCGGTATTAGACTAAGAAGTTGCACGAATCTATCCGGCCGAAAATAAGATAGCATGACGAGCAGACGGTGTACCCTATCCGAAATTACTCTATGAGTTAACCACATCGGTCCTAACTCATTTAGAAACGAAATATAATTTTATCCATGTGGATCCTTTGCCTCGGCATGGTTCGTTTCCCTGAAGAAGAAAGGCGTCAGGCTCCTCCCCCAAACCCGCCCCTGAGAAGGAGAAAAAAGATTTAGACAACGGATTTGTAACTTCTTTCAATAATTGTACTGTCCTGAACTCAAAAATACAAACCCGAGGTAATTTCCTGGCTTTTTTAAACAAAAAAAAAATGAAAATTTGAGTGTTTTGACTTCGAAATTTAGTTTGATAGTAGAGTTTTTTCAAGGAGTATATTTTCTTGCGTCCGTTAAAGATGAATAAACATAGAATATAGATGAAAATATGTAGGCTGAGTGAACAAAAAAGCAGTCTTCGTTGTTTATTTCAACTGCTCAATGATTATAACTATTTTCCCACTTTCCATGAATTTAAATCAACATTGATTTTCGGTAAATGTCGTTTTCTCCAAGCAAAAGTATTTTTCTTTTTCGGTTTTTTTCTGTTTAAATCCAATTTGGAAGATTTTGATGAACTGAGCTCTGAATGAAAAGCTATTTTACCTGCAATTAATTTCTCTTATTGCCTTTATCTTAAGTCCCACTCGGTTAATTTATCCGTCTCACGAAATTTTCAAGTTTTTTGAAGCAAAATAAATGATTCAAGTTTTTAAGTCACTGAGCACATTTTTTCTAAAAGTTATCGTTTGCGTTGTTCTGCTTTTTTGATATGCTTTTTTGTGATATGCTTTTTTGTTATATACACTTGTTTTTGAAAAATTACATTTTTTCCTCTTCTCAGCTATAAATTGTTCAGATCCACCTAAAAATTTCCTATATTTGTTCCGACTTTCGCAACAGTTATAGTATATTTACTTGTGAGCATCTTTTGGAAAATAATTCTATTTTTATCAACAATTACAAACAAAAAATCTCGAATGTTGTTTAATACTTTGCTTTATGTTATTGGATCACTTTTTTTACAAAGCGTGTGAAGAGATGGTTTATGCAAAACAAAAAACGGAATCAAAACAAGCTTTTCAATTTTTCGGAAAGTTTCATCGACTTCTTTGAAAGCGAACACCTCTCCATAGATCTTAAGGCCAGTCGAACATTCGAAAATCTTCCAAACCTACAATTTTTCTGATATAACAAGTTGAGAAAAAAAATCGAAACTCTTCTAAACCTACAATTTTTCTGATATAACAAGTTGAGAGACTTTTTCCACAAAACATTTATCAACAATGAAAAAAAATCTTCAAAATTTTTTAAGAAAGTTGTAAGATTGGAGAAACTTCTTAGAAATCTTAAGAGAATTTCAAAAATAGGGTAAAAATAAGAAAAATTTGTAGGATATTCAACCCGGGGGTGTCGTGTTACAGTTTGAACTTTTCTTGTGAAAACCCCATCATCTCAAATAGCTTCCTTTGCTCCAAATACTCTGAAAACAACTTGTTGAGTGTTGTGAGAGTTCTTTCAACGCACTAATTCAAGTACCACAAAATCATATAGAGTCTAGTGGCCACTCGCTTTCATTTGATTTTTTTTGTGGTTCCTGAATTGGCGTTTAGAAAGTTCAAGAAGTTAAAGAGATTTTGAAGCAAATTCAGCTATCTGGAAAAAGATTTAGGCAGAAATTTGTGACCAATTTTTGCATATTTGGAGACACTGGAAAGTCAATTTCTACAATGCAGTGGTATATTAAATTGATGCGTTTCAACTCGTGATTCGGCTCCGAAGAAAATTTTTGATTTTTTTTCTCATTCATTTGTCGGGAACTTTTGCTTTTAACTTTTTTATATCAAAAGCTCACTCTCCACTTTTTCAATCATTACTGTTCATTTCATATAGCAAATCCGATATGTGAAAATTGAAGATTGATGCTACCCGCAATTCAGTTTTTTTCATATATTATAAATGATAAATCTCAAATATTGTGTAAATTGGGTATTTTGTTCAAGTTTCGACCCCGAGACCAGATACAAAGACATCGCCTTGCTCAGAATTAAAAGAAAGGATCCAATTGCAGCTTACAGAGTTGCCAGACTTTGCCAGTCACCAGTTACAGGGGGTACGCGACTGGGCACTTGCGGTCTCGGAACAACCAGTCAAACGTTTTTGCAATATCCAGATTTTCTTAGAGAGACGTATTTGGTCCAGACTGCTTTGAAGCTTGATCCAGTTTTCGGCTACGTCAACTGCAGGGAAGACCAAATTTGCACTTACCCGTCTTATCTGGATCGTTCAAGTACATGTTTGGGCGATGAAGGAGGCCCCCTATATACCTTCGAGGGATCCTTTACAGTTCAAAGTCCTCACATAAAATAAACAAGTAGCAAGTTGAGCTGGTTGCTGTGCAAGTACCTCAGTTGTTAATACTGCGGTGTTTTTTTTTGCTATTTTTTCATTCAATATTAAGGATATAACGAAAACTATGGTAAAAATCAAAAATATCATAGTAAAACACACATTATGGGCCAAAGTTATATCTCAATTCTGAGGGTGGTCAGAACAATGAAAATACTGCTGCTTTTGGTGTTGCGACAATTTGCAACAAAGTAAACAATTTTCACGCTCGGCGAGGTAAGCGTCAGATTGGTAGCATTGGCTGTGGGTAGGGGCAAATCTAGGGTTTTCTCGAGGGGAGCGGTTTTTCAAAAAAAAAATTCGCAAATTTTGCCGACCTTCTTTTTAGGTCGACTAAATTGATTTTCTGAGCTCTCCGTGAACACTATAAATACCCTATTTTGACCCTTTTTTGTTTTTACAATTTTTTTTGATGTTTTTAAGCATCCCCACACGCCATAAAAAACACAAAGTGAAAGATTTCGCTCCTGGTAATGTAAGCCTTTGACAAGAAGCCTGCTCTAACCAATTGGAACGATTTCTAAGAGGGTTTAAACCTCCGCTTACGCGTTAATGCGCACAATATATCGCGCGTTATTTGTCCCAAATTGGCCGTATTGGTAATCTGTAAATCAACAAAAAATGATCACAGATAAAATGTCGCTTTAAATTTGAGCTCAGGATAACAATACCTTTTGGCTGATATAAAAAAGTTTTGTCTAAAACCCTAGTTAAAAAGTCGAAACTTGTCTGGAGAAAAAAAACATCCCGAGAAATTTTCCGCCACTTTCTTCAACGGTTGTTTTACTTGGCTCTTGAAAAAAGTTTTCTTCTATCTCTCTTTCAAATGTTTTTCCAAAAGTGTTTTTTCAAAATAGGTTTTCTTCTCCATTATTTCAACTGCGTAGCCATTAGTTTGTAAAATATCGTGTTCATTGTCGACAGGATAACAATTAGTGATTTAAACTGATGGCACCTTGCAAAATTGTTTCCCCTATTATTCAGAGTTTTTTTTAAATTTATAGTGCAATGATTTCAGTTGCTGGCAGCAGCTAACAACTTCTGGTGTTTTTTCCAGTCAATTTACAGCTTGGAGTAATACCTCCGGAAAAATTCTTCATTTTTTTTCTGGAAAAACAATACGCGTTTATAACAGTTTTATATTAAAGCTTAGAGTATAAGGTGAATAAGGCCCAAAAGTCGAATTGAATTATGGTTTTCAACTGTTTCTTTTTAATTAAGTATGTTAATTTTTCTATGGTTATTGCTGATTATTACGTAGCTCAGAGCTATATATTTTTGAACTTGACATTGCGTGTGCAGGAAAAATTATCGAAACAAAAGCTTCTTCATACACCTTAATTTGCTGTTGGATTGTTCAGGGTTTTGTACTAATGTAAGTAGTGGTTTTTATCAATTGGATCTCTCTCTCTCTCTCTCTCTCTCTCTCAAGTGCACCTCTCCAAAATATGACTGCGTCTTGGGAGTTGCGAGTGATCACAGCTGGAACTTGTCTCGCTGGAACCATTGTAGCGGACAAAGTATGTTTACGAGCATTCCTTTTATGTATGACTGGATTATGGAAACAATTGCAAATAACTAGCTCTAGAGTCAGTGGCTTATAATATCATTAAATCTAAATTTCCATTTATATTTGATCAACTTAAGTAAAAAAGATATCTAATGCAAAGCGTTATCGTATCATTTCAATTCTGTGAAACATCGTCATATTTTTCCTCATACTTTGAGGGAAGAGATTTTGGCAAAGAACTAAGTAAATATTGAATATATTAAAGTCTTTTTAGTTATTGCTAATCGCAAATTTCACAAAAAATCATAGAAAAACTTATTTTCCAATTTTTTGCAAAGTTCATTGGTAGGCTATATGTTTTCAATTGTTTTATAATCTAACAGACTTTTCTTTGTGATGTCATTGAACTAAATATTTTTGTGTGCAAAACTTTTTGGTGAAATTAAATGACAGGAGTTGTACCTGCAGAAGAAAAGCGAATTTTTATACATGAAGCAAGGATGGCGCAATGGTTAAGGAAGGCGACACAAAGAATGAGGCGGTCTTTGGAGAGAGATTGCCAAAATCTAAAATTTTTGTTTATACTAACTTTCAGAACTCTCAGCGATAAAAATTTTAACTAATTTCAGCGATAAAAAAGCAGGTCAAAATTAATTTTTCCAAAAAAATTATTTTAAGCAGAAGCTTTACTTCACAAAAAAGCTCAATATTTAGAAAAAATGATACCTCTTTTGCTATATTGTTTGGTAAAATTTGCCGAATTAAATTTATCTATGAAGCACAATGTGTAAGCGCATACCTTTTAATCGCTGCTATTGAGTTATCTTTCCAAGTTTGCAATAATGGAATTAATGTGAATAAACTGGTCAAAGCATAAAGCAGCCAAAATTGCACAGAGTTTATCAGTAAGCCAAAAAATTACTTCAGATCCTCATAATTTGCAAGATTTTGTTACTATTAACTTAACTTTTTAAGAACAATTACGTATTTTTGGCTTTTTATGGACCACCAAAGGAATGTTTAATTTGGTCGTTTGTTCAGTTAGGGCTTCGTTCTGGAACCTGATCCAAACTATATATTATTATTGGTTATAAACTAGATATTTTATCCCTATAAAACATTGAAGACTAACGAATCATACTCCATCAAACTAACAACCCACTTATTTGTAAGTGCTGAAATTACTTGTAATTTCAGCACCAGAGCATTTTGAATTTAACTTACAACTCAGTTACTTTCTCCAAGAGAACGACTCCTAACAAACCAGTATACTCTAGATCTATTGAGACTAAGAGATATAAGAGTAAGATTAAGATCGGTATTAACCTAAGAAGTTGCACGAATCTATCCGGCCGAAAATAAGATAGCGTGACGAGCAGACGGTGTACCTTATCTAAAATTACTCTATGAGTTGACCAAACAACCCAATTTATCTGGTGCGACCATAAGTCTCGAATAAGACCTTAAGGAACAAAATAGCTTAGAACTAACCAAAAAATAGCTTAGACTTAGACAAAAAAAAACGTTCTCAAAAATGTTACACGTTAATAATTTAATTGAAATGTCTCTACGACTCAATAGATCAGAGCCATTATTCCGAACAGTATGAGAAATACCCGGTATTGGAAAAAGACCTCGGACAAGAGACGATATACGACTCTAAAGGAACTTACCCATAAATTTCATGGTCGTACGGCAAAAGCCAAGACAAACTTTTATATTTAAAGTTTTATTAGCAATAAATTTAGATTTTCATTTGCAAACATAGTATCTTTGAAGAAAAATTTTCACCGATAATTACAGGCGCTAAACTTATTATTGTACCAGAACGACTGATAAAAACATCCCTAGTCGTTCCCTTTAATCTGCAGTTAACTTAAAAAGATATCTAGAAAAAATGTTTATTGAAAATAAAATTACAAAATTTATTTAGTAAACACACAAATTGTTAGTAAAATATAAATCATCTCTTCATCTCAGCTTCATCTTCTGAAACATAACAGCAAATTATAAACCCACTAACATAATCAAAAAACTAATATATTAAAACTTTTTATCGATTAAAGTTTAACTTAACACATTAAGGCCTCTCTTATCCTATCCTATCCTATCCTATCCTATTTCTTATTTTCACTTAAATTAAATCTTTTAAACTTAATAGATAATCAAGGCTTTCCTTGAATCTTTAATTCACTTTTATCTAAATAAATTCAATTTCATTAATTTTATATCCTGATCATCAAGGCTTATCATTGGATCAAATAGAACAGTTTTGTTCTCCCCCATACATTTAGTAAAGTGTCTAACGACCTCAAACGTGTCACTACCCAACCTTTTCTCAAGACCCAAGACTAATAGAAATTTTTCAATCACACTAACCATTCCAATTAGGATATACAGTCAAGAACTTCGGTTATTCATCTTTCACTTGACCCCCCCCCCTCTTATCTGACCCAGGATACTACTTAAGTTTAGTAAGTTTAAAAGAATACCTAACGAACCACTTCCGTTTTAATTATACCTGATAATTGTGAATCGATTTACTATTCACCAACCCTTGAACACAATCACAACCCCTAAGTAAGATTAAGTAAGTTGACACCTTAACTTAGACTAGTCACGAGAAAGTAATGATCATTCTCAGGAATCGATATATACTTTCTCTCCAACCCTGAAATATACGACCCAAGTTGGGCTAACCCGAAAAAATTGTAAGAATTAACAGTTTAAGCATTGAAAATCACTAATCCAAATATTGCATCCGTCATCCTAAACCTGATGCCAATAGACAACTTAGGAAATAAACAAACAATCATACTACACAACTGTGAAAAAAACAATGAGAAATATGACCTCGTAATTACTCCACACACACAGTCAATAGGACATATTAGAACAAAACGACAAAAAATCGCAAGAAAAAACTTAAACAAACAAAGACAGATTACACGAAAAAGATTTTCAAAACGAAGAAAGGCAGTCTCCAAATCAGAAACGAGTAATTTAGAAGAACTTTACAGATTAAAAGACTCTGTAAAAAAAACTACCAAGTTACTGATACACTAAATTTTTCTGACTCAGAAACCACATCACATTCATCAATACAGGGAAAACGAAGAATAAAAAAGACATCTAAAAACAAAGCAGTACGTCTATACAATTGGAATCAACCAATAAAACACATTGAAAACTACAAATTGACAGTTATAAAACACAAAAATGAGTCAAAATGAAGAAAGAAAAGATGAAAACTCCATCCTCCCATTTTAATCAATTCACTCACTGATGATAGAGGACAAACAAAATTTTGTCTAAATTTAATTGCAAATTTATTTGAAAAAGGAATTAGTCCATGCACAGCAGAATTTCCTGAAGTAAGGATAAAAGACAAATTATTGATCACTATGTAAAAAAAATATGTAACCTAACACAACAGTACGGAATCTATACCATAGAAATCCATTCACCAAGTAAATTTCATGGTAGATATCTGCTTCAAACAGACGACGTAGATATAGAATTTTCAGAGGTATTCACAAAATACATAAAAAATATTCATCAAAACATCAAAATTCACAGAGAGCTATTTTAATATTCACTAACGAAGTACTTACAATAACTTATAGCTACCTATCTATACTAGAAAAACCAGAATCCCAAGGAACTCCACCAGTTCAAACATCAAAACACACATCTGTAAGACATGAAATAGCAATATTCTCCAAAAGTTTAAACACAATCCGTGAAAATTTTTCAAATAACGAAATTTCACCGAATGTTAAAGACGATTTACAAAAAATCTTATTATGGATTATAATTGATTATTTCCACACATAAAATTGATTTAATCTCACAAGCAAGAAAAAATTTTAGACTCCCAAATTCGACTGATTGCACTGTGTTAGCAGAAAAATCAGATTATATTTGGGACCCTGAATGGTCTCATGCACTATTCTTGAACATGCCAACAGATATTTCAAGTCAAGCAATCAGCACAATCTCAATTAACAAAGACTATGTGAAAGTATACCTACTCACAGCTGACGCAACACCTCTAAATTATAATTAGTTTCTACCCAATAGAATAGGAAATAATAGTTTAAACTCAACCCTCATACAACAAGAAAACCTAAATGGAACTAAGATTCCTACACAACAAGATATTCAAACACCATCACTTTTCACAAATGAGGAAGTAGTTACAACAGTAAGAACAGCACAACAAAGTATTTCACCAATACATCCAAACCTTACAACTCCAAAAACAAAAAAAGCCAATCTTACCACAGGTAACTTACAAACTACGGTTAAAACCTCCGTTGTTCCAAAATATTCACTTATGAATCATCAAATGCTTAGACCAATGACGAAACCAACACAAAAACAAAGAACATTTACTAGAAATAATTTTGCAGAACACAATTCTAACTATGTAAATAGACCACAAACATCCAAACCCAAAGACAAAATTTCCAACATCCAACAACAAATTCAATAATTTTTCATGATTACCCACAAATTTCACGAGACCAAAGTGAAAATTATCCATTTTTCAACAAAATTATAACAAAAAACAGAAAAACCAAAATAAACAAAAAACACCCTATTACACACCTGATTATCTTTCATTAGATGATGAAGAATTTTATGACCAAAATCATCAACAGTTTTTTTCAAAACCAAAGACCCCACTCTTATCACGTAAATCAGCCAGATATTTTTGAACCATATACACAAAAACAACATACGCGACAACCTAGACAAAATCACGCAACTCAAAATAATAATTTTTTTTCACAAAATCCAGTTAATCTAGATTATTATCAACCAACACAAATGCAAAATGAAATCCCACTACCCTATTACTTACAACAACATGAAATCACAAAAAGTCAACTTACAAATTTTTCACAAATGCCAAATGCTGCAGAATCACTTCAAATGACAATGAAGACATACCTATTGGGTTGATTATCAATAAGATCAAACAAGTCATTGATAATATTCACCGTTACAGACCCTGAATATTCTGTAGAAGGTCATTTAAATGCAGTCACAACAAATTTAGTTTTGAATATAGGACCTGAACCCATAAATACACCACTTCACCAAAATTGGAGACATAGTTGCACAGCGTTAATACAAACCACACTTGATGGCGCAGCTCAAAAATGGTTTTCAGTTTTACCTATGGATATAAAATCAGACTGGAAAAGATTCACATAAGAATTTTAAAAAAACTTTTGATTCTGAAAGGAACAAACAACATCAAAGAGTTTTATGCAATGAAATCCGTAGACTACCAAACGAAACGATCAAACAACTAGCAGTGAGGATCGAAACACTAGTCCGAAAAGCATATTTACTTAATACTCAAGATTATAAAAATACAAAATTGACAAAAATTCTACTGATGACTCTAAAACTTCAATTACGAAAAATAGCAATCAAAAAGAGAGCATCACATCCTTCCTCAATTCGAGATCCAGATTTAGACTTTAGGACACTAGTAGAAAAACTAGAACAAGGAGAAATCACTATGAATATAGAAGAAACAGAAACTCTCAAACTACAATATGTTAATAATATTCAAACAACTACAACACAAATAAATAAAATACACAATTCAGATACAGATTTTTTGGAAAAAATTGCTGAAATTTTCAAATTTTAAAGGTAAACCATCATTCAAAAAATAGTGTAACTATTGCAAAGATACGGACATAGCATTGCTGAATGCAGACAAAAACAACAAGACAATCAGAATAAAATACAAAAGAACAAGGAACCAAACAATTCATTTTAACAGTAAATGAAAAAAGATCAAAATTTACCAAATAAAAATATTCACAGTTTTCATCTGGAAAAAAATTCACCTGCAAAACCACTTCCAAACAGCTCAAATTTTTCAAAAAATCAATCAACTTATAACTCCAACTACATAGGTAGATCACCAGACCAAAGGAATTCACTTAATTCCTCACATAACAGATATAGTTGATCACACAGTCGAAATACTCATTATCAAAATAATTATTCTCGATCAAACTCAAATAGACCAAATTATTCGTTTGATACCAGTTCCCATTCACAGTCTAGGAATAGACACTAATCAAATGATAGATCAAGAAACTCATCATACAATAGACATAGAAACTATTCCAACAATAGAAACAGATGCTATTCGAATAATCGAAATCAACGATATATCAATGGATCACGAGATTTTTCAAATAACAGATCAAATCACCAAAGATCTAAATATAACAATTATCAAAACAGATCACGGGACAATTCACAAAGTAGGAATTCAACCTATAACAATAGACAAAGAAACTACTATCAACCACCTAATAGAAATAACACACGTTATTCAGACTCCCAAAACAAATATAGAAGCAAAACACCAAAACATCAAAGACAAATAAATCAAGTACAAACAACTGAAGAAACAAATTCAGACCCCCCTGGTATCGTATTGACAACACGGAAACTACTGAATTACAATCTAATGACATTAATTGCCAATCAACAGACAGTGAACCTGATACAGAAAACACAATTTTAGTCAACATGATGGAAGTTGAAAATGATTATGAAACCGTTACATACGAACAACCTTTTCATTCACATATTTATGAAAATCACTTGGAATTATTTTAAGATTATCACACGAGACCTAGAAGTAGTAACATACCAATCGAGCAAATAGTAAAAGAAGTAACGACATTACACGAAACTGGAAAAGAACAAGTACCATGTTCTAGTACAAACCACCTTTACCAAAATATACCAAAAGAGCCACCAAAAAAACTGGACAATCCCCTTTCTTTAAAAAAGTCCAAAAAGTAAAGAATTTCAACCACCAGACCTTGAAATAGATTTTTTAATAGAATCTGGAGCAGAATCGAACGTCATTAAAATTCCAACTTGGAATGAAAGCAAAATTCTACATCCGAAACTAACACCTGTAAAAACAACCAGTAGACTAGCAACAGCACAAGGCTCAACTATAACAAATTACTGAAAAATTCAACTTTTCCTCGTTCCCACTAAAACAATGGAACAAAATAAACTCCTAAATAAACCAATCAAACAAACTTTCCATATCACAGTGTTATTTCTTTCCATAAAACACAAAATTATTGGAATTCTATTCATTACAAAATTCATACCAACTATTAATATATTAGAGAGCAAAATTAATATAAAAGGTAAATATAAAAGAATGCAAAACACTGCTTTAACATTCTTCCGAAGAATGAACAAACAACCACCATTCTTTTCGATGTTTTACCCCATCTACAATGAAGAAGGATAGCATCTTAAACCACTCTCAGGATATATTTACGAATTTCCGATTCAACAAGTTCACCAATACGACAAAAATCAAAACAGACAACATCTCTATATATCTGACCTTGAATTTAGACAAATTCACAAGTTTTTTAGAGTAACAATTTCATCCATAAAATACATAAAAAACTCAAACTCCGATATCATTTCTCTACATGTTTATAATAATTCCCCATATAAAAGAACCCTATCTTTAGGACTCCTAGTATATTGTGAAACCAATGCAACAACTTTCTCCACAAAATGCAATAACTTCCCCCACAGAGTAAATAAAATATTACAACTACTAGATATATGTCAATCAACAATTCTCGACGAAGAATTCTCGATAAATAATATAATAAGCAATGAAAAAGGAACACAGACATTTTCACAAAAACACCTTATTTTAAAACCACATTCAAAATATCGCACTATACAGAAAAACAACAAAAATTTTTGACAAGGTTCAATTTTTAACACTCTCAAGTAACACAGAATGAATTGGAAAAAATTAGCCGATTTACTGTTAAGATACCCAACAGTTTAGTCAACATCTAAATTTGGCGTTGGAAAAATAATTTCACCACTACATTTACCCTTAAAACCTGACGCATATTTCAAAAAACAAAGAGCAAGCACAGTACCAATTAACTTACATGAAAAAGGTAATAGATTACTTGACATTCTAGGAAAAAAAGAGAACATATCTCCAGTAAATAAAGAAGAACAACCGAAAGGTAACACCTTTATTAACCCTGTTATTATTCTCGCCGAGGGAAAATCACTGAAAAAAACTCAAGACGTTTTTTGGTTTGACATTACAAATGTAGACTGTTTTAGGTGGTGTGCATCTTTTCAGGCAGCATGCTATATTAGTTTTCGAAGGGTTGAACATTTTCAGGGTTATTTTATCTGTAGACAGACTCCCATACAATGCTTGTTAGCGCAGTTTTAAATTCGTTTTCTGAATACTTTGATCTATCATAGATGGTGCACTTAAATGGCACAGTTGTATCAACTAACCTTAATTCAGTCATCGAAATTGTAGCTAAGTGATCAGATATAATTAGTGGAGTGACAAGTAAAGTCCAAAAAGAAAAGAATTTCAACCACCAGACCTTGAAATAGATTTTTTAATAGATTCTGGAGCAGAATCGAATGTCATTAATATTCCAACTTGGAATAAAATCATAATTCTACATTCGAAACTAACACCTGTAAAAACAACCAGTAGACTAGCAACAGCACAAGGCTCAACTATAACAAATTATTGAAAAATTCAACTTTTCCTCGTTCCCACTAAAACAATGGAACAACATAAACTCCTGAGTAAACCATTTAAACAAACTTTCCATATCACAGATACTAATTCTTTCCATAAAACACAATATTGTTGGAGTTCTATTCATTACAGAATACATACCAACTATTAATATATTAGACAGCAAAATTAATAAAAAAGGTAAGTATACAAGAATGCAAAACACTGCTTTAACATTCTTCCGAAGAATGAACAAACAACCACCATTCTTTTCAAAGTTTTACCCCATCTATAATGAAGAAGGATAGCATCTTAAACCACTATCAGGATATATTTACGAATTTCCGATTCAACAAGTTCACCAATACGATAAAAATCAAAATAGACAACATCCCAATATATCTGACCTTGAATTTAGACAAATTCACAAACCTTTTAGAGTAACAATTTCATCCATAAAATACATGAAAAAACACAAACTCCGATATCATTTCTCTACATGTATTTAATAATTCCCCATATAAAATAACTCTACCTTTAGGACTCCTAGGATATTGTGAAAACAATGCAACAACTTCCCCACAAAAGAAGTAGCATACAGAGTAAATTTTATATTACAACTACTAGATATATGTCAATCAACAATTCTCGACGAAGAATTCTCGATAAATATTATAATAAGCAATGAAAAAGGAACACAGACTTTTTCACAAAAGCACCTTATTTTAAAACCACATTCAAAATATCACACTATACAGAAAAACAACAAAAATTTTTGACAAGGTTCAATTTTTAACACTCCCAAGTAACACAGAATGAATTGGAAAAAATTAGCCGATTTACTGTTAAGATACCCAAAAGTTTAGGCAACATCTAAATTTGACGTTGGAAAAATAAATTCACCACTACATTTACCCTTAAAACCTGACGCATATTTCAAAAAACAAAGAGCTAGCACAGTACCAATTAACTTACATGAAAAAGGTAATAGATTACTTGACATTCTAGGAAAATAAGAGAACATATCTCCAGTAAATAAAGAAGAACAACCAAAAGGTAACACCTTTATTAACCCTGTTATTATTCTCGCCGAGGGAAAATGACTGAAAAAAACTCAAGACGTTTTTTGGTTTGACATTACAAATGTAGACTGTTTTAGGTGGTGTGCATCTTTTCAGGCAGCATGCTATATTAGTTTTCAAAGGGTTGAACTTTTTCAGGGTTATTTTATCTGTAGACAGACTCCCATACAATGCTTGTTAGCGCAGTTTTAAATTCGTTTTCTGAATACTTTGATCTATCGTAGATGGTGCACTTAAATGGCACAGTTGTATCAACTAACCTTAATTCAGTCATCGAAATTGTAGCTAAGTGATCAGATATAATTAGTGGAGTGACAAGTAAAGTCCAAAAAGAAAAGAATTTCAACCACCAGACCTTGAAATAGATTTTTTAATAGATTCTGGAGCAGAATCGAATGTCATTAATATTCCAACTTGGAATAAAATCATAATTCTACATTCGAAACTAACACCTGTAAAAACAACCAGTAGACTAGCAACAGCACAAGGCTCAACTATAACAAATTATTGAAAAATTCAACTTTTCCTCGTTCCCACTAAAACAATGGAACAAAATAAACTCCTGAGTAAACCATTTAAACAAACTTTCCATATCACAGATACTAATTTTTTCCATAAAACACAATATTGTTGGAATTCTATTCATTACAGAATACATACCAACTATTAATATATTAGACAGCAAAATTAATAAAAAAGGTAAATATACAAGAATGCAAAACACTGCTTTAACATTCTTCCGAAGAATGAACAAACAACCACCATTCTTTCCAAAGTTTTACCCCATCTATAATGAAGAAGGATAGCATCTTAAACCACTCTCAGGATATGTTTACGAATTTCCGATTCAACAAGTTCACCAATACGATAAAAATCAAAATAGACAACATCCCAATATATCTGACCTTGAATTTAGACAAATTCACAAACCTTTTAGAGTAACAATTTCATCCATAAAATACATGAAAAAACACAAACTCCGATATCATTTCTCAACATGTATTTAATATTTCCCCATATAAAATAACCCTACCTTTAGGACTCCTAGGATATTGTGAAACCAATGCAACAACTTCCCCACAAAAGAAGTAGCATAGAGAGTAAATATTATATTACAACTACTAGATATATGTCAATCAACAATTCTCGACGAAGAATTCTCGATAAATATTATAATAAGCAATGAAAAAGGAACACAGACTTTTTCACAAAAGCACCTTATTTTAAAACCACATTCAAAATATCACACTATACAGAAAAACAACAAAAATTTTTGACAAGGTTCAATTTTTAACACTCTCAAGTAACACAGAATGAATTGGAAAAAATTAGCCGATTTACTGTTAAGATACCCAACAGTTTAGGCAACATCTAAATTTGACGTTGGAAAAATAAATTCACCGCTACATTTACCCTTAAAACCTGACGCATATTTCAAAAAACAAAGAGCTAGCACAGTACCAATTAACTTACATGAAAAAGGTAATAGATTACTTGACATTCTAGGAAAATAAGAGAACATATCTCCAGTAAATAAAGAAGAACAACCAAAAGGTAACACCTTTATTAACCCTGTTATTATTCTCGCCGAGGGAAAATGACTGAAAAAAACTCAAGACGTTTTTTGGTTTGACATTACAAATGTAGACTGTTTTAGGTGGTGTGCATCTTTTCAGGCAGCATGCTATATTAGTTTTCAAAGGGTTGAACTTTTTCAGGGTTATTTTATCTGTAGACAGACTCCCATACAATGCTTGTTAGCGCAGTTTTAAATTCGTTTTCTGAATACTTTGATCTATCGTAGATGGTGCACTTAAATGGCACAGTTGTATCAACTAACCTTAATTCAGTCATCGAAATTGTAGCTAAGTGATCAGATATAATTAGTGGAGTGACAAGTAAAGTCCAAAAAGAAAAGAATTTCAACCACCAGACCTTGAAATAGATTTTTTAATAGATTCTGGAGCAGAATCGAATGTCATTAATATTCCAACTTGGAATAAAATCATAATTCTACATTCGAAACTAACACCTGTAAAAACAACCAGTAGACTAGCAACAGCACAAGGCTCAACTATAACAAATTATTGAAAAATTCAACTTTTCCTCGTTCCCACTAAAACAATGGAACAAAATAAACTCCTGAGTAAACCATTTAAACAAACATTCCATATCACAGATACTAATTTTTTCCATAAAACACAATATTGTTGGAATTCTATTCATTACAGAATACATACCAACTATTAATATATTAGACAGCAAAATTAATAAAAAAGGTAAATATACAAGAATGCAAAACACTGCTTTAACATTCTTCCGAAGAATGAACAAACAACCACCATTCTTTCCAAAGTTTTACCCCATCTATAATGAAGAAGGATAGCATCTTAAACCACTCTCAGGATATATTTACGAATTTCCGATTCAACAAGTTCACCAATACGATAAAAATCAAAATAGACAACATCCCAATATATTTGACCTTGAATTTAGACAAGTTCACAAACCTTTTAGAGTAACAATTTCATCCATAAAATACATGAAAAAACACAAACTCCGATATCATTTCTCTACATGTATTTAATAATTCCCCATATAAAATAACCCTACCTTTAGGACTCCTAGGATATTGTGAAACCAATGCAACAACTTCCCCACAAAAGAAGTAGCATACAGAGTAAATATTATATTACAACTACTAGATATATGTCAATCAACACTTCTCGACGAAGAATTCTCGATAAATATTATAATAAGCAATGAAAAAGGAACACAGACTTTTTCACAAAAGCACCTTATTTTAAAACCACATTCAAAATATCACACTATACAGAAAAACAACAAAAATTTTTGACAAGGTTCAATTTTTAACACTCTCAAGTAACACAGAATGAATTGGAAAAAATTAGCCGATTTACTGTTAAGATACCCAACAGTTTAGGCAACATCTAAATTTGACGTTGGAAAAATAAATTCACCACTACATTTACCCTTAAAACCTGACGCATATTTCAAAAAACAAAGAGCAAGCACAGTACCAATTAACTTACATGAAAAAGGTAATAGATTACTTGACATTCTAGGAAAATAAGAGAACATATCTCCAGTAAATAAAGAAGAACAACCAAAAGGTAACACCTTTATTAACCCTGTTATTATTCTCGCCGAGGGAAAATCACTGAAAAAAACTCAAGACGTTTTTTGGTTTGACATTACAAATGTAGACTGTTTTAGGTGGTGTGCATCTTTTCAGGCAGCATGCTATATTAGTTTTCAAAGGGTTGAACTTTTTCAGGGTTATTTTATCTGTAGACAGACTCCCATACAATGCTTGTTAGCGCAGTTTTAAATTCGTTTTCTGAATACTTTGATCTATCGTAGATGGTGCACTTAAATGGCACAGTTGTATCAACTAACCTTAATTCAGTCATCGAAATTGTAGCTAAGTGATCAGATATAATTAGTGGAGTGACAAGTAAAGTCCAAAAAGAAAAGAATTTCAACCACCAGACCTTGAAATAGATTTTTTAATAGATTCTGGAGCAGAATCGAATGTCATTAATATTCCAACTTGGAATAAAATCATAATTCTACATTCGAAAATAACACCTGTAAAAACAACCAGTAGACTAGCAACAGCACAAGGCTCAACTATAACAAATTATTGAAAAATTCAATTTTCCTCGTTCCCACTAAAACAATGGAACAAAATAAACTCCTGAGTAAACCATTTAAACAAACTTTCCATATCACAGATACTAATTCTTTCCATAAAACACAATATTGTTGGAATTCTATTCATTACAGAATACATACCAACTATTAATATATTAGACAGCAAAATTAATAAAAAAGGTAAATATACAAGAATGCAAAACACTGCTTTAACATTCTTCCGAAGAATGAACAAACAACCACCATTCTTTTCAAAGTTTTACCCCATCTATAATGAAGAAGGATAGCATCTTAAACCACTCTCAGGATATATTTACGAATTTCCGATTCAACAAGTTCACCAATACGATAAAAATCAAAATAGACAACATCCCAATATATCTGACCTTGAATTTAGACAAATTCACAAACCTTTTAGAGTAACAATTTCATCCATAAAATACATGAAAAAACACAAACTCCGATATCATTTCTCTACATGTATTTAATAATTCCCCATATAAAATAACCCTACCTTTAGGACTCCTAGGATATTGTGAAACCAATGCAACAACTTCCCCACAAAAGAAGTAGCATACAGAGTAAATATTATATTACAACTACTAGATATATGTCAATCAACAATTCTCGACGAAGAATTATCGATAAATAATATAATAAGCAATGAAAAAGGAACACAGACTTTTTCACAAAAACACCTTATTTTAAAACCACATTCAAAATATCACACTATACAGAAAAACAACAAAAATTTTTGACAAGGTTCAATTTTTAACACTCTCAAGTAACACAGAATGAATTGGAAAAAATTAGCCGATTTACTGTTAAGATACCCAACAGTTTAGGCAACATCTAAATTTGACGTTGGAAAAATAATTTCACCACTACATTTACCCTTAAAACCTGACGCATATTTCAAAAAACAAAAAGCAAGCACAGCACCAATTAACTTACATGACAAAGGTAATAGATTACTTGACATTCTAGAACAATACGAGATCATATCTCCAGTAAATAAAGAAGAACAACCAAAAGGAAACACCTTTTTTAACCCTGTTATCATTCTCGGCGAGGGAAAATCACTGAAAAAAACTCAAGACGCTAGATATCTCAATTCACTCATTGGCCAATAGAACCAGTTCAGTTTCAAGACATGAATTAGGCAAAAAATCAAATACCACTAGATGAACAATCACGACAATTGACACAATTCGTTATTGGAAATCAACATTACGAATTTAATAGATTATTCTATGGCATACCCATAGAAACAGCAGCTTTCTCAGCAGTTATGAGCAAAATTTTCAGACTACTCATACACAATAAAATTGCAGTCACATACTTAGACGATTTGTTTATGCAATCATAAACTAAAGATGAAATGTTCATAGTTCTAGAAAAATATCACCAAATTTTACAAAACGAAAACATGAAAGCAGCCCCAGACAAATCACATTTTTCTTAACACGCGTAAAATTTCTTGGACACATCATAGAGAAAAACACTGTAACCCCACTGAAATCACGAATAGATGCAATTCAAAAACACCAGCCACCTACTAACTTGGATCAAATAGAACAATTTTGTTGCCCCCCTTCACATTTAATCAGTGTCTAACGACCTCAAACGTCAATTCACTATCCAACCCTTATCAAAGACCCAGAATTAACAGAAATTTTTCAAAAAAAATTAACCATTTTAATTAAGCTAAACTGTGAAAAACTTCGGTTACTCATCCTTCACTTGAGCCCACTCCTCTTAGATGACCCAGGCAGAAACACTTAAGCTTAGTAAGTCATAAAATAGTACCTAACGAACTACTTGCGTTCTAATTATACCCGAACCATGTGGATCGATGAACTATTTTCCAACCCTTGATCACAAATCTCAACCCCTAAGTAAGATTAGGTAGGTCAAATCTTAGCTTAGAAATAGTGACGAGAAAGTACAAATAATTCTTCGGAATCAATATACGCTTTACTCTCCAACCCAAATATACGACCCAAGTTAAGCTAACCACAAAAAATTGTAAGAACTAACAGTTTAAGGCATTAGAATCACTAATCAAGAGTTTGCATCCATCATCCTAAACCATATGTCAAGAGAATTTAGGAAACAAACAAACAATCATAATACACAATTGTTTAATTAACGACAAAAAATACGACCTCGTAATCGCACCACACAGACAATCAGTAGGATATATAAGAACTAAAAGACAAACACTTAGAAAAAAGATCATAAAAAAAAACAAATCAAATTATAAAGAAAAAATTTTCAAAACGAAGAAACGCAGTCTCAGAATCAGAAACAACCGCAATACAAGAACTTCAAGATTTAAAAGACTCAATAAACAAAAATCACCAAATAGACGATCAACTATATTTCACAGATTCAGAAACCACGTCACCAGCATCAGTAAAAGGCAATCAGAAAATAAAAAATTGCTACACAAACAAACCAATACGGTTGTACAAATGGAATTAACTAATAAGACACATTGAAAATTACGCATTAACAGTAATATAACAAAATAAAATGATTCAAAATGAAGAAAAACAGAGAAAATTCAGTACTTCCATTTTTAGTATCACCTTTAACTGAACCTCGCGGACAGATCGAATTTTGTAAAAAATTTAATTGCAAATTTATTTGAAAAAAGGAGAAAGCCCCTGCACAAAAGAATTTCCCAATTAAAAATATCAAAAGACAACTTCTCGATCACTATATCAAAGGTATAAGTAGTCTAACATCACACTTTGGAATCTACACAATAGAAATCAGATCATCAAATGCATTTCATGACAGATATCTTATTCAAACTGACGATATCGATATTGAATTTTTAAAAGTTTTTACACAATACATCAAAAATATACAAGACCAAAACTCACAGAGAGCAACCTCCATATTTACAAACGACGTATTCTTACTTATCTATAGCTATTTGTCAATATTAAAATTGGATGAACCTCAAAAAGATTCACCTACTCAAACATCTCGACATACAATTGTACGACAGGAAATACACATACTTTCAAAAACTCTACATGCAATTCGAGAAAACCTAACAAATGATCAAATAACACAAAGTGTTAAACACGATTTACAAAAATCTTAGCATGGTTCATAATCGATTATTTTAGTCACAATATTGATCTTACTGAACAAGCAAGAAAAATTGATTGACCACAAACTACAGATGATGAATTTGTACTAGCAGAGCAATCTGACTATGTATGGGACCCTGAATGGTCTTATGAATTATTTATCAAAATACCGACAGATATATCAAGTCAGGTAATTAGCACTATTTTTATTAATAAAGACTTTTTTTGAGTATATCCACTTTTTGTTGACGCAACATCTTTAAAATATAACTCGTTCTTCGCTGAAAGAACAGTAAATATCAGTTTAAACTCTACATTCATAATTAATGATAATTTGAGTGGAACAAGAAATCTTTTACAACAATATATACAAACCCCATCACTTTTTGTAAACAGAATTTCCCAATTAAAAATATCAAAAGACAACTTCTCGATCACTATATCAAAGGTATAAGTAGTCTAACATCACACTTTGGAATCTACACAATAGAAATCAGATCATCAAATGCATCTCATAACAGATATCTCATTCATACTGACGCTGTAGATATTGAATTCTCAAAAGTTTTTACACAATAAATCAAAATCATACAACACCAAAACTCACAAAGAGCAAATTCGATATTTACAAATGACGTATTCTAACTTATCTATAGCTATAAATTTATATTAGAGTTGGATGAACTCCAAAGCAATTCACCTACTCAAACATCTCAGCATACAAGTGTACGACTGTAAATACACATATTTCCAAATTTTTTAAATGCAGTTCGAGAAAACCTAACAAATGGTCAAATAACACAAAATGTGAAACACGACTCACAAAAAATCTTAGCATGGTTCATAATCGATTATTTTATTCACAATATTGATTTTATTGAACAAGTAAGAAAAAATTTTCGACCACAAAGTACAGATGATGAAACTGTACTAGGAGAACAATCAGACTATGCATGGGACCCTGAATGGTCTTTTAAATTATTTATCAATATACCAACAGATAAATCAAGTCAGGCAATTAGCACTATTTCTTTTAATAAAAATTATGTTAGAGTATATCCACTTACAATTGACACAACACCTTCAAATTATAATTCATACTTCCCTGAACGAAAAGGAAATAATTGTTTAAATTCTACATTTATAAATAATGATAAATTAAACGACACAAGAAATCTTACACAACAAGATATACAAACCCCATCACTTTTTGTAAACAAAAAAACTGTTGAAACAATAACAACGACAGAAGCACAACGAAGCATTTTACCTATTCAACCAAATTTTACAACTCCAAAATTAAAAAGTCCGACGTTTCAACAAACAATCATACAAACCACAAAAAACCCTCTGTTGCATAAAAATATTCACAAATGGATTACCAAACATTTCGACCAGTAAAAAAACCATCATACAAACATCATAGCAATAATTTTGCAGAACACAATTATATTTATGTAAATGGACCAAAAACGACAAAAACTAAAACAAATACTCAAATATATGCACAAAGTCAGAATGTACCACAACCAACCTTAAACTCAGTCAATTTTCAGGGTTAACCACGATCCTCAAAAGAACAAAAGGGACAATATAATCAAAATCATCAACGATTTTCCTCAAACCAAAGACTTCGTTTTTACAGTATTGATCAACCAGATATTTTCGAACCATACACAGGAAATGAACAAATAGGACAACCTAGATATAATCCAACACCTTACAATAACAATTTTCAACAACAAAATCCAGTCAATACACATCCATACCAACCAACTCAGATGCACAATGAAACTCCACTGCCATATTATTTACAACAACACGAAATAAGAAAAAGCCAACTAACAAACTTTTCTCAAAAGCCACATGCCCCAGAATCACTACAAATGACTATGAATCCATACCTAATGGGTGGATCATCAATAAAATCAAATAAACCACTAATGGTATTCACAGGCACAGATCCTGAATACTCTGTAGAAGATTATCTAAACGCGGTCAAAGCAAATTTAATTTTAAATATTGGACCTGAACCAGTAAACAAGCCACTTCACCAAAATTGGATAGATAGACGCACAGCTCTAATCCAAACTACCCTTGACGGCGCAGCCCAAAAATAGTTTTCAGTTTTACCTATATAAATAAAATCAGATTGGAAAAGATTCACACAAGAATTCTCCAAAATGTTTGATTCAGAAAGAAACAAACAACACAAAGAGTTTTATGCAATGAAATTCGTAGACTAACAAATGAAACAATAAAACAACTTTCAGTAAGAATAGAAACACTAGTCCGAAAAGCATACTTACTTAATACTCAAGTTTATAAGAATACAATGATGACAGAAATCCAAATGATGACTCTAACACGTCAATTGCGAAACATAGCAATAACAGAGAGAGCATCACATCCTTCCTCAATCCGAGAACCAGATTTAGATTTCAGGAAACTAGTAGATAAACTAGAACAAGCAGAAATCACTATGAAAAAAGAAGAAACAGAAAACTTAAAAATACAATATGTAAACAACATCCAAACCACTACTTCACAGAGAAATAATATAGACGACTCTGATACAGATTTATCCGAAACAATCCCAGAAAATTTAAACACCTACGAGAAAAACCCGAATTTTAAAGGCAAACCATCATTCAAAAAATGGTGTAAGTAATGTCGAAGATACGGACACAGTAATGCTGAATGCTGACAAAAACAACAAAATAATCAAAGTAAACCAAAAAAATATAGAGAACCCAGCAAATCTTTTCATCAATACATGAAGAAAGATCAAAATTTACCCAATAAAAACATTCATAGTAATAATCGTTCAGGAAAAACACATCCAAATAACTCCAATTACTCTATACAACAATCACCTTATAATAAAAGTTATAGAGGACGATCACCATACCAAAAAACTCACAAAATTTCTCACAAAACAGATATAGTTGATCACATAGTCGAATTAGTCAATCTCAAAATAACTAATCAAGATCAAATTCAAACCAACCCTAATTTTCGTTTAATGCCAGATCCCATTCAAATTCTAGAAATAGAAATTATTCAAATCATCGATCTAGAAACTCCTCATACAATCGATAAAGAAATTATTCTAACGATCGGAATAGAAACTATTCAAACAATCGAAATCCCAGATATCAAAATAACCGATCGCGCAATTATTCTAACAACAGATCAAAATATAAAAATGATCAAAATATATCACGCGATAATTCACAGAAGAGAAGCTCAAGCTATGACAACAGACAAAGGAACTACTCTCAATCACCACATAGGAATAACACACCTAAATATCAAAATCAAGTACAATCAACTGAAGAAACTCAACCAGACCCCTCGCTATTGACAATAACGAAAGCACAGAAGTGCAATTAAACAACATCAATTGCGAATTCACAGATAGCGAAATTGATACAGAAAACACAACTTCAATTAACATGATAAACTTTGAAATTGACTATGAGCCTATTATATACGATCAACCGATATATTCTCAGATATATCAGAACCATGATCAATTGATTATTATACAAGACCTATACCCAGTAAAAAACAAAGGAAAAATACAAAAAATAGTAGAAGAAGTAAAAGAAGAAAATCCCACAGAATGCTCAAACACAAATTATGTTTATCAAAACATACCTAAAGAAACACAATTACAAAAAGAAAAAAAATGGACAATCCAACTTCTATTAGAAAGTCCAAAATCCAAACAATTGCAAACACCAGACCTTGAAAAAGATTTTTTAATAGATTCTGGAGCAGAATCAAATATTATAAACTTTCCCACTTGGAATGAGCCCAAAATTCTACACCCACAATTAATACCCTTCAAAACAACAAGTATACTAGCAACTGCACAAGGATCAAGCTTAACAAACTATGGAAAAATCCAACTCTTCCTTGTTCCCACTCGAACAATGGAACAAAACAAACTCATGAGCAAACTATTTAAACAAACTTTCCAAATCACTGATATAAAACACAATATCATTTGAATACCATTTATTAACAAATATTTACCAACAAAAATATCGTAAATAGTAGAATTCATATAAAAGACAAAAACACAAGAATGAAAAACACCTCTTTGACATTTTTACCATAATAAACAAACAACCACCATTTTTCTCTGAAGTTTATCCCATATACAATCAGGAACGAAAACACCTAAAACCACTATCAGGAAATATGTATAAATTTTCGATCAAACAAATTCACCAATATGATAAAGAGCAAAACAAACTACATCCATTTTTGTCTGACCTTGAATCCAGACCAATCCACAAATTTTTCCGAGTAACAGTTTCATCTATTAAACACATGAAAGACTCAAACTCTGATATGATTTCTCTACACATGTATAACAATTCTCCATATAAAAATAACCTTACGCCTAGGACTCTTAAGTTATTGTGAAACTAACAACAATTTCTCCCACAAAAGAAATAGCGTATAGAGTAAATATTTTACAACTATTAAATGTATGTCAATCAACAATTCTTGATAAAGAATTTTCAATTAATAACATATTAAGCAATAAAAAACGAAGTACAGATTATTTCACAAAGACACCTTAGTTCAAACCAACATTTCAAATTTCAAAATACATGAAAGAACAGCAAAACATTCTAACAATGTTTAATTTTCAACACTCTCAGATAACACAAAAAGAATTCGAACAATTAACTGACATATTATTAAAATATCCAAAAGTTACCCACCATCAAAATTTGGTGTTGGAAAAGTAAATTCACCGTTACATTTACCCCTAAAACCTGACGCAGTTTTCAAAAAACAACAAGCAAGTAAAGTCCAAATTCATTTGCAAGATAAAGTTAACCGATTACTTGAAAAATTAGAACAATATGAAATCATCTCTCCAGTAAATAAAGAAGAACAGCCAAAAGGTAACACATTCAAAAACACCGTTATCATCTTAGCAAAAGGAGAATCATTAGAAATCGTTCTAGACGCAAGATATCTCAATTCACTAATTGATGAATCTAAACGTAATTGGCCTATTGAACCGATTCAAGTTATTCTCACAAAAATAAACGGTAAAAACTTTAGAACAGCCGATAAAAATAGTGCATATAATCAAATGCCGCTAGATGAACAATCACGACGATTAACACAATTCGTTATTGGAACTCAACAATACGAATTCAACAGATTATTCTATGGAATTTCCATAGGACCAGCAGCATATTCAACATTTATGAGTACAATTTTCAGACCATTAATACTCAACAAAAATGCAATCACATTTTTAGACGATGTTTTTATGCAATCACAAAAAAAAGACAAAATGTTTACTGTCTTAGAAAATCATCATCAAATATTACTACAAGAAAATATTAAAGCAGCCCCAGATAAATCACACTTTTTCCTAATACGAGTAAATTTCCTTGGACATATTATAGGAAACACTAGGCTATTCACACAAGCTGAACTTAGACTCTCTACCCTAATGAGAGAATGCACAGCTTTAATATAAACACTTACAGAAAATGAATTTTTAATACTTGGATCTAAACATCCAACAGTTTTATTTACAGACCATAAACCAATAATTTTTCTCTTTACACAAAAATCAAACCCAAACCATGGAGTTTACAGATTTCAACTTAATTTAATGAAATTTCTAAACTTACATATACTTTGGACAGCAAGAAAAAAACCTTGGACTACCCGACACTCTCAGTAGAAATAAACCACCTGGATTATTAACACGCAAAACAACAGTTGAAATACCACAAAATATAAAATTTTTCCTGGCAAAAGATGAAACATCACCATGATTACAATGCAAATATGCAGTAAAAACTGATATAGACAAAACATAAAAAGATAATTTACAACATTTTCCACTATATCTAGATTGCCAAAACAACCATTATGAAGTAGATTTACTAGGACCGTCTACATTCAAACCGAGACCATACTCTTCATGGATAAAAAACAATATACAGCAAAAAATAGTCAAACAAAAATTAAACAAAAAAGATCATTTCCTTAAATAGAAAAAGAAAATCTCACTGAAAATGAAATTTATCAGGCCCATCAAATACTGATTCAAAATATACAATTATTCAAGTTTTTAACCTTCATGAAACACTAGATGCAATACCTCCATCAGAATTGGAAATTGGAAACCTTTTTGCTACCAATAACAGAAAAAATAACACTCAAACTGTTACAAAAACATCAAATTCTTGACCTAATCATTAGACCGTTAAAAATTCGGCACAAATATAAAAACAATTCACTTAAAGCCGATACAACCATACTAGGAAACAAAACCCTTCTTAGATATTTCAGAAAATTTAACAACACCGCTATCAATGAAAAAACGGATATCCTAGAACACCAAACACCTGATATCAAAGTACCCTGCTCACCATCAACTATTATGCTTATAGCTTTTCATACATCTGACTCTTTACACACTAAAGGACACTCAAGAGCAGAAAAAACATATTAAAACTTTACACAAAAATTATATTTCCCAAATGCAAAAATTTAGATAAAAGTATTATGCGATGGTTGCATAAGATGTCAATTAAACAAACCATACCCAAACTAAAAACAAATCGCAGAATCTCTTTCGATACAAAAGGACCAATATCACCATTCTCATAAGGAAACTCATTTATAAAGGTAATAGTAGATGCACTCACACACTATGTAGCACTTAGCTCATTTTAATGCCTATTATGCATATACAACACTTTATGAACACTGGATAGCAAAATTCGGTTTACTCGAAGTCCTTGTTATACACAATGGCACTGAATTTATAAACAACGAAATCAATACACTATGCCACTTATATAACATTAAACACAAACCACGCACATCTCATGCACCTTGGCCTAGTCGAAGGCATGAACCGTTCACTACAGGAATATCTTAGATGTATCCTTAACGGAAATGACACACGATATACTGAATGGTCAACAGATGTAAAATTATTCCCACTATCTTATAATTCACAAATCACAACAACTCTAGGACTATCAACCTATGAAATGGTCTTCAACCAGAAACCACGGAAACTTATAATCTTCACAGCAAATTCTTCAAAAAATGCACAAGTTATTGCCAACCCACTAAAAAATCAATACGTTACAATCTACCACTACATACCCACGATGAAGATCATTTTCATCATCCACAAATTTTAAAATTAGCTTCCGGTACTCACAACGAATGAATTTTAAACAGACAAAAAACACAACGAAATTTACCAGAAAGTAACAAAAAAAATTGTTACAAAGACAAAATATAAATTCCCAAATAAATTCCCGATTTACCCCAGCTACAAACTTAAAAATCGAAACATGTGTTTTAATTCCAAACTTTACAACACAAAAAGGAATTTCTAAAAATCTACAAACACTCCGAAAAGGACGTATCAAAGAATTGATAAACATATAAACTTACAGAATTAAACAAAAAAAAATCGTTCAATATCGAAACAATCTCTTACTCTCTACCCAAAAGAGTACGCACTTCGAGAACTTACTCAAAAATACTCATTTACAGGACTTAAAGTCGTTCAAAATAGTTCAGAACAAAATCAAAATAAAAACACTGAAATGCAAATCAAACAAAAACAATTAGATAAAAAAGAAAAAGAACTTCCCAAACAAATATCAAAAAACGTAGAAAACAGAAAGATACCTCAAACAGAAAGATAAACTGGAAAGTTAGAAGAAAAAATTAAACCACAAGTTCAACAAGAAAAATTTCCACATAGACAATCATCGCGACTTCGTAATCAGCCACGAAAAGATTACAAAACATTCATCCCACAATCTAAAATATTAAAGAAAGTTGATTTTCAAAAAAATTTCACATTTTCATCTCTTGAAGATATTTTCATAAAACGAACACTTTCTCAAAATTCATGTTGAAAAGCACTTGAACAAACTAGTTCAAGTATGGAAACTTTTCCGAATCATCACCTCATTTTTAACACGACCACATTAGCCGACAAACAACCACCCTCGCTCAAGTTAATCTCTAACTATAACTCAAAGACTTCCAGGTCAAAAATAAGCAAACCACTAAACATTGACACCCACCTGAAAAAACAAAGTTTCAATGTTACAACCCTAACCTATCAAGCAGTTCAAAGATCAATAATATTCTACAAAATTAGACTTCAAAAACCCCTCAGGCAAAAATATTAAATTAGCCTAAAGAACAAAATGAACATGATCATTTAGCCTAAAGTACGAATATCTCTCAGATACCTCCAATCATCCGATAAATAAAAACAAAACCAAGAAGACACTTAGGAGCCCTCCAAGCTTTCCTTTTCCAAAAATTGCCGAAAGCCAAACGTCAAAAATCAATAAACAATCCGACTACACTTGAATTTAGCCTCAAAAAATAAAAAAGTAATTCGACGAAGAAATCTTTTCTTCAAACGCTATTTTCTCAAACATTTCACAAAATTCATAACATAATTTCAAATATTTTTTCAATACTTTTCACATTTTTCAAATCTTTCATAAATTTTTTATCCAACATTTTAGAAATGTTCATCCTCACCCTGATAATTTTTTGCAATTTTTTCATCATTTTTTAATCCCTAGCCCAAGTCTACATAAATCTCTCCAAAATTCTTGACCACCTCTTCAGGTACGATATTTTAAATAACTATCTAAATGTTCCAACATCTATTCAGTAGAACAGATGTTTTTTTTTTCTTTTTATAATATTTCTCACATTTTTGTCATCCCTGATAATGACAGTATGCAATTGTATAAAAAAGGCTATTGTAACCTTCGCATTAGCGACGATACTTTTAATCATTTTTATTGAACAATATTACAGTAAACAAAAACTTTCTTCTTAAAAAATTTTTCAAAATAAAAGTTTCCAAAATTGCTAACCAACAACCTTCACATCAGTCCCCACCAACAACGTCCCAAGATCCTCCAACAACACCAACAAGTGTTCAAACTAGTAACCCTCAATCATCAACACGCATCTCTTTTTAAGACAATCCATACATATTTGAAGAAAGACACGCACGATTGTCCGAACCACTAGAACCAGTAATTCACCTACAACAAATCCTATAAACCTTTCTAGCAGTACAATTCAAAGTACCCCACAGACTCCACTACAACAAAACACATCGAACATTCCCACAGATTATTCAGGTTCAACCCCTACATCTGAACAAATCAGAGAAAACCCTTTTAAACCCCTCAACCACTACAGAACATCTTCCATTTTGGATGACAGAAGCTTTCACTCAAGGCAAACCAAATTTAATAAATGATCCAAAAGACGTTTCATCCGACACATCTTTGTCACTATCTGAAACTCTTTCCCTTCTCTCAACATCTTCTTTAACTCCAACTTCACAAACACCAATTCCTCCAAATTTTCCTATAAATCTCAACGCCAGATATAGAGAAAACTGAACAAATAACATACAACTACAATTAGATTGGAATACATTCGTAGCACCCCCTCCATTATTTGGACAACATCTTGAAAGTCACAGATTACACAACTGGGCACTAAACAGATTAGAATATCGACAGGACATTCACAAAGATATTCAATAGCATAATATACGAAAATTTAGACAAGACAACTTGACACTAAAATTTGAAATCACAGTAAAACCAAATAATATAGTTCATCATCCCTTACCCCTAGCCCCTCAAAATATAACAGCTCAATCTTTACCTCCCCCGTTTATAACCACAGAAGTAATCTACAAATACGATAGATACGCAAAAAAGACAATAAGATATATGACCTTTTATAACCCATATTCAGGACTATCGTACACATGTATCTTTTAAAAATACTAGTTTTTCAAACTCTTTTCTTTTTCAGTTTTTCAGAAACTAATCCCAACAATCGTTCCCCGAACAAGAACCCAGGATTTATAGTCACTCACTATAACTGTGAAAAAAATGAACAAAAAACATTACACAAGTATGCAATAAACCAAGACACACAATGTGGATCCGAACCACAATCAATCGAAACAACGAAAATAAAAGCAACACTTTACTCAAAAGCCAGAGCTACAACACTAACACGATATAAAATCACAGCAACATTTTCCGAAAAGAAAGTACCTGTTCAAATGGAAATAAAAACAGATTAGACCATGAAACTTTCTACCAAAGAAACATCGAAAGACTATTGCCCTCAGCCCTGACAATTGCGAAAACGAACTCAAGAGACTAAAAGTTACATCATATAAAAGCACAAACAGAAAACTAGAAAATTTTCAAGTTTTTCCAGACTTAGCACATAAAGCTGAACTTGAAAAATACCAAGGTCATATAAGACTAGATAACAAATTTCCATTTCACGGAGCAAATGGAAGGTTAACGGACGATCTCCATGTTAAAAATTGGATATCACACGTTGGAACAAACAATCCCTCAAATTGTAGAGCAGATACAAAAAATAAAGGATACCAAGAAATAATGTTTTTTGATTGGAAAATACAACTTGAAAAAGTACAACTAACACGTGATTTAAAAGATGACACTATAATTTATCAAGGAATCAGACTCCCTTGCAAAAACGACCAAGGATATGGCGATCCTGCTACGCGCACACAAGCAGCAATCGCTTGGTTCCCCGAAGACACCTGTACCACATTTCTAATAGCAAAAATACACGCTAGAATGATAAAATTTTATCAAAAATATTTTATTGAATCAATCCCGTTTGAAGATTTAAGCCCGGAATAAATTGGACATCATAATAATAACTTTGGAAACATCCATAATAAAGAGAATAAAATGACACGTTTCCAAATCTACCCAGAAACAGAACTTGCATGTAAATACAACTAACCATTTTACAAAACACAATATTCAGAAATTCGTGTCGAATACGAAGACGGTTTCGATATGAATACAGGAAAAATAATTTTACATCCAATGGCTACAGCTCGCTCATACACTGACGAGAACTCATATGTCTCGGTACAATTTCAAAAGAATACTGAAGAATCGGTGGAAAATTAAAACCACAAGACAAAGACATTACACGTTTACAAGAACTATCACTCATGAACAACACTCAATTTGGCGCAATCCACTATGACATACACTTAGACATGAAATTAGATTATACAATAAGTAGAATCTTTCAAGAAATGTCTTTGACAGACCTTGAAACACTTCTTCAATTATGCGAACTTGAACGCACACAAATTTTTCAATGACTTGCACTAGCAGTACTAAAAATCCCTTATGCAGGATAATTATTGTCAGGAAAAAAATCAAATTTTATTGACTGCGAAAGAAGTATAAAATGGTATTACACTTGTAACACTTGTACCAAAAAAGTATCACCTTTATATGTTTTTGAAGACAAAAGATGCTATAAAAGAATCCCAATTTTCTATGAAAATAAAGTACATTTTATTGATACACTCTCCCGCAGATTTTATTTTTTTTTATACAGCAATACCATGTGGATCCAAAAAGAGCCACAATAGAGTACAATTAAACCCTGACGAAAGTAAAAACTATCTTCTCACACCATACCCTACACTCATGCAACCACTCAAAAAAGTTTCACCAGAAAGCATTAGAGCTATTGCCCGCAAACCCAATATTGATTTACAATCAATAGGCATATACTCTGAATCAGACATCCAATGTCACATTCGAACACAACAATTTCAAGAATTTTTCACAAAATTCGACACAATACAACGACAATCCATAGATCAAAACATACGCAAACTTGCAGAAACAGCAGGCTTTTCAGATATATACGCACAAGACTACAGCAGAAATTTTACAGATATAAAAGACTACATTTATTTAAATGGCGGGTAATACAGACCGCAAGATATATCACCAATAAACATTTTTAGTTTTGTAAATTTGAAAAACGAACTTCGTGCCTTTCTAGGATGGCCCTATTACATCTTAGAAAGATTGACTATATTATACGCAATGTTTAATTTTCTTGGATTTCTTTTCTCTCTCTTAAAACGAATCTACAATACATGCGCAATACACACACAAGTAAGCAAACAAGCAAGCGCAGCAAGAATATTTTTCGCAGGATTTTTCGGAATATTTTCAACACCAAGCAATAAAATTCTTTTAGACGCTCAAATAAAAGAATACAATACCAAGTTATCAACAACACCAAACACGTATGACGAATCACGAAACGATACAAATACAACGCCCACAGCACCACAATTGCAAAACCTCCACCACAACCACCCCTTATCATTGGTACCACCAAATTTTAGAAATATTGCCCTAACAGACCTCATAACTTCGAGATCTAATTATCCACAAAGCCCAATCCAACACATAATAACCAAACAACCCAACATAGACGACACATACGAGAAAATTAGAGAACAACCACATACCACTAAATTTCGTTCTCAGAACAACCATCTTTTTAGCCCACGATGAGCCGCCAAGCTGGATCCCTCCATCGATCAATTTCCCACCCAGCCAACCTTCAGAACAACCTCCCCATCATCCCACTTTTTGCTTTCCCCCACGTCAATCACCTCATCATTGCATTTCACCCAGCATGGAAGCAGATGCTAATTCCAACAAAACAGTATATAACACTATCTCCCAATTCAACAACTCCGATATCGAAACACCCGACAAATTTGCCAAATCTGAAACCAGTCCACCTACAATTTCCCAACCTCCCTTTCAACCTATCCATTCCCAAGTCAAAATTGAATCCCTTTCCCCTTCCTCTCCCATTTGTTAGATTACACCCATATCTTCCCCTCTAACCAGCGAACCATCTGATAACAACGACGAAGATCACATGAACTTGATAACTTCTTAACACTACAACAACAATTGCCACACCCTCAAACACTAACTAATCACCAACTCTCACGGTCTTAACAAGATCCAACCCATCAACCCCAACCCCCTCTTCAACTGATACACCCTACCAAAACCCCACTTCCCCATCAACTCCATCCTCTAGTACCAACCGCGCTTACCGAAGCTTTAAAACAAAATTTCCAAATACCCCATTCCCATCCAACCCAGCAACATCTACCACATTTGTCAATCATCCACTCCACACTAATACGAAAGAATTCCTACAAATATGTCTACCCTTTTCCCACAATATACATACTTTCAATCCGACCCCAATGATGATAAACCCAATTATGTAAGCGAGCATGTATTTTACCCCACCACACTTTCATGGACATCTCATTATCACTTTACTAATCCATTATCATTACCACTGTATAACACCCCTTATGATAATGAAGTAATACAGCACCCAACTCTACCTTCTAACAACAGCACTAACCCCAACACAGTTCACGCAAATAGGATACAGACAATCACTAACCAAATTCACTGCACCTGAAGCTAATGATTACTCCATCGATTATTACCTTGATAACATCATCCGACCAAATGAAGACATTTGTCTAAAGAACGACCCATTTTCTAATCCCCAATTAACCGAAAAGTTTTTCATCAAGACCTCATACACCTTCACCCTCACAACATCTTAAATAAAAAATACGACAATGTCATCTCCGCAGCACTACGTAATATTAATGCTTATGAATCCTTACTTCAACAAATTTTACCACTTTTCACTAAACTTTCATTTTCTCACATCCAAAGAACGTGATTTGCACTGTTCACACGAAGTTATGTTACGAACTAAACAAACACACACGTACAATTATTAGAAATTCATTCAAAGTCATTACACTCACAATACACCAGCACGACAACCTCACCATAGATTTAAATAAATTAACTCTAAATACACATCACCTTTTTTTCTTAACTTCACCTATTCTATTAAAGACACTAACCTACAAGGCACCCTCCGAAATTACGATCCCATCACCCAGATGTATATCTTCTGCCGACTAAACAAACTCCTAAACGTAGACGGATCCCGCCCACTAATTGTCCTTCACGAATTCCTTCAGCCCGTCGAAGTCCCAATCCTAGAATTCATATATAACACTCGCTATAATCATAAATTATGTAACCTTATTCAAAACACTCTGTATAAACAATCACCTAACACTGAAGAACATAACATCATTAAAGCACTTAAATTGCTTTGGCCACTTTTGCAAAATAAACACATCATTCGTTTGTTAGCTAAACTACTAACCTCATCTGATATCATCCACAATGTTTTCCCCATGGCTTCTTCACCGACGATTAGGTAATATGAATTCACTATTTTAATGAAAAAATTCAAATATCACTGACCATTCTTAATCAATGTTCTCTCTTTTTCTTCAGAGGCACAATCATCAATCATCTACAAACAAATCAAAAAGCAAAATAAAAAACAGAAACTCATTATCAAATCATTAATTTCTAATACCTATCCAAAAAATGAAGCAATAAAATTCTTGTGAACACAGCAGTAATTTCAAATCTAAACTCTTTTCCTCAAAGCAGTAAATCTTCTTACAATTGAAAATAAATTAATAAATTCCACCCCCAAATCAAGCAGTAAAATTTTTAAAATTAAAGTAGTAAATGATAAAAATTGTTCATAATTTGAAGTAAGCAGTACTAACCTTTTTCAAGACGCTTATTTATAATCTCTCGTCCACAAATTCTATCCAAATACTCATTGCTCGCCCACAAAGAAATGTTTAAAATAATGAATTTAAGTTTCAACTTTCACTGATAACAACTCTAACAATATTAACACCTTTCAAACTTTCCTTTAACACGATTGGAAAGGAATTATATAAAAATCCAAACTAACCAACGCAAGCTTACTAAACACCAAAAAACACAACCTAACAGCATGACAAGGAAAAAAAACCCGAGGTACCCAAACTGGATTGACACCAGCATAGAACTGGATAAATTATTCTTTTGAAGACTATTTTTAAGTCTGAACACAAAAGAACAAAACACCAAAAAGTCGAAGGACAAACCCAAAACATACAATTTGGTTTTTGAGAAAAAGAAAAACTAAGACAACAAAAGAAAACACTAGTAATAAAAAATAGCAAGAAAGGTTGAACTAACACAGGACCCTCAAAAAAGAGAGCACGAAATTATACCCTCACTTCTGGCCTAACCCAACAGAAGAGGGCGTCCTGAGCAAGCTCTATAGCCGGCCTCACCCACTGTGCTACATCCACGCTTTGTGACACCCACGACACTTTTTTTGACGGGAGTTACTCAAGTGTGAGTAGCTCTCAAAAATAACCAAATTAAACAGCAACGCTTTTGCGATAAAGACTAATACAAAGATCTTAACGAAAAAACAATATTAGCAAAGATTTGTATATGTAATTGATATAATGCAGTATATAGATTACACACAGCCCATAGACGAGCAGCAGGGCACTTGACTACCCAATCACACTCCAACTACGGGATGGCAAAACCCAGCTGACATGCTGCCTACAGTCACTACACTCAATAGATTTAGAGTACGACTTGGCATCGCAGAAAAGGAAATCCATTGCAACAGAACAATGGCCATCTCGATGTTCAAGTATACGTAAAGATCCAATTAACCAGGCATTGCATCCAAAGTCGACTTACCTGCCGTTCTCAGACGAGATTGAGAATAGCAACGTTCCTATAAACCAGACCAGCACTCATTACTACCCATCAGAAATCATGATACGATCTCCCGAAACGATCTTGATCAACAATAATTGTTTAAGAACAATTCCTTATCCACGATTCCGGCTTCCTGGAACTACCGATATCGATTTTTCTTCCAAATCGGAAAAGAGAAGATGCTTGTTGCAACTTCTCAAAAGAATATCATCATCCATCCTCCGCTACAATAAGAAACATTGTAAAATTAAACTCTCTAAAACCCGGATGGGTTGAACCAGATCTAAACTAGTATTTATCATTGGAAATTATTTTGATATTTTATCTCTAGAAAAAATTAAATACTAACCAATCATACTCTATCAAACTCACAACCTAATTTTTTGTAGAGTGTTGAAACTACTTGTAGTTTAAACACCAGAGCAATTTGAATTAAACTTAGAATATAATTGTTCTCATTCTGAAATCAACTCGCGCAGACCGGTGTACACTAGATCTATTGAGACTAGGAGATATAGGAGTAAGATTAAGTTTGGTTTCAGACTAAGAAGTTATACGAATCTATCCGGCCGAAAAAAGATAGCGTGACTTAAGCTTAACAATATTAGATTATTATCACTTAAGCTTAACAAATATTAGTTGAACATGTTTTTCGCTTTTTTGCATTACTTAACAGTGTTCGAATTGTAATGACAGCCCTCTTTTTATATCAAAGATTAGCTTTAAGAAGAGAGCGAGGCTAATGAGACTATCAAAATGGTAGAAGTAAATGTTATCACTGAAATTTTTCGAAAAATTAAGTGTTATCACCTATGTGGTAGAGCGAGGATGTTCTTAGCAAGACATCATGCGCAGGAAAATGTGACCTTAAAAGGCTCATAAACATAATAGTATAGCTCATAACCTTTAAAAAGCCTTTTAAGATCTCAACTTGAAAATTATTGTTTTAAGAACATCAAAAATAGTGGCTGATATGAAAGGCTACAAAAGAAAATGATACTTGCTTTCAGGGGCAGATTTAGGGGGGGAGCAGACGCCACCTCTAATTGAAGTGAATGGTGGCTTTTTTATTTTAGGATCATTTTTCCACGAGGGAAAGCAACAACATACAATCTGTACGTCTCATCAAGGCGAACCCTGTTGTACCCCTGTTTATCAATTAAGTTCAACTTTTTTGGTTGTTTTTCTCGGCTGGGTATTGCTGCCTCACTGTCAGGCAACGAGCTCGGGTCATGGTGGGCCTCGAACCTCCGAAATTTCGATTGAGAGGCGGCGACGTAACCACTACACCACCGCTCCTTTTGATGCTCTGTACATGCATTAAGCTTAGTTCAGATAAAAGTTTAGTGGTAATCTTAGAACAGAAAATTTCAAAAAAGTTTTACAAGGTATTTATTGCTACAAAATTTTGAATTCATTTTCATTGATCTTAACTTTGAATTTATTTTTACTGATCTTAAAACGTTTCGGCGTCAAGGTTTTAGTAAACTCCATTCAACTTTTCTGCTGATGTCGCTCACCTCATTAAGCCGAATAGCTGAGAAGCCTCTGTTAGGACAATAAAAGCAATGCTCAAACGTGAATGTGTTTCTACAAACACAGTGAGGAGGGACTTCTTTCAGTGCCCAGTTATATCGCAAAAAAATGCATCCCGAAATTCTGCTTTACTCAGGCAAAAACAAATTTCTTATAAAGGTAGTGTTGCGAGGCAGTTTGACGCGCGCCTTTCGTTAGCCAGTTCAAAGTAATAACATAGTATGGAGTAATAACAAGCGACTGCAACACAATACCTTTCCTCCTTTCGGCGCGCCATTCGTTTTCCTTATGTATTTCAGTAGATGCTCGTTACTGCCTACTTGCAACTCCATCTAATTTAATATCGTTTTACTAAAGTTTTGCAACAAGAAGTTTACAGAGTCTCTCGGAGTCTTTGAATTTCTGACCGGCCTCTGTTTCTGGATTGATGATGCTCAAACCAGCCAGTCTTGCCTGAAGCTCTAGCGCAGATTTTTCAATCTCTTTTGGCAATTTTCTACCAGTCAGCTTCGGCAAAAACTGCGTTCTGATTTTGTTTTTGAGTTTGGTGAGGTAACTTTTATTTTCGTTATGACTTCAGTCGATCACTCTCATCATGCAATTCCACTTCATACACTGACGAGAACTCATATGTCTCGGTACAATTTCAAAAGAATACTGAAGAATCGGTGGAAAATTAAAACCACAAGACAAAGACATTACACGTTTACAAGAACTATCACTCATGAACAACACTCAATTTGGCGCAATCCACTATGACATACACTTAGACATGAAATTAGATTATACAATAAGTAGAATCTTTCAAGAAATGTCTTTGACAGACCTTGAAACACTTCTTCAATTATGCGAACTTGAACGCACACAAATTTTTCAATGACTTGCACTAGCAGTACTAAAAATCCCTTATGCAGGATAATTATTGTCAGGAAAAAAATCAAATTTTATTGACTGCGAAAGAAGTATAAAATGGTATTACACTTGTAACACTTGTACCAAAAAAGTATCACCTTTATATGTTTTTGAAGACAAAAGATGCTATAAAAGAATCCCAATTTTCTATGAAAATAAAGTACATTTTATTGATACACTCTCCCGCAGATTTTATTTTTTTTTATACAGCAATACCATGTGGATCCAAAAAGAGCCACAATAGAGTACAATTAAACCCTGACGAAAGTAAAAACTATCTTCTCACACCATACCCTACACTCATGCAACCACTCAAAAAAGTTTCACCAGAAAGCATTAGAGCTATTGCCCGCAAACCCAATATTGATTTACAATCAATAGGCATATACTCTGAATCAGACATCCAATGTCACATTCGAACACAACAATTTCAAGAATTTTTCACAAAATTCGACACAATACAACGACAATCCATAGATCAAAACATACGCAAACTTGCAGAAACAGCAGGCTTTTCAGATATATACGCACAAGACTACAGCAGAAATTTTACAGATATAAAAGACTACATTTATTTAAATGGCGGGTAATACAGACCGCAAGATATATCACCAATAAACATTTTTAGTTTTGTAAATTTGAAAAACGAACTTCGTGCCTTTCTAGGATGGCCCTATTACATCTTAGAAAGATTGACTATATTATACGCAATGTTTAATTTTCTTGGATTTCTTTTCTCTCTCTTAAAACGAATCTACAATACATGCGCAATACACACACAAGTAAGCAAACAAGCAAGCGCAGCAAGAATATTTTTCGCAGGATTTTTCGGAATATTTTCAACACCAAGCAATAAAATTCTTTTAGACGCTCAAATAAAAGAATACAATACCAAGTTATCAACAACACCAAACACGTATGACGAATCACGAAACGATACAAATACAACGCCCACAGCACCACAATTGCAAAACCTCCACCACAACCACCCCTTATCATTGGTACCACCAAATTTTAGAAATATTGCCCTAACAGACCTCATAACTTCGAGATCTAATTATCCACAAAGCCCAATCCAACACATAATAACCAAACAACCCAACATAGACGACACATACGAGAAAATTAGAGAACAACCACATACCACTAAATTTCGTTCTCAGAACAACCATCTTTTTAGCCCACGATGAGCCGCCAAGCTGGATCCCTCCATCGATCAATTTCCCACCCAGCCAACCTTCAGAACAACCTCCCCATCATCCCACTTTTTGCTTTCCCCCACGTCAATCACCTCATCATTGCATTTCACCCAGCATGGAAGCAGATGCTAATTCCAACAAAACAGTATATAACACTATCTCCCAATTCAACAACTCCGATATCGAAACACCCGACAAATTTGCCAAATCTGAAACCAGTCCACCTACAATTTCCCAACCTCCCTTTCAACCTATCCATTCCCAAGTCAAAATTGAATCCCTTTCCCCTTCCTCTCCCATTTGTTAGATTACACCCATATCTTCCCCTCTAACCAGCGAACCATCTGATAACAACGACGAAGATCACATGAACTTGATAACTTCTTAACACTACAACAACAATTACCACACCATCAAACACTAACTAATCACCAACTCTCACGGTCTTAACAAGATCCAACCCATCAACCCCAACCCCCTCTTCAACTGATACACCCTACCAAAACCCCACTTCCCCATCAACTCCATCCTCTAGTACCAACCGCGCTTACCGAAGCTTTAAAACAAAATTTCCAAATACCCCATTCCCATCCAACCCAGCAACATCTACCACATTTGTCAATCATCCACTCCACACTAATACGAAAGAATTCCTACAAATATGTCTACCCTTTTCCCACAATATACATACTTTCAATCCGACCCCAATGATGATAAACCCAATTATGTAAGCGAGCATGTATTATACCCCACCACACTTTCATGGACATCTCATTATCACTTTACTAATCCATTATCATTACCACTGTATAACACCCCTTATGATAATGAAGTAATACAGCACCCAACTCTACCTTCTAACAACAGCACTAACCCCAACACAGTTCACGCAAATAGGATACAGACAATCACTAACCAAATTCACTGCACCTGAAGCTAATGATTACTCCATCGATTATTACCTTGATAACATCATCCGACCAAATGAAGACATTTGTCTAAAGAACGACCCATTTTCTAATCCCCAATTAACCGAAAAGTTTTTCATCAAGACCTCAAACACCTTCACCCTCACAACATCTTAAATAAAAAATACGACAATGTCATCTCCGCAGCACTACGTAATATTAATGCTTATGAATCCTTACTTCAACAAATTTTACCACTTTTCACTAAACTTTCATTTTCTCACATCCAAAGAACGTGATTTGCACTGTTCACACGAAGTTATGTTACGAACTAAACAAACACAAACGTACAATTATTAGAAATTCATTCAAAGTCATTACACTCACAATACACCAGCACGACAACCTCACCATAGATTTAAATAAATTAACTCTAAATACACATCACCTTTTTTTCTTAACTTCACCTATTCTATTAAAGACACTAACCTACAAGGCACCCTCCGAAATTACGATCCCATCACCCAGATGTATATCTTCTGCCGACTAAACAAACTCCTAAACGTAGACGGATCCCGCCCACTAATTTTCCTTCACGAATTCCTTCAGCCCGTCGAAGTCCCAATCCTAGAATTCATATATAACACTCGCTATAATCATAAATTATGTAACCTTATTCAAAACACTCTGTATAAACAATCACCTAACACTGAAGAACATAACATCATTAAAGCACTTAAATTGCTTTGGCCACTTTTGCAAAATAAACACATCATTCGTTTGTTAGCTAAACTACTAACCTCATCTGATATCATCCACAATGTTTTCCCCATGGCTTCTTCACCGACGATTAGGTAATATGAATTCACTATTTTAATGAAAAAATTCAAATATCACTGACCATTCTTAATCAATGTTCTCTCTTTTTCTTCAGAGGCACAATCATTAATCATCTACAAACAAATCAAAAAGCAAAATAAAAAACAGAAACTCATTATCAAATCATTAATTTCTAATACCTATCCAAAAAATGAAGCAATAAAATTCTTGTGAACACAGCAGTAATTTCAAATCTAAACTCTTTTCCTCAAAGCAGTAAATCTTCTTACAATTGAAAATAAATTAATAAATTCCACCCCCAAATCAAGCAGTAAAATTTTTAAAATTAAAGTAGTAAATGTTAAAAATTGTTCATAATTTGAAGTAAGCAGTACTAACCTTTTTCAAGACGCTTATTTATAATCTCTCGTCCACAAATTCTATCCAAATACTCATTGCTCGCCCACAAAGAAATGTTTAAAATAATGAATTTAAGTTTCAACTTTCACTGATAACAACTCTAACAATATTAACACCTTTCAAACTTTCCTTTAACACGATTGGAAAGGAGTTATATAAAAATCCAAACTAACCAACGCAAGCTTACTAAACACCAAAAAACACAACCTAACAGCATGACAAGGAAAAAAACCCGAGGTACCCAAACTGGATTGACACCAGCATAGAACTGGATAAATTATTCTTTTGAAGACTATTTTTAAGTCTGAACACAAAAGAACAAAACACCAAAAAGTCGAAGGACAAACCCAAAACATACAATTTGGTTTTTGAGAAAAAGAAAAACTAAGACAACAAAAGAAAACACTAGTAATAAAAAATAGCAAGAAAGGTTGAACTAACACAGGACCCTCAAAAAAGAGAGCACGAAATTATACCCTCACTTCTGGCCTAACCCAACAGAAGAGGGCGTCCTGAGCAAGCTCTATAGCCGGCCTCACCCACTGTGCTACATCCACGCTTTGTGACACCCACGACACTTTTTTTGACGGGAGTTACTCAAGTGTGAGTAGCTCTCAAAAATAACCAAATTAAACAGCAACGCTTTTGCGATAAAGACTAATACAAAGATCTTAACGAAAAAACAATATTAGCAAAGATTTGTATATGTAATTGATATAATGCAGTATATAGATTACACACAGCCCATAGACGAGCAGCAGGGCACTTGACTACCCAATCACACTCCAACTACGGGATGGCAAAACCCAGCTGACATGCTGCCTACAGTCACTACACTCAATAGATTTAGAGTACGACTTGGCATCGCAGAAAAGGAAATCCATTGCAACAGAACAATGGCAATCTCGATGTTCAAGTATACGTAAAGATCCAATTAACCAGGCATTGCATCCAAAGTCGACTTACCTGCCGTTCTCAGACGAGATTGAGAATAGCAACGTTCCTATAAACCAGACCAGCACTCATTACTACCCATCAGAAATCATGATACGATCTCCCGAAACGATCTTGATCAACAATAATTGTTTAAGAACAATTCCTTATCCACGATTCCGGCTTCCTGGAACTACCGATATCGATTTTTCTTCCAAATCGGAAAAGAGAAGATGCTTGTTGCAACTTCTCAAAAGAATATCATCATCCATCCTCCGCTACAATAAGAAACATTGTAAAATTAAACTCTCTAAAACCCGGATGGGTTGAACCAGATCTAAACTAGTATTTATCATTGGAAATTATTTTGATATTTTATCTCTAGAAAAAATTAAATACTAACCAATCATACTCTATCAAACTCACAACCTAATTTTTTGTAGAGTGTTGAAACTACTTGTAGTTTAAACACCAGAGCAATTTGAATTAAACTTAGAATATAATTGTTCTCATTCTGAAACCAACTCGCGCAGACCGGTGTACACTAGATCTATTGAGACTAGGAGATATAGGAGTAAGATTAAGTTTGGTTTCAGACTAAGAAGTTATACGAATCTATCCGGCCGAAAAAAGATAGCGTGACTTAAGCTTAACAATATTAGATTATTATCACTTAAGCTTAACAAATATTAGTTGAACATGTTTTTCGCTTTTTTGCATTACTTAACAGTGTTCGAATTGTAATGACAGCCCTCTTTTTATATCAAAGATTAGCTTTAAGAAGAGAGCGAGGCTAATGAGACTATCAAAATGGTAGAAGTAAATGTTATCACTGAAATTTTTCGAAAAATTAAGTGTTATCACCTATGTGGTAGAGCGAGGATGTTCTTAGCAAGACATCATGCGCAGGAAAATGTGACCTTAAAAGGCTCATAAACATAATAGTATAGCTCATAACCTTTAAAAAGCCTTTTAAGATCTCAACTTGAAAATTATTGTTTTAAGAACATCAAAAATAGTGGCTGATATGAAAGGCTACAAAAGAAAATGATACTTGCTTTCAGGGGCAGATTTAGGGGGGGAGCAGACGCCACCTCTAATTGAAGTGAATGGTGGCTTTTTTATTTTAGGATCATTTTTCCACGAGGGAAAGCAACAACATACAATCTGTACGTCTCATCAAGGCGAACCCTGTTGTACCCCTGTTTATCAATTAAGTTCAACTTTTTTGGTTGTTTTTCTCGGCTGGGTATTGCTGCCTCACTGTCAGGCAACGAGCTCGGGTCATGGTGGGCCTCGAACCTCCGAAATTTCGATTGAGAGGCGGCGACGTAACCACTACACCACCGCTCCTTTTGATGCTCTGTACATGCATTAAGCTTAGTTCAGATAAAAGTTTAGTGGTAATCTTAGAACAGAAAATTTCAAAAAAGTTTTACAAGGTATTTATTGCTACAAAATTTTGAATTCATTTTCATTGATCTTAACTTTGAATTTATTTTTACTGATCTTAAAACGTTTCGGCGTCAAGGTTTTAGTAAACTCCATTCAACTTTTCTGCTGATGTCGCTCACTTCATTAAGCCGAATAGCTGAGAAGCCTCTGTTAGGACAATAAAAGCAATGCTCAAACGTGAATGTGTTTCTACAAACACAGTGAGGAGGGACTTCTTTCAGTGCCCAGTTATATCGCAAAAAAATGCATCCCGAAATTCTGCTTTACTCAGGCAAAAACAAATTTCTTATAAAGGTAGTGTTGCGAGGCAGTTTGACGCGCGCCTTTCGTTAGCCAGTTCAAAATAATAACATAGTATGGAGTAATAACAAGCGACTGCAACACAATACCTTTCCTCCTTTCGGCGCGCCATTCCTTTTCCTTATGTATTTCAGTAGATGCTCGTTACTGCCTACTTGCAACTCCATCTAATTTAATATCGTTTTACTAAAGTTTTGCAACAAGAAGTTTACAGAGTCTCTCGGAGTCTTTGAATTTCTGACCGGCCTCTGTTTCTGGATTGATGATGCTCAAACCAGCCAGTCTTGCCTGAAGCTCTAGCGCAGATTTTTCAATCTCTTTTGGCAATTTTCTACCAGTCAGCTTCGGCAAAAACTGCGTTCTGATTTTGTTTTTGAGTTTGGTGAGGTAACTTTTATTTTCGTTATGGCTTCAGTCGATCACTCTCATCATGCAATTCCACTTCGGAAAGAAACTATGCGTAAAAGCTGCAAAAGCTCAGTGTGGTGCTTCTTAGCGATATGAGATGAACTATCAAGTTCACTTATCCATCCATCTGACTTTTTGAGGACATGTTGTTTATAACACTATATAACAGTATATAACACTATCTCCCAATTCAACAACTCCGATATCGAAACACCCGACGAATTTGCCAACTCTGAACCCAGTCCACCTACATTTTCCCAACCTCCCTTTCAACTTCTCCATTCCCAAGTCAAAATTGAACCCATTTTCCCCTCCCTCTCCCATTTTATATGTTACACCCATATTTTCCCCTGTAACCAACGAACCATCCGATAACAACGACGAAGATTACACACAAATATCACATGAACTTGATAACTTCATAACACTAAAACAACAATTACAACACCCTCAAACACTAATTATTCACCAGATCTCACGGTCTTTAACAACATCTAACCCATAAACCCCAATCCCCTCTCCAACTTATACACCCTCTCAAAACCCCACTTCCCCATCAACTCCATCCACTAGTACCAGCCGCGCTTAGCGAACCTTTATAAGAAAATTTCCAAATACCCCATTCCCATCTAACCCAGGAACATCCACGACATTTGTCAATCATCCACTTCATACTGATACGAAAAAATTCCTAAAATATGCCTACCCTTTTCCCACAATATACACACTTTCATTCCGACCACAATGATGAAAAACCCAATTATGTAAACGAGCATGTATTATACCCCACACTTTCATGGACATCTCATTGCCACTTTACTAATCCATTATCATTACTACTATACTACACCCCTTATGTTATGAAGTATGCAGCACCCAACTCTACCTTCTAACAACAGCACTAACCCCAAACCAGTTCACGCAAATAGGATACAGACAATCACTAACCAAATTCACTGCACCTAAATCTAATGATTACTCCATCGATTATTACCTTCATAACATCATCCGACCGAATGAAGACATTTGTCTAAGCAACGACCCATTTGCTAATCCCCAATTAACCGAAAAATTTTTCATCAAGATCTCATACACCTTCACCCTAAACATCTTGAATAAAAAATACGACAAAGTCATCTCCGCAGCTTTACGTAATATTAAGGCTATTAATGCTATTAATACTATTGTTTTTAGAACATCAAAAAAAGTGGCTGATATGAATGGCTACAAAAGAAAATGATATTTGCTTTCAGGAGCAAATTTAGGGGGGGGGAGCGGGGGGAGCGGACGCCACCTCTAATTGAAGTGAATGGCGGCTTTTTTATTTTAGGATCATTTATCCACGAGAGAAAAGCAACAACATACAATCTGTACGTCTCATCAAGGCGAACCACTGTTGTACCCCTGCTTATCAACTAAGCTCAATTTTTTTGGTTGTTTTTCTCGATTGGGTATTGCTGCCTCACTCTCAGGCAACGAGCTCGGGTCATGGTGGGCCTCGAACATCCGAAATTTCGATTGAGAGGCGGCGACGTAACCCTTACACCACCGCTCCTTTTGATGCTCTGTACGTGCAGTCAGCTTAGTTCAGATAAAAAATGAGTGGTAATCTTAGAACAGAAAATTTCAAAAAAATTTTACAAGGTATTTATTGCTACATAATTTTGAATTCATTTTCACCGATCTTAACTTTGAATTTATTTTTATTGATCTTAAAACTTTACAAAAAAAATTCCTCCAAATATGTCTACCCTTTTCCCACAATATACTTACTTTCATTCCGACCACAATGGTGAAAAACCCATTTATGCGAACGAGCATGTATTATACCCCACACTTTCATGGATATCTCATTGCCACTTTACTAATCCATTATCCTTACCACTGTATAACACCCCTTATGATAATGAAGTAATACAGCACCCAACTCTACCTTCTAACAACAGCACTAACCCCAACACAGTTCACGCAAATAGGATACAGACAATCACTAACCAAATTCACTGCACCTGAAGCTAATGATTACTCCATCGATTATTACCTTGATAACATCATCCGACCAAATGAAGACATTTGTCTAAAGAACGACCCATTTTCTAATCCCCAATTAACCGAAAAGTTTTTCATCAAGACCTCATACACCTTCACCCTCACAACATCTTAAATAAAAAATACGACAATGTCATCTCCGGAGCACTACGTAATATTAATGCTTATGAATCATACTTTAATAAGTTTAACCACTTTTCACTAGCCTTTCATTTTCTCACATCCAAAGAACATGATTTGCACTCTTCACACGAAGTTATGTTAGGAACTTAACAAACACACACGTACAATTATTACAAATTTATTCAAAGTCATTACACTCACAGTACACCAGCACGACAACCTCAGCGTGTGTGTTGAGGTTGTCGTGCTGGTGTATTGTGAGTGTAATGACTTTGAATGAATTTCTAATAATTGTACGTGTGTGTTTGTTTAGTTCGTAACATAACTTCGTGTGAACAGTGCAAATCACGTTCTTTGGATGTGAGAAAATGAAAGTTTAGTGAAAAGTGGTTAAATTTATTAAAGTATGATTCATAAGCATTAGTATTACGTAGTGTTCCGGAGATGACATTGTCGTATTTTTTATTTAAGATGTTGAGGGTGAAGGTGTATGAGGTCTTGATGAAAAAATTTTCGGTTAATTGGGGATTAGAAAATGGGTCGTTGCTTAGACAAATGTGTTCATTGTTTAGACAAATGACAAATGAAAACCAAAGACGTTGTTTAGACAAATGACAACCAAAGAAGAGCAGCAAGGAACTTGACAACCCAATCACACTCCAACTACGGAATGGCAAAACCCACCTGAAATGCTGCCTACAGTCACTACACTCAATGGATTAAGAGTACGACTTGGCATCGCAGAAAAGGAAATCCATTGCAACAGAACAATGGCCATCTCGATGTTCAAGTATACGTACAGATCCAAGTCACCAGGCATTGCATCCAAAGTCGAACTACCTGCCGTTCCCAGACGAGATTGAGAATTGCAACGTTCCTATAAACCAGACCAGCACTCATCACTACCAATCAGAAATCATGATACGATCTCCCGAAACGATCGTGATAAACAACAATTGCTTAAGAACAATTCCTTATCCACGATTCCAGCTTCCTGGAGCTACCGATATCCAAATCGGAAAACAGAAGATGCTTGTTGCAACTTCTCAAAAGAATACCATCATCCATCCTCCGCTACAATAAGAAACATTGTAAAATTAAACTCTCTAAACCCCGGTTGGATGGAACCAGATCTAAACTAGTATTTATCATTGGTTATTGTTATGATATTTTACCTCTATAAAATAATAAATACTAACAAATCATACTCCATCAAACTCACAACCTATTTATTTGTAAAGTGTTGAAACTTCTTGTAGTTTCAACACCAGAGCAATTTGAATTAATCTTGCTCTGGTGTTGACTAGAGCAATTAAGACTAGGAGATATAAGAGTAAGATTAAGATTGGTTTTAGACTAATAAGTTGCACGAATCTATCCGGACGAAAATAAGATAGCGCGACGAACAGACGGTGTACTTTATCTGAAATTACTCTATGAGACAGTAAAAAAATTATAACTCACTATTCTTAGCACTTAAGCTTAACAATATTAGTTGAACATGACTTTCGCTTTTTTGCATTACTTAACAGTGTTCGACTTGTAATGACAGCCCTCTTTTTATATCAAAGATTAGCTTTAAAAAGAGAGCGAGGCTAATGAGACTATCAAAATGGTAGAAGTAAATGTTATCACTGAAACTTTTCGAGAAAGTAAGTGTTATCGCCTATGTGCTAAAGCACGGATGTTCTTAGCAAGACATCATGCGTAGGAAAATGTGAAACTTAAATGGCTCATAAACATAATAGTATAGCTCATTACCTTTAAAAAGCCTTTTGTTATCTCAACTTGAAAATTATTGTTTTTGGAAGACCAAAAATAGTGGCTGATATGAATGGCTACAAAAGAAAATGATACTTGATTTCAGGGGCAGATTTAGAAGGGGGAGCGGGCGCCACCTCATCCCCCCCCCCCCATCCTCCCTCAGGGATCAGGGATTCGATACCCTGCCGACCCAAATGGTCCCCTTCTTTGTACTATTTTCAATACCCATTTTTGGTGATGGACTATATATTCTCGGCGCCAATATATACTCATGCAACGAGCTCGTGTCATGGTGGGCCCCGAACATCCCAACTGTCGATTCAGAGGCAAATACGTAACCACTTCACCACCGCTCCTCTTGATGTTCTGTACGTGCAGTCAGCTTAGTTCAGAACGGAGTTCGCTGGTAATCCTAGAACAGATAATTTTTAAAAAAAGTTTACAAGGTAGACATTGCTACCTAATTTATCAAGATCTCGCTTTCGTAAAAAAGTAAAACGCATACAATAACAAGGGTTACAAAATTTCTTCAGGCCACTGTAACAATTTCGCGTACAAGGATGAAAAAACAGATGATTCTGAGTCACAAGCGGACAGCATCAGCAGGAAGGTTCTAAAAAATGTCTTGCTAAATGGAAAACGTTTTTCTTCTCACCGTTTTTCTTCTCACCGTTTAAGTGAAATGGAATCCTGGGAACGACAGGATTCCATTTCACTTATTAATTAATAAGATTCAATTAGATACAAAAAATTTTGTGCAATCAACCAACATTCATAAAATTGATGAATTTTTTCTCTTATTCCGTCCAATGATCGGTTTGAAACTTTTTGATGATACCATTATGCCTGAGATTACCTGAATGCACAAATATAGGACCCTCGCCCAGTCCATCATTTCTTGCTTCACTAAAAATCAAGCCTATCAGGTGATATTAATTGAAGTGAATGGCGGCTTTTTTATTTTAGGATCATTTATCCACGAGGGAAAGCAACAACATACAATCTGTACGCCTCATCAAGGCGAACCAGTGTTGTACCCGTGCTAATCAACTAAGCTCCATTTTTTTGGTTGTTTTTCTCGGCTGGGTATTGCTGCCTCACTCTCAGGCAACGAGCTCGGGTCATGGTGGGCCTCGAACGAACGAAATTTCGATTGAGAGGCGGCGACGTAACCACTACACCACCGCTCCTTTTGATGCTCTGTACGTACAGTCAGCTTAGTTCAGATAGAAATTGAGTGGTAATCTTTGAACAGAAAATTTCGCTAAAATTTACAAGGTAGTTTTTGCAAAATAATTTTGAACTCATTTTCATTGATCTTAACTTTGAATTTATTTTCATTGATCTAAAAACGTTTCGGCGTCAACATTCTAGCAAACTTCAGTCAACCTTTCTGCTGATATCGCTCACTTCATTAAGCCGAATAGCTGAGAAGCCTCCGTTAGGACAATAAAAGCAATGCTCAACCGTGAAAGTTTTTCTACAAACACAGTGAGGAGGGACTTCTTTCAGTGCCCAGTTATATCGCAAAAATAATGCATCTCGAAATTCTGCTTTACTCAGGCAAAAACAATGTTCTTATAAAGGGAGCGTTGCGAGGCAGTTTGACGCGCCCCTTCTGTTAGCCAGTTCAAAGTAATAGCAGAGTATCGAGTAATAACAAGCGACTGCAACACAATATCTTTCTTTCTTTCGGCGCGCCGTTCGTTTTCCTTATGTATTTCAGTAGATGCTCGTTACTGCCTACTTGCAACTCCATCTAAATCAGTATCGTTTTACTAAAGTTTCGCAAAAGATGTTTACAGATTCTCTCGGAGTCTTTGAATTTCTGAGCGGCCTCTTTTTCTGGATTGATGAGGCTGAAACCAGCCAGTTTTGTCTGAAGCTCTAGCGCAGATTTTTCATTGTCTTTTGGCAATACTCTACCAGTCAGCTTCGGGAAAAACTGCGTTCTGATTTTGTTTTTGAGTTTGGTGAGGTTACTTTTATTTTCGTTATGGCTTTAGTCGATCACTCTCATCATGTAATTCCACTTCGGAATGAAACTATGCGTAAAAGCTGCAAAAGCACAGTGTGGCTGCGTCTTAGCGATATGAGATGAACTCTCAAGTTCTTTTATCCATCCATCTGACTTTTCGAGGACATGTTGTTTTTTGCTGCCATTTGAAGTTGGAGTCACAGATCAAATTAGTTTTGCCCCAAGATTCATACTGCAATTTTCAGATAATCTGTAACATAGCTCAAACATAAACAGCTATGGATCATCTGTGTTCATAAATTCAAAAGTGAACGTTTTGATTCGCTATACTCGATCAAGGACCAGTAAATGTTCATGATCAGTGATTCAGCGTGATGGCAGAAAAACAATTAGAACTTTTGCTGTTACCTTTAATCATGTAGAAAGATATAACAAATAACTAGCCGCAGTGAAAAAATGAATAAATATTGAGTTCATGCAGAAAATTTTACAGTTTAACGCATGAGTTGAATTGAATTTTAGTGACAAAATTATTTTGGTTTATAAAACATGTGTAAAATCTGTTTATAAAGTGTAGACTATCTGGATAAAAAACAAACAGCATGTAATCTGTAGATAAAATGCAGATAATCTTTATACAATCTGTGGAAAATCTGTATATAACAATCTGAATAAAATTGATTTTGAACGACAAAAAAAAAAACGCTAAGCTATGTCACCAAGAAAACATGATTTGCTACTCAAAAAACTGTGCTTTTTGAAAACAAAAATATTTAAATTGAGAAAAATAAATTAGACTTTGAGTCAAAATGAAATGATAAAAAGAAAAGAACAACCGAACCACTTTGACTACTATTCCCAACCCCTTATAACATTTCGTAAAGAACACGTTACAGAGAAATGAAACAAGGGTAAGCCATAAGCAGATTTGTTACTGATTACCCGGGTTGAACTCCATAGACCAAAAATGCTAAACATACATTTCCATAAATTAAGTCTATGAAAAAATACTAGTCACACAATTTTCATACATTTTTGCTGAAATGGTGTCGTCGAATTTACAACAAACTTTTTTCTTGTTTTGGCATGAAATTCGGTGTATCGTACTACATATAAAAGAAAAGCACTTTTAAAAAAACGCTAATCATACAATTTCCATATATGGAAAATGAATGACTAGCATTTTTTTGATGGCGAAGATAAAATTTTTTCAAAGTATACTTGAAATTGCCCTCAAAACTCTCAAAACCCTTAAAACTCCTTTTCTCCTAAAACGCTTAAAACTCCTCTTTTTTTCTGACATTTTTTTCTATGCCTTGATCAATGTCTGTTAATTTAAAAAATCAAATTTTAGAAAAAATCATCTTTGAAAATTTTTGCCAAAATTCGAAAGTTCGTTACTTTCGTCATATTATTTGTGTTAAACAGAATTAAAACAATGCAGGCTGTTTCCCATGCGTTTATAATGCGCAACGGCCAAACCTTTGGTTACTACGTTTGAGTAACCAAGGGTTATGTCATTTGTGTTCGGTTAGGAACACAACCAAAATATTTTAAGATATTAACTTTTAAAAAATCAATAATTTTGGTTTATGGAAAAATGCTAGTCATACAATTTCCATATATGAAAAAATACTAATCATAGACCTTTCATGCAATTTTCTGTACTTATGGAATTGCATGAAAAGTGTATGATTAGCATTTTTCTTCATCTGAAAACTGTATGACTGCATTTTTGGTCAACCCGGGTAACGAAGTTCTTCAAATTGCCCCCAAAACTCTCAAAACCCTTAAAACTCCTTTTCTCCTAAAACGCTTAAAACTTCTCTTTTTTTCTGACATTTTTTTCTATGTCTTGATCAATGTCTGTTAATTTAAAAAATCAAATTTTAGAAAAAATCATCTTTGAAAATTTTTGCCAAAATTCGAAAGTTCGTTACTTTCGTCATATTATTTGTGTTAAACAGAATTAAAACAATGTAGGCTGTTTCCCATGCGTTTATAATGCGCAACGGCCAAACCTTTGGTTACTACGTTTGAGTAACCAAGGGTTATGTCATTTGTGTTCGGTTAGGAACACAACCAAAATATTTTAAGATATTAACTTTTAAAAAATCAATAATTTTGGTTTATGGAAAAATGCTATATATACAATTTCCATACAATTTATATACAATTTATATACAATTTCCATATATGAAAAAATACTAATCATAGACCTTTCATGCAATTTTCTGTACTTATGGAATTGCATGAAAAGTGTATGATTAGCATTTTTCTTCATCTGAAAACTGTATGACTGCATTTTTGGTCAACCCGGGTAACGAAGTTCTTCACCTTTTGCAATAGGGGAATCAGTTAAAGAGACATATAAAGATCTTTCTACAATTTGAACATTTAAAGATCTTTCTACGACTGAAGTGAAGGGGCACTCCAACAGACCAGCAGCTGCGCACCAACGAAGACTCCAACTGCGACAGTGACCTAAACTGAATAGTAAATGAAATAAAACAAGACACACTATGATTACTGCTTACCTTTATTGACTGCGCACGCATCCATATGAGTTTTCAAAAAAAAACATACCAAGCAGATGGCCTAAAACTGTAAATTTTGCCATTTTTCGCTTTTTTTCCACTGTATTAACATCAAGAAAATTTGAGAATTAACTTGTTGTTTTTACCCACGTGATTTGAACGTTTTATTTGAAAGACGGTTTTAATATTGGTTCAACACCAACCTACACATGGAATTTGAACAGTTTGGGTCGGCATGTTATTGCAAAACTGAAGCCTTCAGTAACAGTGGATTAAAAAATTATCCGTGTTAATGTTTTCGTTTTTTTTTAATCATCAATGTGGTCTCAAGCGTTCTGAAATGTGGTCGCAAGCGTTTTAAATCAATATGATCGCAAACGTTCTTAACGACTTGCAATCAGGGTCAAAATGCGCCGGCTATCAAAAAAAATCTGCATATAATTGTATTTAACCTGTATATTTTCATGAATATATATATGCTATTTTTTAACGCTGTTACGGCCTTATCCAGCTGAAAAGCTTCTTTTTCTCGCTGAAAAGCTTTTTTTGGCCTAATTGGTTTCTACTTATGTTTTATCAGCTTATTTGCCCTTTTTTGTGTCCCCAATGGCGAAAAAATGAAAATTGTTTTGAAATTTTCAGGTTATACGTGTTGCAAAATTTTCAAAAATAAAAAAACAATTGTTTGAAATTTTTATGACAACAATTTTTTTGACATGGTTATGTTTTCAGCTTAATGGGCGTCTACCCATTTGCTGTCTGCATAGTAGGCGCTCGATAATTAGTGGAAGCTTATTACCCTTGCCATAAGCAAGGGAATTGCACTCGGGTAGTAGATTTTTTCCCGCACATTTTTTTTTGTTTCTAGAGGAGAATCTTCTCTTTCTAGAGGATCTTCTGGCTTCTGGTTTCAGGTTTCTCCACTTTTTTTTCGGGTTCGTGGTTTTCGTCTTTGTTTTTGTCGGTTAATTTTCAGTTTTTAACGCCTTGTTTTATCTGGTACGGTTTTAGCTTTTTTACTTTTAAAGCATGGGTTTTGTTTTGCATGGGTTTAATTTACATAGTCTTTACAATAACTGAAATTTCACAAAATTGTAATTTAACCATGTCACTTTTTTATGACAAGATTTTTCTTTCTGGTTCAAAAGGTTTTGATCAAAAGTTTGTCGCCTATGTTGTGGCTGGGTAAATAATTTCCAAATTTTATGGGCTATTTATGAACTTCATCCAATACAAATATGAAGTTTTGGTAGCTGTAATTTTTCAATTTCTGTTAAGTGGGTTTTTCAAGTAACTTTTTCCAACATGGTTTTTTAAGAATTATTTTTTGACTTCTGTTTTTTTTTTCATTCGCTTAATTTACTAATTTGTAGCGCATAATGCTTTTTGCATTGCAAGTGCTGCGAAGCTCCGCTTTGCTTCTGTGTCAGGCTTGCGGTTAGCAAGCGTTATCAAATCGGAATATAAGTTTTTTTTTGGGTAAACAACTAGTTTAACAAAATCATTTGAATCATTTTAACTTTGGTTCATATGAAATTGAAAGTCAGCTGTTAATTCATCTCACTTGGTCTGTAGGTAATGCAGTTGCCTTCGACACCTTATATCAGAGTTCGAGTACCGGCCTGATTTTTTTTCAGTATCTGCAATTGAAGCTTTTTCAAAAAGGTGACTAGTTGGATTTTAGTTTGTCGGTTTATGTTTTGTCGGCTTAGTTGCCAGTCGACATTTTTTTTTCCGCTGTAATCAGTTTTTATTTTACTCTCAAGTGTCGTTTATTAACTCCTGTAGTTTTAAAAAATTACTATACCTGATTGCAAGGGCGGATATTAGATTTTCTCGAAGAGGGCGGGGGTTCTGTTGGATTTTCAGAAAAAAAAATTCGAAACTTTTTTAACCTTTTTTTTTCAGGTCGACCAAATGGTCTTTCCGAGTTCTAACAAAACAGTATAAAGCCACTATTTTGACCTATTTTTCTGCGCCGATGACGAAATTACAAAAAAAAAACAGGTCAAAAATGCGTTTTGAGACAATTTAAAAAAAAACATCGGCCACAAAATCGAGTTGCTCAAGTTGAAAAAGTCAAAAAAGGCAATCGAGCACAAAATCAAACAAGGATAGCCGGTTACTGTGCAAGTAGCACAGAATGTTCCGACCAGTCTTAAAAAATATCATCATACTTATTTTTTCATATTAGTGTCATTTTTTCGGCGTGGTGTGATGATTGAATCTGAAAGAAAAGTAGAACTTTGGCTTTTTCGTCAGTCATTGTAAAATATGAAAATTGGAAAACAAGTTTTGAAGACAAATAACATGAAAAATCAAAAAAAAAGATTTTGTAAAAAAATTTCAAAATTTGTTTCCCAATTTATTAAATTTTTGATTCCTCAGATGAAGCTAAAAACTCAAACAACTAACTTCATTGCAGTAAAACTAAATTTTCAAGGGCTTAAATTATGCGTAAATAACTAAATGTAAACCTGCTCACTCGCTCAAATTTAGACGAAAAATCAAAAACTTCAAACCGGTTTTTCTCGACACTCGAAAAAAGTTTTTTGAAATTTTGTAATTTTAAGTATATTTTACTCAACTCAGTAGGAGGAATATTTGTGGTACCTAACTATGCGTGAAAAACAAAAAGAAAATAACTAAAACACACCCGCATACAAAGTTCTCTTCAATTTTCAATGGTTAGATCAACACAACAAGATTGTTCTTATATCAGGACAAAGCCCTGATTCTTCTAACGTCCCCTCAACTTGACTAGAATAATTTTGAAAACTGAATTATTGACTGCATTTAGAAATTATACGTCAAATTAGCTTGCCTCAGAACAATTTCGAACGACTTTGTTATTCTGAATGTTTAGCATAAAACGAGCAGTTTAGCTAGGATCGAGTTTGACCGACCGTAGTGTCAGATTAGTGTGTACCCTGTCCTGAATTCTGAGATTATTTCCCCCATGCAGCAAATTCTTCAGGAAAACGATTTGAAAAAAATAGATATTCATCACTCTCTTCGCAAATTGGAACAAGAATTGCTGTTTGGTATTATGAAAATGTATGGGACCAGGTTTTTTTTGTGATAATTTTGGAAATTTTCTCACTTTTCTTAGAGAACTTTAGTTTTTCCCCAAGTTACTTTAACGAGTTTTGAAAAAACGGTACCAATGGAAAGACCATCTTCTACCCATTTTGCCTGCTCAATCTTCTATTCTTCGAAAAACTCTGTATTGTGGAATAGTTGACCCAAACTTTTGGAGTTTTTTTCATTTTCTCAAAGACTACACTCACAAATCCGAGATTTTGATTTCAATCGAAAAAGCGTGCTGTAGTAAGCTTCCCTGTCTAAGCACTCATGCCCAGTTTTTGCCTCAAAAAATATCGTTCTCGGAAAAGTCATACTTTTGATTTTTTGACTTTTTTTCTCGAAAACTACCTAGCCGAGTCTGCTACCAAAGGTTTTTTGAGGCATCAGGTTGTGGGAAGCCTTCCATAAGCAGCAGTTACACCTTGGTAAATTTGAATTTGGTGTTATTTCAAATTGTCGGAAAAAAATTTTGTCAAGATTTTGTGTAAAGCCCAGTTTTTTGAGTTTTTGAAATCAGCCATTTCATCTCGAATCAGTACAAGAAATTCAATAAATATCAAACAGGTGCCTCCACCGTTAGATGGGCCCCCTTGCCCGAAAATGAAAAAAAAAATAAGAAAATCGAAACGTAGAACGAGTACAGCCAGCACGTATTCAATTTAGGTCGTAGGGGATAAATTAAGGGAAAAAAAGAAAGATCATTTTTGGTTTTTTTGTTTCGACACTTTTGCAAACAAAATGATTTTTAATATAGTCCTCAAAGTGCGATCAGAACAGTTAAGCTACTGCAGTGTTGATTATTCATTCAATTTTGGACAATCTAAAGAACACTTCACCAATGATCTTTTTTGACAAAAATTTATTAGTTTGAGTTTTTTATACAATTTAAAGCTTCATTTTATAAATCTAAAGCTTATTTTTTATACAATCTAAAATTTATGATTGTCTGGAATTCAGATTTTAGAAAAAAAAAACACTTAACCAATGATCTTTTGTGACAAAACTTTAATAGTTTGAATTTGGGACTACTTTGAAGACTAAAACTTTTATTCAAACTTGGTTAATTGATAATTTACTATTCAAATTGTTCTGTCTAAGCGTAAGCGGCAGTTTTTTTACTTGTTGGGTTTTCAGTCAATTTTTGAAATTTCAAGTAGGCGTTTTTGACAGATTTTTTTTCGACAATCTGAAAGATTTTCTTTGTCCGGAGCTCTGAATTGAAAAAAAAAATTTCAGCAATTTCTTTTCGTTTCATTTTTTTTCCAGCGATTTGGGAATACAATGTGTTTTAATCAAATCATTATATAAAGCGGTTCAGCCACAAAAACTGATCAGAATGCAATTTCAATTAAATTTCACCAAATTACTAAATTACAAATTTCGAACTTTGAAGTTTAGCCTCAAAAACTTTCGGCTGAATTGTCGGATTAGGTTTTTAAAATTTAATCCCTCTTTTTTTAGCGAGAAAGGATTGAATTTGGGAATACTTTAACGACTACAATTCAATTCGGGGAGATTGATAATTGCTTATTCAAATCATTCTAGTGAAGCGTATGCGGCAATTGAATTCTTCAAAACGGAACTGAGGCAATCATTTGCTCTTATTTACACGATACTACGACTAAAATTAATCAATTGGATTTTGCATAGCTTGTGGGAAAAATCAAAAAACAGTATGTATTATCGAAATTAATATTTATCAAGTAACATAACAATGTAAAACTTGTAATATGTTTTTTGAAATGTACTCAATTTTTTTTATTTTTTTTCAAGTTTTATTGTTAAAAAAAGCTTGTGATTTAATAGTGTAAACTGCAACAAATAGGTGGTGTATATTTTAGCACAGAGGTCTGAAAAGTTGCTAACCGCTTCTAATAATCGATAAATTTAAATTGATCAGATGTTTTTGGAATTAATTAATTATTTTCAAATAAGATTGAGGATACAAAACTTTTGATAAATATCTACTCTGTCAATCTATTGTGCTTTTCAGGGGCGGATCTAGGCTTTTCTTGATGGGGCGGATTTTCTTGAAATTTTCGAAAATTTTGTCGACCTTTTTTTAGGTCGACCAAATTGATTTTCGGAGCTCTCCCATGGAACTGAAAAGACCGTTTTGAGAAAATATCTGCACCCCGCGCAAAATTTTGAAAATGCAGGCCAAAAAAGGCGTTTTTAGTCAATTATTGGAAAAATTTGAACGAAAAGTTGCGTTTTTTTTGGCGAGCGCTCCCCCTTCCTAATTAGTATAATTTGGCGCCAAAAGCGCCTTTAGAAAAATTTTAGGGTCCGTTACCAAAAATTGACATCTCAAAACAGTACGAATGGGGAACCTTTTGGGTCGGTATGGTGTCCGCCCACACTCCCCCCCACCCCCTAAATCCGCCCCTGGTGCTTTTGTTTTTTTTTGATAAGATTGTTTTTGTTTGAGAAGTTGAATTTTAATTTTTTATCAATTACTCTAGCTTTGTTTCTGTTTTTCGAGACAAAAACTTTCATTTTTCAAAAGTCTGTGTTTATAAAGGACAAACATTTTCTCTGAATAAAATTCAAATTCAATTTAATTTTTTCATTTGAATTTCTGTTTGACTTGAATGTAATGAGACAAAAAAATCTATGTTTTAAGATTCTAATCTGGTTAAGTTATTGGCCTAGTGGCTTCCGACTGCCTTCCTGGTTAAACCAGGCTTTCTCATAGTAAAAAAAGATTTTCAGATGATAGTGCACCGTTGGTTTGTCAAATTATCTTATTTGCGATCGGATAATTTTTTGCTGCTTTGTCGTTCAATACTAAACTTTAGTGTTATCTTAATCGTAATTTTTCAAGTCTCAAAGGATCTGGGAAATCACTTTTTAAGTCGAGGATAGCCTGAGATCAGCTTTAGTCCAATCATTATGTAAAGCGGTTCAGCCAAAGAAACTGATCAGAATGCAAATTCATTTAAATTTCACAAAATTACAAAATTACAAATTTCGAACTTGTAAAAAACTTACAAAAACTTTCGGCTGAGTTGTCAGACTAGGTTTTTTATTATCAGAATGGTCAATTAGGCTGTTGAATAAAGCTGTCAATCTCAGTATATGTTGTTTTAATTGTTGAATGTAACCCTTTGCTTCACAAAAAATCCGCCTTTGCTGTATAAAAAATTATTGAAATAAAAAAATTTTTTGTCAAAAATGGCTAATTAAAAAGTCAAAATTTGTCTGAAGAAAAACAATCACGCCGAGCACAAACATACCGTTACTTTCGTTGGAAAAATTTGTACAATAATGAAGAATTTAACGAAGAATTTTGTAGACGTAAATAAGGGAATATGTGACCAGCGTTTTGATATAAGTTTACTTTGCGTTTTGATCTGAAATATCAGAATAACCATGTCAAACATTATCAACTTTAGCAGGAATGTTTTTGTGGCATTTTTTTTCAGGAAAGTTTGCATTATTTTACTTCTGAGAAGCAACATAATGCAAACATTTCGGAATGAAAAAATGCCGTGAAAACCTTCCTGTTGAAGCAGATATTTTATTGACTCGGTTCTTTGCAGATTTCAAACCAAAAACGCAGAGTAAACTGATTTCACACAGAGCATCTTACCTTAAACAACGAACAAAGCCAAGCAGATGTAATTTCTAAATTTGTTCAATTATAACTTTTACTGTCTCACAGCCATAATTAAGTTTTTATTGAAAATAAAAATCAACTCGTCAACTCAAAGCAATGTGAGAAAATTTTAGTAAATAAGTTTGAATACCTAAGATTATCAGTTCTTGATTTTCTTATACTTTTAGCCCAAGTTTTGTAATACAAACAACACTATAAAACTTTTCGTATCGAAAACCAATCCGTGAACGACTTTCATCTATCACCATTAGAAAACTGATACCTATAAGTCAGTTTTTGATCTACTTACATTGTTTTAGTCCAAGTTTTGTTATACAACAAACAAGATAAAACTTTGGATCGAAATGCAAACAGTTTTTTTTTCGAGTTAAACTGTTTCCAAATTATGTCTTTCACCATCAAATCTAAATTTTTGTTAAGTGTTAGCCATTCCTATTTTTAATTAAATTTATGTATAAATTTACATTTTCGCTGTCAAAGTTTTCTCGATTTTTTCCATTAATATTTTTCCTGATTAAGAAAAAAAACAATAATCTTGCTGCTTGCATAAATTATATATCAAGCTAAGCTTGCTGGTCGTCATCATGCCGGTTTTTTTTGAACGAATTGATCATTTTTTCTACATCAGACTTGTTATTTGTGTTTTGATCAGTCATTATTGGCAAAGATTCAATAAAATTAATCAATTAGCAGTACTGTGTTTACATCGTGTTTGCACGGAGAAGCTGTATTACCCGCTGACAGTTTTAATAAGTTCAAACAAAAGAGTGGCCGACCAATCAGGAGATTTCCAGTCAGGACAATGAAGGATTTTTTGTGGGACATGAGTAACATTTTTCGAGGGACATGAGTAACATGATTTTTTGAGGGACAAGAATAACATGATTTTTTGAGGGACATGAGAAACTAGATTTTTGAGGGGCATGATTTTTTCAATGACCAAAAAGCATGATAAGGTTCTGCTGAGTGATTTTTTATTGTAATATGTGTGAAATCGAGAAGAAACAATTTCCGCCATTGCACAAGTACAGAGAAGGTGAAAAGATTTTGGGATGAAGCTTATATCTTTCCCCTGGAATAGATCAAATTAACATCCTATAGCTAAACCATGTCTCGCTGTCACCTATATTTGATTTGTTGTCGAAAAAAAAAGAATAAAAAAAGTTTGCATTTCCAAAAAAAAATTGTTCGAGCTGGGTTAAAAGAGTACCTATAAAAAACTACTCACCGAAGCGTTTTGTTTTTCAAGCGTCAGGTACAGTTTAACTTAAATCCCATTCACCAACAAAGAAAACGGACAGCCCGCAAAACGATTGCGAGATAATTTGACATGTCTAACAAAAACGGGCTCTTCATGATTGCGAGCCGTTTTCAAAATTAAAAAAATTCTTAGCAAAAAATGTATTCCACAAATACTGACTCCTAGCAACGCTAAAAGTTAACTAAGCCTCTTTACGTTTGATAACGCTATGCAATTTATTATACATTGGTTCTATCAACTAATCAAATGACAAGAATCAAATTGGTTTTTTGATTTAAACTAAGGTATTATAAAATTCAACAATCACATTTTTTAACAAGACTGCTCGAATATCAGGGCAAAGCCCTGAATGTTTCGACGGCCCCTGAACTGGTCTCGAGTAGTTTCATTAAATAAATTTCGATAAACAAAAAAAAATTGTGTACTGCCAATATCAATGTAAGTACTAAAAAGTAGTAGAACTAGTTTGCCCAAATAGTTGACCTCAAATCTCGTTGAAACTATTATGAGTGTGGATAAATTGTTATACATAAATTCATATGAAATATTTAAGTATAGGTCGAGCAGCGATGTCATTCGCGTTTTACTCTAGTGCAAGCATACCCGATGGGCAATCTCAAAATTTTCGGGTCGGCACCCATGCGCTGTCGTTTTTCTTTGTAAAATTGGTTTGAATACAAAAAACCACACCATGCATATATATTTCTCACGTTCTCTAAAAATCGGAACAACAAGAGTGCTTGTTTATTAGAGCACAGCCTTAAATGTTCTGAATGCCCATTGATAAGGATCTAACATTAACATTATACCATTGATAACAAGATTGATTGAGGGGTGTTGGAGGGGGTATGGAATTATTGAAGATACTGTATTACAAAATTTTTTTAACTCTTGAAGATCGTTGTGGTTTATGAAGTTAACTGTCTTTCGAAGTCCCGGGTTGACCAACATAGACCAAAAATGGTAATCATGCAATTCCATAAACTAAGTCTATGAAAAAATACTAATCATACAAGTTTCATACATTTTGCTAAAATGGTGTTTGTAGAGTTGGTGATTCTAAGGTATAACGTACATAGCTTTTCCTTTGAACCTTGACATGCAAACTAAGTAGTAGTAGAGCTTAATCGTTGATTTAGTCTAGAGCAATTGGTAAATAATAAAGTAGTTAAGTTAAGATCGAATTAAACTTGTGTATACTTAAGTTCATGGAATTAATCCCCCTCCTTAGTGAAAATAGTCAATGCAACAGCTCACGGAAACTCCCCCCAACTCGGGAACTACCGGGGCGAACTTTATGAAATTTAGTGGAGTGATACTAGAGATGATTTGACCCGGGCATGCAAAGAGCCGGATCCGCCCGACCCCCCGGGGCCGAGTGATAACGGTTCCCGGAAGTGCAAATGGCCCCACCGGAAATCCTTAACTACTGGTCCGATTGAGCTCATTTTTATATATGTGGTAGCCCTGGGCGAGGGAAGCTTAAGTTTGAAGTTTCGGAACCCCAAGGTCACCTCGGCCCGATTTACGCCCTAAACAACCAAACCCCCACCCAACTTCCGGTTGCTATTTCTCGACCCCCAGTGACCCTAGAGAGCTGAAACTTACAGGGATGGTAGAAAGTAACATGGTCTATCGTATGTTAGGACGATGACCCGATGGGGCCAAGGGCACGGGCTATTAGCACTTGGGAAAATCACCCCTTTGAGGTGTTAATAGGCAATTTGCGAAAAATAATGCGCGAGGGCATATCGATTTTAAGGTACTTATGCGTAGTATGACCCACCCCGATAAAAAGGATCCCTGTAAGTCTTAGTTCCCAGTTGACCTTTCCGGTGCTAATTGACCTTTTCCGGGAAAAGTGATAACGGACTTTAAAACGGGATAACTTGGGAAGCATTGGTCAGATATGGATGAAACTTGGTAGGTAGGACCCCCATGTGACCTCAAACCGATCATGGGGAATTTGACCCCGGGTGACCCCGGGTTGACCTTTATTTGACCTTTTGGATTTTTAGCTCCAAAACCCTTAAATTTATCACCGGAAAATTGCCCAAAATGTATGGTTTGTAATCAGCAAGGTTAATGAAGCTATGTTATTGATCTTGGGTGGTGATTGAAATGTATGGGAATTTAGTTAGGCATTTCCCTGAATTTGATGGAATATCTTGGCTTAATGTATAGTGGTATGTTGTTGGAATTATTAACAGTTAGCTAAACGAACATTGGGTTCAATCTGACTTGGTGAATAAACTATTAATAGAAATGCGTCAATGGCACAGAAAAGTAGTCACATATTATATTGGCAATTTAGACAAGGGAATAGGGAATTAACTAACTTAAATGTTAGGAATGTACAGGATATTCCATTGGCTTCTAGGGAATGTTTTATTGGCTCAATTGGACCCCGGTTAAAGAAACGGCTTACCCTGAAGGTCGATTTGATTGAAATTTGAATAGGTTACGTATGTGATTTTTTGGATTATGATAAACGGGAAATTAAGTTCACTGGGAATTTATCCTAGGCATGGAAAAAGTAAAAAGATATGGGATAATTAAATAAAGTCCTTGGGCACTTTGATATGTAAATATAGCTTGAATTAAGTTGAAGTTGCACTTGTTATTTGTTTAGCATAGCTTTGATTGGCATTTTGAACTTGGCATTTAAAGTAATGTGGTAATGTTGGATTTATGAACTGGAACGCTGCGTAGGAGGCACATAGGTAAATGTTAAGACTTATACGGAATAACGGATCTCTAACTAAAACTAAGAGTAAATAGACATAAGGCACGGACGTTTCGGTACAACCTTTAAGCGTGAGAACAATTTGGAGTTTATTGTTAACGAGTCGTATCTCGGAGTCATTGAGAACGGGTTAAGTTACTCGTTAAAGTGATTGTGGATTAGTTAGTGAATGTAAGTTAGGCTATCTAGAGGATAGCGGGATCGTTTTTGAACGATTGTAATTGATAGAAGTTCTCGAGGAGAACGTTAGATATTAGTTAGGTGTTAAATGAACTGCAGGAGGCAGTTAATTGAATAATAGTAATCGCGGACCCATTCCTTTGAATGAATGATTAATTTATATTCCAGCCAATTGTAGGCTATTCTGTAGTTGGATTTGATTATTAGTTAATTCATTATTGTTATCGGAATTGTTGTTGCGATCGACTATTGATTGCGAGCGAGATACAATCGAGAAAGCACAAACCTAGGGGCAAGCAGCATATAATGATACAGAACGGCCAACCACCAAATCAACCCTTTTGGGATTGTAAACAGTACTGGGAATCGGTTGCCCCGCTGACCTCAGTATTAAAGGGAACATATTGCGGCGGTGTGAAATAGCGGGAGAGACCGGCCGAGAGATTTTGTGAATTCTCCCACGTTTAAAGTGGCGCTCCTGGGTGGGCGCTTCTCAGGATTGTAGCTGCAACAATTTGTGCGAGACTGTGACGACAAACAGTGCGAAGTAACGAGCGAATGATCGAAAAACGATGGCCATGAACGACGAGGATCGACAGCTCATGGCGGAGGCTGCGGTGGCAGCGGCGAATGCTCTTGACCGGCAGCAGGGAGTGTTTGGATTTGGTACGATACGACCAGATCGGTTTCCCTCCAGTAGTTATCAGAACTGGGCGGACTGGAGAAAACACTTTGCCTGGGTCACAGATGCCAATCGATGGGACGATGAGCAAGCTAGAATGGTGCTGCCAACGTGTTTGACGGGTTGGGCTTTGGATGAGTTCACCAGCATGCCAGTCCACTTTAGAGAAGAAGTCGATGGATTTGCCGACCAACGCTAGGCAGAATGATCGCAGAGCTGGACCAGAGGATGATGCCATTCCAGACCAGATCGACTGCGCGAGCTGAATTCAAAAGCCTCATGCAGGGCGAAAAAGAAGATTTGAGGGAGTTCTCTCGACGAGTGCGATCAGTGGGCGAGGTAGCGAATGCGAATATGCCAGTGCAGATTCGAGACGATATGAACCGTGAGCAATTCATCGACGGAATATTCGATGCGTATCTCCAAGAGTTGCTCCTTCGTGAAGATTTCGATAGCTTTGGTCAAGCTGTGGCTCGGGCCCAAGCTCTAGAGATGGCTAGTAGGACAGTCAGACTGCGCAACAGAAGGCGTCCAAATGCCGTTCGGGAAATGCACGATATTCCAGGTATAGAATCCGGAGTTATCGGTGGCGAGTATCAAGCAGGCGAGGCCCAGCAATTGCAGGCCGACTTGACAAAGTGGCAGAAAAGTACGGAACTGCGGTTGGAACAGATTGCAACGTAGATGCACATGCAGGGCGCGCGCCAGAATGAGCTGGCGAAGCAAATGGATATTCAGAACTCGAGACACGATGATGTGATGAATCAGATGCAGAGCATGACAGCTATGATGGGACAATTAGTAAGTTCTCTTACCCCTACTCCCAACCCCGACGGCCGACCCCAACAGGAGACCCCTCCCCAGCAAAGGCGGTTGTTTGAACCTGGAGGAAACGGTCAGAACAGCGCGGCAAACGGTGCTGGCTGATACGGTTTGAAGAATCCATGGACCCAAGGTGCTTGTTTTAATTGTGGACAGGTGGGCCACATCGCGAAAGGGTGCCCCAAAGAAGTACGAACCATTTAAACTACCAGGGGCCGGGACAGTAGACGAGTTCGAGGGAGGCTTTGTTCCGGCCGAATATAAGAAGCAACGGGGTGTCAGATGACCTCCAGCGACAGTTGAGGATCCCAGACGGATCATCGGGACTCAGCGAATGCGTGAAGACAAATGCGAAGACGACTCGGTACTTGACAGGGAGCATGTGAGGACAATATTGCAGCGTTTGCCACGAACCACGGAGAATGCAAACGATTCAGGGGAGAATACGAATGATACAGGGGCGAATGAGAATCGTCAAACGAAGATGCGATACGAGTGTGTGGGTATCAGTCATTTGACAAATGATCCGTATGGAGCTTACGTAGATGCTTGCGTTGGAGGAACGAACATGGACACCTTATTGGACACGGGGGCCACGACGAATTTGATACGAAGTGACATGGCTCGAAAAATTGTTGAGGGACCGGAGATAGAACAGTACAGGGGCCGCTTGGAGACAGCGGACGGAAAGAGAGTCGTTTTTGACGGTTGCATAACGACGAATTTGAAGTTAGGCGTCATCGATGATGAAATCGAGGCTCTGGTGGTACCCGAACTGAAGGCTGAGATGGTACTCGGTCTCAGATCAATGAGGGAGTACAACTGTTCGTTAGAACTCGGTAGAGACAACTTGTTGACGAGCACTACGGAAGGATCGGTTGTGCCAGTGAGTTATAAGGCTCCCCAGCTGTTACCCACAGTTCCTCCAGACCCAGGAGAGAAGAACAAGTTGGAAGCGAATCGGAGGGATAGACAAATTCTGACAAATAAGATTTCCAGCGATGTACCGGATGAAATCCCAGAGGGTTGGCCGGCCAACTATGAGAGTCACAGTGTAAACATGGTCCAAGAGAACGAAGTTGAAAAGGACGAGATGTATGGATGCCCCAAGCCTGTTTCGTTGGAGGAAGCTTTGAGATGGAGTCGTGGCGGAAGTCCAGAGATGGTGGCAGTGGTTCAAGAGACAGAGGTGAGCGATGAAGACGACGGCGACGCGATTCGATGGGAACGAACGAAAGAAGAGATTGCGACGATGCAGAAAGAAGATGAAGCGATTGCGCAAGTATTCTACTGGGCGGGAACAGCCGACGAGACGAGCGATATGCCTTCTTTGGGAACGAATCTCATTCCAAAGGGACAGGCAATTCAGTACGGACCTGAGGCACTCGCATACTGGTCGAGGTGGGACGAGTTGAGGATTCGAGGTGGAACACTTTACAAGAAATGGTTCCAGAGAGATGGGTCGAAACCGACACTTCTGACGGTAGTTCCAGCAGCAGGACGAAAGGAACTCCTGGGACAGCTCGATTCAATGGAGACCAGTGGGGGACAACTTGCAGTTAAAAAGATGTTGGCGAGGATACGACGAAGATTTTGGTGGCCGACGATGAGGACGGACGTCGAAAGGAAAGTTCAGTGGTGCCTAAGCCAGGCAGCACAGAATGTCAGCGGGAAAAGGAAGCGAGCTGCGGTTCAGGCTCCGTTTGATCCAGGGATCAGACTCAGTACGGTGGCAGTGGACATTTTGGGTCCTGTGACGATGGCAACTCAGACGAAAGCGAAGCACATACTGGTGATGACGGATATGTTCACGATGTATGCGATTGCGGTTCCCCTTGTTTCGACAGAGGCATCAGATGTGGCTCAAGCAATCGTGGAACATTGGGTGCTGAAGTTTGGAACTCCCAATTCTTTGCGTACGGACCAAGGAAAAGTGTTTGGCAGTAAACTGATCAAGGAGATGTGCCGATTTTTGGGAATTGACATAACAGCGACGTTGCCCTACAAACCTGAAGGCAGAGAACTGACGAGGCGATACAATGATAAGATGGCGAAGGTGATTTTGAAGTATTGTGCGGAGAATCCGAGGACATGGGATACGATGTTGCCGTTCTTGAGCTTTGTGTGCAACACGACAATTCATCGGGTGACGGGAGCTACGCCGTTTAGTTTGGTTCACGGTCAAAAATGCCATTATCCTATTGACCTCTTCTACGCGAAACCTCACGATGAAGTGTTGACGAAGGATGGTTTTGTAGAGGAACTGGATGAGCTTTTCCGAGATGCTCATAGCAGTGCGAGGGAAATCGTTGGGACGGATCAACGTTGACAGGAGGATCACTATTGGAAGAAAGTTCATGGAGAACCCTATACAACTGGCGATAAAGTATGGGTGTGTGCGAAAGAAAAGTTCAAGTCGAAGAAGCACTTCGATCCGTGGGACGGACCTTATGTTGTACTGGCGAGAATGTCCGAGGTGAACTACAAGGTGGCAAAGGAGTCGACTACGAACAAAGTGAAGTTCCTGCACTTCAACAAGCTGAAGCGAGTCAAAGAAGAGACAGCCCAGTCAGAGGAGGCTACAGCAAGTAAGCGACCGACACCTTACCGGTCGGTTAACTTCTTCGACGATCCGGATATGTATGACGCTGATGAGTTGTTATGGCAAAACAACCGGGAGGGTTTTAATCATGACCCAGGCCCAAGAGATGTACCAGTGAGACTGTTGCCTGTGAGAAATCGACCGACGGAACCACAAGTTAATCCAGCTGTGCGAAATGTGCGAAACAGGGTGATGCCCGAACACTTTGCTGATCCACCACAGCGAATGATGCCAGAAGTGGCTAGGAGGGAAGAAGATGCGATTGAGTCGTACGATGCGACGGAGCTGGAGGCCAGAAGGGAAGAGGAGCCTGCAAATCTACCGAGTGAGGCGGAAGGCAGACCTCCGGGTGAGCCGATGGCTGCTCAACCAGTGATGGAAATTGGCACTGCGGATGACGGCGGTCGACCAACTCGAGTAAGGAGACCACCTGTGAGGTTTGGAATCGACGAGTTAAAACTTACCTTAGTTTACTAAACTGTTTCCTTATCTCATTAGTTGGTGCTTGTTTATATTCAGATCGATCCCACCTGAACTGTTGCGCGGACAATTGATAGTGATGATTATGAAAGTGAAAGGGTTGGATCGTACCATGAAGAGTAAAATTATTACAGTTATGTTCCCCCTTAGGTTACTCATTGTGCTATATTATTGTTTAGTTGATGGGGACTAACTGATGGGTCCGCGATCTTTAAGGGTGTCGCTTTATAAGACGGAAAGAGAAGTAAGACAAGCGTAGGGCGTAGCGGAACGAAGCGTTATGGTAGGTTACACTTAGGCTTATTAGGTGCTACTTAACATTATTCGGGAGAATACTAGACTAGAAGGGAAGACTGTAGAATTGGTGATTTTAAGGTATAACGTACATAGCTTTTCCTTTGAACCTTGAACATGCAAACTAAGTAGTAGTAGTAGAGCTTAATCGTTGATTTAGTCTGGAGCAATTGGTAAATAATAAAGTAGTTAAGTTAAGATCGAATTAAACTTGTGTTTACTTAAGTTCATGGAATTAATCCCCCTCCTTAGTGAAAATAGTCAATGCAACAGCTCACGGAAACTCTCCCCAACTCGGGAACTACCGGGGCGAACTTTATGAAATTTAGTGGAGTGATACTAGAGATGATTTGACCCGGGCATGCAAAGAGCCGGATCCGCCCGACCCCCCGGGGCCGAGTGATAACGGTTCCCGGTAGTGCAAATGGCCCCACCGGAAATCCTTAACTACTGGTCCGATTGAGCTCATTTTTATATATGTGGTAGCCCTGGGCGAGGGAAGCTTAAGTTTGAAGTTTCGGAGCCCCAAGGTCACCTCGGCCCGATTTACGCCCTAAACAACCAAACCCCCACCCAACTTCCGGAGGCTGTTTCTCGACCCCCAGTGACCCTTGAGAGCTAAAACTTGCAGGGATGGTAGATAGTGACATGGTCTATCGTATGTTAGGACGATGACCCGATTGGGCCAAGGGCACGGGCTATTAGCACTTGCGAAAATCACCCCTTGGAGGTGTTAATAGGCAATTTGCGAAAAATAATGCGCGAGGGCATATCGATTTTAAGGTACTTATGCGTAGTATGACCCACCCCGGTAAAAAGGATCCCTGTAAGTCTTAGTTCCCAGTTGACCTTTCCGGTGCTAATTGACCTTTTCCGGGAAAAGTGATAACGGACTTTAAAACGGGATAACTTGGGAAGCATTGGTCAGATATGGATGAAACTTGGTAGGTAGGACCCCCATGTGACCGCGAACCGATCATGGGGAATTTGACCCCGGGTGACCCCGGATTGACCTTTATTTGACCTTTTGGATTTTTAGCTCCAAAACCCTTAAATTTAGCACCGGAAAATGGCCCAAATTGTATGGTTTGCAATCAACAAGGTTAATGAAGCTATGTTATTGATCTTGGGTGGTGATTGGCATGTATGGGAATTTAGTTAGGCATTTCCCTGATTTCGATGGAATATCTTGACTTAATGTATAGTGGTATGTTGTTGGAATTATCAAGAGTTAGCTAAACAAACATTGGGTTCAATCTGACTTGGTGAATAAACTATTAATAGAAATGCGTCAATGGCACAGAAAGGTAGTCACATATTATATTGGCAATTTAGACAAGGGAATAGGGAATTAACTAACTTAAATGTTAGGAATGTACACGATATTCCATTGGCTTCTAGGGAATGTTTTATTGGATCAATTGGACCCCGGATAAAGGAACGGCTTACCCTGAAGGTCGATTTGATTGAAATTTGAATAGGTTACGTATGTGAATTTTTGGATTATGATAAACGGAAAATTAAGTTCACTGGGAATTTATCCTAGGCATGGAAAAAGGAAAAAGATATGGGATAATTAAATAAAGTCCTTGGGCACTTTGATATGTAAATATAGCTTGAATTAAGTTGAAGTTGCACTTGTTATTTGTTTAGCATAGCTTTGATTGGCATTTTGAACTTGGCATTTAAAGTAATGTGGTAATGTTGGATTTATGAACTGGAACGCTGCGTAGGAGGCACATAGGTAAATGTTAAGACTTATACGGAATAACGGATCTCTAACTAAAACTAAGAGTAAATAGACATAAGGCACGGACGTTTCGGTACAACCTTTAAGCGTGAGAACGATTTGAAGTTTATTGTTAACGAGTCGTATCTCGGAGTCATTGAGAACGGGTTAAGTTACTCGTTAAAGTGATTGTGGATTAGTTAGTGGATGTAAGTTAGGCTATCTAGAGGATAGCGGGATCGTTTTTGAACGATTGTAATTGATAGAAGTTCTCGAGGAGAACGTTAGATATTAGTTAGGTGTTAAATGAACTGCAGGAGGCAGTTAATTGAATAATAGTAATCGCGGACCCATTCCTTTGAATGAATGATTAATTTATATTCCAGCCAATTGTAGGCTATTCTGTAGTTGGATTTGATTATTCGTTAATTCATTATTGTTATCGGAATTGTTGTTGCGATTGACTATTGATTGCGAGCGAGATACAGTCGAGAGAGCACACACCTAGGGGCAAGCAGCATAGTACGATACAGAACGGCCAACCACCAAATCAACCCTTTTGGGATTGTAAACAGTACTGGGAATCGGTTGCCCCGCTGACCTCAGTATTAAAGGGAACATATTGCGGCGGTGTGAAATAGCGAGAGAGACCGGCCCAGAGATTTTGTGAATTCCCCCACGTTTACAGTTTTGTCGAATTTTCGAAAAACTTTTCTCTTGTTTTTGCATAAAATTCGGCGACGACAAAAATTTTTGAAATTGCCCCCAAAAATTTTTTGTTTTTTTTCAACCGCAAATTGATTTTCGTATTGAAACAAACATTTTTTCAAAAACATTTTGCGTGCAGAATTTAATTTTTTTGTGCGTATAACGTAGTCCTGGATATACTAATATTGGATTTTTTTTCCATTACTCTTCATAACTTTTTTCAGAAACGCTTAAAACTTCTCTTTCTTTTGTATGACATGTTTTTGTATGCCTTGATATCAATGTCTGTTAATTTAAAAATTCAAATTTTAGAAATAATCATCTTTGAAAAGTTTTGCCAAAATTTCTAAATTCGTTACTTTCATTTTATTATTTGTGTGAGACAGAATTAAAACATTTCAGGCTGTTTGCAATGCAATTTTCATGCGAGACGGCTAAACTTTTGGTTACTACGTTTGAGTAATAAAGGTGTATGTCATTTGGTCAATTATGAAAATTGTATGGCTAGCATTTTTGGCCAAACCAAATTGTTTCTTCCAATGATGGATAAGAAGGGTGATACCAATAAAAGAGTGAGGAAACGTAACATGGTGGATACAATGAATCATTGATCGTATTATTTAATTCATTAAGATGTATGTTGTCTATTTTGTTTTCCTTTACCAAGAGTTAATTGCACCATGGTGATAATATCTCATCTGACCTTGTTCAATAGAGCGACTTCACTGTTAGACTAGCTGACTTGACTGACTATGCTAAAAAAACTGACCTTCTCTTGGCCATTTTCAGTCAGCTGGTTCAAACAACAGTTATTTCATTGAACACAATTGACATAACAGCGACGTTGCCCTACAAACCTGAAGGCAGAGAACTGACGGGGCGATACAATGATAAGATGGCGAAGGTGATTTTGAAGTATTGTGCGGAGAATCCGAGGACATGGGATACGATGTTGCCGTTCTTGAGCTTTGTGTGCAACACGACAATTCATCGGGTGACGGGAGCTACGCCGTTTAGTTTGGTTCACGGTCAAAAATGCCATTATCCTATTGACCTCTTCTACGCGAAACCTCACGATGAAGTGTTGACGAAGGATGGTTTTGTAGAGGAACTGGATGAGCTTTTCCGAGATGCTCATAGCAGTGCGAGGGAAATCGTTGGGACGGATCAACGTTGACAGGAGGATCACTATTGGAAGAAAGTTCATGGAGAACCCTATACAACTGGCGATAAAGTATGGGTGTGTGCGAAAGAAAACTTCAAGTCGAAGAAGCACTTCGATCCGTGGGACGGACCTTATGTTGTACTGGCGAGAATGTCCGAGGTGAACTACAAGGTGGCAAAGGAGTCGACTACGAACAAAGTGAAGTTCCTGCACTTCAACAAGCTGAAGCGAGTCAAAGAAGAGACAGCCCAGTCAGAGGAGGCTACAGCAAGTAAGCGACCGACACCTTACCGGTCGGTTAACTTCTTCGACGATCCGGATATGTATGACGCTGATGAGTTGTTATGGCAAAACAACCGGGAGGGTTTTAATCATGACCCAGGCCCAAGAGATGTACCAGTGAGACTGTTGCCTGTGAGAAATCGACCGACGGAACCACAAGTTAATCCAGCTGTGCGAAATGTGCGAAACAGGGTGATGCCCGAACACTTTGCTGATCCACCACAGCGAATGATGCCAGAAGTGGCTAGGAGGGAAGAAGATGCGATTGAGTCGTACGATGCGACGGAGCTGGAGGCCAGAAGGGAAGAGGAGCCTGCAAATCTACCGAGTGAGGCGGAAGGCAGACCTCCGGGTGAGCCGATGGCTGCTCAACCAGTGATGGAAATTGGCACTGCGGATGACGGCGGTCGACCAACTCGAGTAAGGAGACCACCTGTGAGGTTTGGAATCGACGAGTTTGTGAGTTAAAACTTACCTTAGTTTACTAAACTGTTTCCTTATCTCATTAGTTGGTGCTTGTTTATATTCAGTTCGATCCCACCTGAACTGTTGCGCGGACAATTGATAGTGATGATTATGAAAGTGAAAGGGTTGGATCGTACCATGAAGAGTAAAATTATTACAGTTATGTTCCCCCTTAGGTTACTCATTGTGCTATATTATTGTTTAGTTGATGGGGACTAACTGATGGGTCCGCGATCTTTAAGGGTGTCGCTTTATAAGACGGAAAGAGAAGTAAGACACGCGTAGGGCGTAGCGGAACGAAGCGTTATGGTAGGTTACACTTAGGCTTATTAGGTGCTACTTAACATTATTCGGGAGAATACTAGACTAGAAGGGAAGACTGTAGAATTGGTGATTCTAAGGTATAACGTACATAGCTTTTCCTTTGAACCTTGAACATGCAAACTAAGTAGTAGTAGTAGAGCTTAATCGTTGATTTAGTCTGGAGCAATTGGTAAATAATAAAGTAGTTAAGTTAAGATCGAATTAAACTTGTGTTTACTTAAGTTCATGGAATTAATCCCCCTCCTTAGTGAAAATAGTCAATGCAACAGCTCACGGAAACTCTCCCCAACTCGGGAACTACCGGGGCGAACTTAATGAAATTTAGTGGAGTGATACTAGAGATGATTTGACCCGGGCATGCAAAGAGCCGGATCCGCCCGACCCCCCGGGGCCGAGTGATAACGGTTCCCGGTAGTGCAAATGGCCCCACCGGAAATCCTTAACTACTGGTCCGATTGAGCTCATTTTTATATATGTGGTAGCCCTGGGCGAGGGAAGCTTAAGTTTGAAGTTTCGGAGCCCCAAGGTCACCTCGGCCCGATTTACGCCCTAAACAACCAAACCCCCACCCAACTTCCGGAGGCTGTTTCTCGACCCCCAGTGACCCTAGAGAGCTAAAACTTACAGGGATGGTAGATAGTGACATGGTCTATCGTATGTTAGGACGATGACCCGATTGGGCCAAGGGCACGGGCTATTAGCACTTGCGAAAATCACCCCTTGGAGGTGTTAATAGGCAGTTTGCGAAAAATAATGCGCGAGGGCATATCGATTTTAAGGTACTTATGCGTAGTATGACCCACCCCGGTAAAAACGATCCCTGTAAGTCTTAGTTCCCAGTTGACCTTTCCGGTGCTAATTGACCTTTTCCGGGAAAAGTGATAACGGACTTTAAAACGGGATAACTTGGGAAGCATTGGTCAGATATGGATGAAACTTGGTAGGTAGGACCCCCATGTGACCGCGAACCGATCATGGGGAATTTGACCCCGGGTGACCCCGGATTGACCTTTATTTGACCTTTTGGATTTTTAGCTCCAAAACCCTTAAATTTAGCACCGGAAAATGGCCCAAATTGTATGGTTTGCAATCAACAAGGTTAATGAAGCTATGTTATTGATCTTGGGTGGTGATTGGCATGTATGGGAATTTAGTTAGGCATTTCCCTGATTTCGATGGAATACCTTGACTTAATGTATAGTGGTATGTTGTTGGAATTATCAAGAGTTAGCTAAACAAACATTGGGTTCAATCTGACTTGGTGAATAAACTATTAATAGAAATGCGTCAATGGCACAGAAAGGTAGTCACATATTATATTGGCAATTTAGACAAGGGAATAGGGAATTAACTAACTTAAATGTTAGGAATGTACACGATATTCCATTGGCTTCTAGGGAATGTTTTATTGGATCAATTGGACCCCGGTTAAAGGAACGGCTTACCCTGAAGGTCGATTTGATTGAAATTTGAATAGGTTACGTATGTGAATTTTTGGATTATGATAAACGGAAAATTAAGTTCACTGGGAATTTATCCTAGGCATGGAAAAAGGAAAAAGATATGGGATAATTAAATAAAGTCCTTGGGCACTTTGATATGTAAATATAGCTTGAATTAAGTTGAAGTTGCACTTGTTATTTGTTTAGCATAGCTTTGATTGGCATTTTGAACTTGGCATTTAAAGTAATGTGGTAATGTTGGATTTATGAACTGGAACGCTGCGTAGGAGGCACATAGGTAAATGTTAAGACTTATACGGAATAACGGATCTCTAACTAAAACTAAGAGTAAATAGACATAAGGCACGGACGTTTCGGTACAACCTTTAAGCGTGAGAACGATTTGGAGTTTATTGTTAACGAGTCGTATCTCGGAGTCATTGAGAACGGGTTAAGTTACTCGTTAAAGTGATTGTGGATTAGTTAGTGAATGTAAGTTAGGCTATCTAGAGGATAGCGGGATCGTTTTTGAACGATTGTAATTGATAGAAGTTCTCGAGGAGAACGTTAGATATTAGTTAGGTGTTAAATGAACTGCAGGAGGCAGTTAATTGAATAATAGTAATCGCGGACCCATTCCTTTGAATGAATGATTAATTTATATTCCAGCCAATTGTAGGCTATTCTGTAGTTGGATTTGATTATTAGTTAATTCATTATTGTTATCGGAATTGTTGTTGCGATTGACTATTGATTGCGAGCGAGATACAGTCGAGAGAGCACAAACCTAGGGGCAAGCAGCATAGTACGATACAGAACGGCCAACCACCAAATCAACCCTTTTGGGATTGTAAACAGTACTGGGAATCGGTTGCCCCGCTGACCTCAGTATTAAAGGGAACATATTGCGGCGGTGTGAAATAGCGAGAGAGACCGGCCCAGAGATAATGTGAATTCCCCCACGTTTACAGTTTTGTCGAATTTTCGAAAAACTTTTCTCTTGTTTTTGCATAAAATTCGGCGACGACAAAAATTTTTGAAATTGCCCCCAAAAATTTTTTGTTTTTTTTTCAACCGCAAATTGATTTTCGTATTGAAACAAACATTTTTTCAAAAACATTTTGCGTGCAGAATTTAATTTTTTTGTGCGTATAACGTAGTCCTGGATATACTAATATTGGATTTTTTTTCCCTTACTCTTCATAACTTTTTTCAGAAACGCTTAAAACTTCTCTTTCTTTTGTATGACATGTTTTTGTATGCCTTGATATCAATGTCTGTTAATTTAAAAATTCAAATTTTAGAAATAATCATCTTTGAAAAGTTTTGCCAAAATTTCTAAATTCGTTACTTTCATTTTATTATTTGTGTGAGACAGAATTAAAACATTTCAGGCTGTTTGCAATGCAATTTTCATGCGAGACGGCTAAACTTTTGGTTACTACGTTTGAGTAATAAAGGTGTATGTCATTTGGTCAATTATGAAAATTGTATGGCTAGCATTTTTGGCCAAACCAAATTGTTTCTTCCAATGATGGATAAGAAGGGTGATATCAATAAAAGAGTGAGGAAACGTAACATGGTGGATACAATGAATCATTGATCGTATTATTTAATTCATTAAGATGTATGTTGTCTATTTTGTTTTCCTTTACCAAGAGTTAATTGCACCATGGTGATAATATCTCATCTGACCTTGTTCAATAGAGCGACTTCACTGTTAGACTAGCTGGCTTGACTGACTATGCTAAAAAAACTGACCTTCTCTTGGCCATTTTCAGTCAGCTGGTTCAAACAACAGTTATTTCATTGAACACAATCGGCTCAGACATGATGACAAATCGGATAAATACTTATAAAGTTACAAAAAAACCAAGGCCAGGGCCAAGCAATTTTTAGATGCAAAATCTGAGTTTATGATTGGGGTGGCTCACTCATAGAGTATCTTATTTTCGGCCGTATAGATTCGTGCAAATTCTTAGTCTAATACCAATCTTAATCTTACTTTTATATCTCCTAGTCTCAATAGATCTATTGTATGCTGCTATTTGCAGATTAGATATCTGGAAGGAGAACAACTGAATTTTAAGTTATATTTGAATTGTTCTGGTGCTGAATCTACAAGTAGTTTCAGCATTACAAATAATTGTCAGTGTTAGTTATGGATCATGATTGGTTAGTAAGAAATATTTTAAAGAGATAATTTTATCAAGAATATGATTGATTATAAATACTAATTTTAAACTGGTTCGACCAATCCGGGGTTTAGAGAGTTTTTAGTTTTCAAATTGTTTATTCTAATGAAGAATGGATGGAGAGATTTCTTGGTTTTTGGAGTAGTGAGAAGTGTTCCTGGAGAGAAAGAAGACAGTTGTTCGTGCTCCAGAAAAGTGGGTCCTGTTTATCCTAGATAGTCTTGAGTGATCGAGTCAAGATTTCAGATTGATGCAATGATCTACTGATTTCGTTAAGCTAGAGCGAGACTACGTGCAAGATGAAGTTTGACTCCTCTGTGTGAAGCGCCAAGTGACTAGGATTGGTATGAGAAGGCAACATCGAGTTGGCCATTGTCCTTCATCAATGGGTTGCTTTGCTGCAATGTGGGGTACATACTTCAAATCCAGTGAGAGTTGTGACTACGGCAACAAACCAATCAATTTTCCATTCGAAATCGGAAGGTCGTCGAAGTTTCATCTCCCTTTGCTGCTCGCTCCGGTTGATCTAAGAACTCTTTTTACATTGCATATTAAGTCTATATCTTGTTAGTGAGATCAGTTTTACTTTTGATATTCAGTAGTTGTTTTCGCAGAAACGTTTTGATTGGTTTTGGAAACTTTCAAAGAGTCGCTCTCCCTAGAGCAACTCCTGTCGGAAATTGAGTGCGTGTCGGAGACGTGGTTGTATCGCAGTGGGTTAGGCCGGCTATAAAGAATGCTCAGGACCTCCTACTGGGAGTTGAGGCCAGTTGCTGGAGTATGATTTTACCGGCTCTTTGAGCAAAGTCTCTCTTTGTGCTCAACTTTTTATTCTATTTTATAATGTGTTTTTTTATAATTTTGTTTTTGGTTGTGTCCTTTCATCATAAACAGATTGTTATGTTTTGGGTTTTCTTTTAACATTTTTGTGTTTTAAGTGGTATCAATAAAAATTGAAACTGGGTTTCAAAAGAATAAATTATCCAGTTTTAATCTGAGTTTATTCTGGTCTGAGTACCGTAAGACATTTTTGAACATGCAAATCGTTTTGTGGTATTAGTAGGCTGCGTTGACTAGTTAAAGCTTATTGATAATTCCTTCCAACCGGGTCAAAGAAAAGTTTGAAACGAGTGAAAACAAGTTAGGGCTGTTATAAGTTATTATTGAAAATTGAAATTCGTTTATTAAACAATTCTACGTGGGCAAGTTGTGCGAGTTTGGTGGTTGGAGCGTGTGAAGTGCGTAGTCGAATAAATGACAAAAAATCTGTTATAAGAGAAGCGCACATAGAAAACGTTAGTTTCGTGTAATTTATTTGCATCTTATTAATTTACTACATTTTATTTGAAGTTTACTACAAAAGTATTAATTTATTGCATTTGTAATAAAGTTTACTGCACTTGGAAAACTCAGTATTATTGTGAGGTAAAAATTTAAAAGTTCTTAAAAAAAGTTTGTGATTATTTATTTGGGTTTTATTCTTTTGGATAAGTGACTGGTGAAAACCAATGAAAAATATGAAAAACTCGTTTAATAATGGCGATTGTCTTGTTTTGTTTGTTAGTGTTCATAATAAAATTCATACTCACGAGGATTCGGTATCGGGAAAAAATCCATCGGGGAGTTAGTTTTGATTGTGTCAGATGTTACTAGTAGCCTAGCAAGCATGCGGATTACGTTTTTAGTGCAAAGCAGAAACAAAGAAATTCACGCGCTCTGATGGTTCTTATTTCTTCTGCAAGTGTTGAAAACTCATAATTTGTAATTTGAGTTAGCTTCTATAGTATATGATTCAACTTTGTCTTGTGATTGTGTTCGAGGAGGATTATTTCAATCGGCTGTATATATTCGTGAGGAATTATGGTTGAACCGGCGTCGTCAATTGGAAATCTGTTAGTCAGTGGGCAAAATATACACAGCTGTCTGACGGGATCCCGTGATTACCGAGGATGCCGTGCAATTTAGTCGGTTTAATGAAACAGGTGAAATATAGAAAATATGGTGATGTGTACTTTGAATTAATGAATATAAAACAAGTCAGTGGTTTACGGGCTGGTGAGTTGGTTATTTGATGTTTTTGTATGAATTTAAAATATGTGTATGTTGGGTTAGTTGTGTCTTTAGTATGATTTCGTGTGAGCAGTGAATGTTTCTTTCCTTTGGAGTAAGGAAGTGAAATATTAGTGCAAGGTGATTAGTTTTATTGAAAAACGGGTCGTGAGCTTTGGTGTTTGTTAGTGCGCGAGCGATTATGTTATCAAATTTCTTATGAGTACTCTCTAGGTGGAATATTTATTCCGATAAATGAATTATTTTTTGTTATTTGGAGACAAGCGTCTGGATTGTCTTTGTGTGGGGTATCTTTCAAGTTTTTGGTGACAGCATGATTGTAATGGTTCATGGAAAATTGATTAGCGCGTGGTGCTATGAATCTATTTAGTGTCTGGCTTAAACCAATGACAGTGAATTGATTGTCGTTAGGTGCGGTGGTGAAAAGGTGAATGATGAACTTACAGAGTTCAATATCTTCGGGGTTATTTTTCAAGGGAAGTTTCAATGGGTTTGTAAAACTGTAGTAGGTGATCCAGAAGATTGTGGGATTTAGCACATTTTCATCAACGAATAAGTTCAGTTGATTTTTTTTGTTTGTTGTATAGTTTCTATATGGGGGGAAAATGGTATCTTGTGAATTAAAAGTTCTGGGCTGTTATTGTGTTGAGGGTGATGGGATTATTCTCGAGATGAACACGGACGACTAATATGGAATTGATCTGTAGTGTTAGAATGCTTTCATTTAAGAACTCTTTGTCTAGTGGTTGCAATATGAACAAAATGAGTTGAGGATTTGGATGTTGAGGCTGAGTGGGTTGCCTGGTGAACTGTTTATGCGTTATTTGTGTTCTGAAGGAGTTGCTGTTGAGTTTTAAAGTTATCTAGTTCATGCTCAAGTTGATCATCGGTCATGGGGCTAAGTGAGTCGGGTTGGTTACTTAACAAAGGGGAAAGAATCTGTGTATGAAGAGGGGAGGTCATCTGAATCCATGCGCGATGAGATAGAAGAAAAACAGAAGGGGAGAAGAAGTGAGATCTGAAAGTGAAATACGGGACAAGTGGCGTTAGAGGTTCGATGGATAGGAAAGGGATCGGTCGAGGGATCCAATCTGTCGGCTCATCGTGGGCTAAAAAGACTATTGATTTGAGAACGAAAATTTATTGTGCGTGGTTGTTCTACAAATTGTTCAAATATGCCGTCACTGTTTGGTTGATAGAGTGTTTCATGAGATGTTGGATTTCGTGGGAAAACATTATCTTGAGGAGACATGTTCACTAGTTACGTGTGTATTTCTATAATTTTTTTGGGACATAAGATGAAGGGCGATGATTATGGGTGTGTGGATGTGGTCTTGCTGTAGGCGTCGAATTTACATTATCTTGTGGTGGAGTGTCATTTGAGTTTAGTTTTGTAGCTAGCTTTTTGTTTTCCGCTAATCTGAGCGTCAAGTAGTATTTAAAAATTGAGCTGAAAAATTTTTTAAAAATCCTGCAAGTAAAATGCGTGCAACTAAAACAAATGCGTGCAAACAAAATGCGTGCTTGTCTTCTGACTTGTGTATGTAATACACATATGTGTTATAGACTCCTTTTAGTAGTGAAAAGAGAAAATCAAAAAAAAAACATTGTGAATAAAATAGTCAATCTTTCTAATGTATAGTGAGGCCATCCTAGAAAAGAATGGAGTTCGTTTTTGATATTTATATACCTAAAACCATTAATTGGTGAAATACCTTGCTAGCGGTATTTTTTACCGTTAAAATGTATATTTTTATATAATCTTTAACATCTTTAAGGCGTCCGCGATAGTCTTGTCTGTAAATATCTGAGAAACCTGATAGTTTAGCTAGTTTTTGTAAATTTTGGTCGATTCATTGTCTTCTTGGAGTTCTTGAAATTGTTGTGTTCGAAAGTGATGTTGTATGTCCGACTTAGAGTAAATGCCTTTTGATTGTAGGTCTAGGTTCGGGTTACAAACAATTGCGCGTATACTTTCGGGTAAAATTTTTTTTAAAGGTGACATCAGTGTAGGATATGGGTTGAGATAATATTTTTCTTCGTTTGGATTCAGCTTTACTACGTTGTGGCTACTTTCAGATCCATTTGGAACAGCTGTATCCCAAAAATATGTGCGCGGTAATAGTGTATCCAAAAATTGTATTTTTTTCATAAAATATAGGGCTTTGTTGGTAACAGATTTTGTCTTCAAAAACAAAAGTGGTTAAATTTTTTTAGTGTGTGTCTCCAAAAAAAGTTTCCTTCATAGTCAATGAGTTTAATGCGGTTGCCTGACTATAGATGCCCTGCCTAGGGTATTTTAAGTACTGCTAAGGCAAGCGATTGTAGTATTTGTGTCCTTTTGAGGTCACATAAGTGATGCATCGATAATTTATTTGTCTGTTTTCATGTAAAAACCATTGTCGTATCCGACAAGAGCTTCTGAAAATTGCGTTTTGAAAGGTGGTTTGGGATAAACTACTTCCGTTTCAGGGTAAATTTTAAAACGTTTATTCTCTATACGACTGGTATATCTATATTTCTGTTGGTTTGATCTAATTCGCTTAAGATTAATTTTGTCGAAAGGTAGAGATCCTATAAAGTACTTGTGGTGAAATTTTATTATTCTTGCGTGAATGTTAGCGACTTGAAAAAGAGTACATGTGTTTTAAGGAAGCCAAAGAATGGTTGCCTGTATTCGTGTAGTGGGGTTACCATATCCCTGATCATTTTTGCAAGATAAGCGTATTCCTTGATACACTATGGCATCACTTTTTAAATCTCGTGTTAGTTGTACTTCTTCCAATTAAATTTTCCAATCAGAAAACATTTTTTCTTGGTAGCCTTTTTTGGTGCCGGCTTTACAAATTGGCGGGTTATTGATTCCCATGTGTGTTATCCAGTTTTCCTCGTGTAAATCATAGGTAAAACAAGATAAGGGAATTTATTGTCTAGCTGTATATGACCTTGATGGTATTCAAATTGTGCTTCCTGTGCACTATGGGAAAATTTAAAACATTTACCGATTTGTGACTATTTTTAATCGTTGTATTTCTTTTTTGCAATCTTCAGGGTTAAGATGAAGAAATCTTTCGATATCACTTTGATAAAAGGATTCATGGTCGAGACTAATTTTTTGCTGTTTGAAATTTATGAACAATGTACTTTCCTTTCTGAGAATTTTGCGGTAAATTTATATCCTCATAGAATTGTAGCTCGGGCTTTAGAGGAAAAAGGAGCTATTATAGTTCTTAATTCAATGTCTTGTGCTTTAGATTCGCATTAGTTTACTTGATTAATTGCGTATTTATGTAGCGTTTTTTGTTGGTTTACTTCACATTCATAATGTGTAACAAAGAAGTTTTGTGGTCCGGTTTGGAGGAGAGGTTTGGGTGAGGTATGCGATCTAGAAGTACAAGAGGGGAAAGGGTTTTGGTTAGAAAAACTATTAAGAGATACATGTGTATGATAATCCCAAAAACGGATTATAGAATGTTATATAGCCTTCTGTCTTTTTTGTATATCTATAGTACTTGTACATAATTTCCGTAGGAATAAACAGAGGGGGCAAAGATTGTGCTGTTATATTTGGTGGAGATAGTGGTAATGGATGATGTACTAAGTTAATTGATTTTACTGTTATTTCGAATGTAAGTGCAAAGTTACATTGGGTAAGTATTTGGACACTGTGTCCTTGTGAATATCGTGTCTATATTGTAGTCTGTTGAGTGCCCAATTTACTAGTCGATTGCTATTGAGGTGTTGGCTAAGAAGGGGAGGGTGTGCTACAAAAGAATTCCAATGCAAGCGTAAGGGTGTATTTGTACTTTGTAATTTACGATATCTATCGTCTAGTTGACTTGGAAACTTGTAGGAAAGGTAGTTGACGGTGTTTGACTTGTGACGGAAGGTGTTGTCGGAAGTGAGAGAGATTCTGGCAATGATAAAAAATTGTCTGATGAAATGTCTACCAGATCGTTTATCAAGTTTGGTTCACCTTGGGAAAATGTTTGTGTCACCCAATGTGGAATTCTTTGCGATGAAGTAAGGGATTTAAAGGGATTTCCATGAAATTGTTCAGAAGTGGGTTTTGAACCTAAGTAATCTGGTAGAAAAGTTGCGGTATTTTGTAGGGAAATAATTGTTTGAATTGATGGAGATTTGCTTTCCTTTGTGTTACTAGAAAGATCTAAAGAGGTCGATGATGGTGATGAGCATATGCTAAAATGAACTCTCGGTGTTGTAAGGCTTTGGTTTTGTCGGGGGTGAATACTTTGTCTATCTTTTGTAGTTGTTTAATTTTGGTTTTGGTTTGGATGTCTGGTTATATTAGGGTCTTGTTGAAGTGGGGGGTAGATGCTATATGTTGGCTCGTATTGTGGTTCACTTAGGGGTGCTTGACGAATGGCTGGTTTTAACGGTTCGGATAGTGATGTGTGTCTTTCTTCAATTGTATAAGGATTTTCTACGAACCAGATTTGTGTAGATGATTGGGGTTGGTTTTTTTGGCTAGATGTCGGTGTTGTCGGGGGGTCTTGGGAAGTAGTGGTTGGTGATGATTCTTTAAGGGGATATGGATTAGCAATTTTCAATTATATCTTATTTGTTATTTTTTATTTAGGTCTTTATAGTCCATTGTTGCTAATGCAAAGGCAATTATTGCCATTTTTATGCATTTAGGCAGTGTTCAAATTAGAGAAATGAGAAAAATTTGAAAAATTACGAGGAGAATAAAAATATTTTTTATCCGTAGTTAACTTGGTATCATTTGTGAAATATTAAGTATCGTAACTGATTAGGTAGTCAATGGTTTTCGAGAGAGAATTGTAGGTTTGTATTAGGAAATAGAAAAAAATGAATTGGCCGAAAAAGTTAGAAAAAAGAGAAATGTTATTTTAAAAAAGTTTTAAAATTGTTGAAAAAATTGAGAGAAAAGTTGAATTGATTATTTTTATTTGTTGAAATGAGTTTGAAAAAAGCATTTGAAAAATGATTTGCTTTGTCGAATTTTCTTAAGTTTTCGGAGTTGAAACCAAGTGTCGTCGAACTTTTTATTGATTTTGAGAAGTCGGTTGGATATGGGGAGTTTTTGGTGAAAAAACACCAAAAATGGGTATTTAGCTGTTAACTTTCTAAGTCTTGTTTTTCGTTGTAGGATGAATAGGGGACTTTGGGAAGTAGGTCGGCTTAAGGCTAGGTGGTCATGTCGATTTTATCTTTAGGCTAGATCTTTATTTTTCTCTGGGGGAATTATTGGGAATAAGTTGAGACAATTTTGTTGATTTTTATGCTGATTGATAGAAGAGGATTGCACATTTTATATGATACTTAGTTGAGTTGTCAAAAAGAAGGGTAGTGCTTTCTTGTGACATTGAGCAAGTTAGAGTTTCAGTTCTAGTTCAAGCCGGAGATATGTCGGCTGATAAAAGTGGTGGCGTTTAGAGAAAAATACGATGATTTCAATCCAATTTATTTGGTTGATTTTGAACTTGTTTTCACGAGGAGAATGAATAGTTGTAATTAACAATTAATTTAAGGCTTTGCTAAAAAAGTTATTTATGTTATTTATTTAATCAGGAGGGTTTCTGAAATTCTGCTTTCTGTAGTTTTTTAGAGCGTGGAATAAAGGTTTTAAAATCTTTCTTGCTTGATTTCTAAGACGAGATGATTGACGTTGCTTAGAAAAAATGATTTTCAATCGAAGAAGTCTTGTCTTCTTTTACCCATTTGCTTTAAGATTTTTAAGAGTTTTTTCGATGTCTTTTTACTTTGCAAGTTCTTCTTGCGTAATCACAAGGATGCATCGTATAAGTGACTTTCAAAACCCTGATTTTTAAGACTATAGACAGTGAAGTTGGATTTTCTTTTATTCAAAGAAAAGAACTCAACCTAATAAAATTAGAAGTCTAACGGCAAAAAAAGACCAAAAGTTAGCATGAACAAAATTCAACACTTTTCCTGAAGAAAAATAGAAAAAAATCATCGCGAGCTTTTTACGCGTATTTACTGCGTTGGTCTACACTTAAAAATTGAAAAGTCATGAAACTATGCAGCCAATTAATACGAAATTTATGTATTAGCTTGAAAATCATGAAAATTCTTTATTCGTAACTTATCCAGGGCGACTTTAAACTAAAACAAATTTTCGTTTGCAAAAAATGAAAAAGAGGAGAAGTTAAATCAATCAGGCAACTTGTTATTAAATAAAAATGAGTTCTAAATTGCACCTGTCCCTAATCCCGTTTTCCAGCTTAAATGGCTACTCCATTTGGAAATATACGCTCACAGCGAACTGTTAAATCTTAAGAACGCTACCTTTAGAAACAGCTTTGAACGAGTTTAATTTCTTATTTCATTCATTCAACATCTTTGAGCTCAATTTATTAACAAGCTTAAATTTTTTTTACAAGTTCCCAAGGAAAAAAGAAACGAAATAGTTGTATTTATAATGAATCTTGCATTTGAGTGTACTAAAACTGTTAAAATTTCCATGAGCTGCCTTTTTTGAACTGCTAGTGGAAAAACAACTTTCACTGTAATTTTTCCCAGACCAAGTACATCTCTGCCTCAAACTAATACCTCAAACTTTTTTACAACTCTTGTTTATTTCCCTATTTGTCGAAGAATGGACCGGCCGGTTCCCCCTCAGTGTGACATGAATGAAGACTGTGCTGGGGGTACAGAGGAAGAGTGTTGCAGCAATGGCTTTTGTTGTGAAAGCATCTACAGAGACAGAGAGAACGCGGATACACAAAAAGACCAGTTAGGGTGAGAAGACCAGCGGCTCAAAATTAAGCAATTAATTTTCATACACCAAACGATTTCTAAATTTTGCCCAATCTAAGAAAACAACTTTAACAAAACAACACTAAGCATTATTGTTTTGTTGCAATACATCAGCTAACAAATCACCAGTTAAGTATAACAACAGGAAGCTTTTTTAGTTTTTTTTTTTAATATCCCAGAATAAGAAAGTAGATTTTTCAGGTGCTGAAAATTAAGATAAAAAAATCTTAGTGTTTCGGGACATCTGCAAAAATCAATTTGAGCAACCTAAAAGGTTTGGACTAGAACTTGGTATTTTAAAAACCTTCCACCGCTTGCAAAAATCCTATAGCTGTCCCAGTAAAATATCCAAGTTTTCAACTACATTCGAAATTTTTGAAAAAAAACTGATATTATCTCTCCAAGTCTGCTCATACTGCTAATTTTTTATCTACCAGACTTCGAGAGATAATATCAGTTTTTTATTTGAAATTTTCGAATGTAGCTGAAAAATTTGAATCTCCTTCTGAAATAGTAAATGATTTTACTTGTTCAATGAAAATTTCATTAACGAAATCATACTATACTGCTAATTTTATGTACTAGTATGATAATTAGCAGTATGGTATGAGTTTGTTGTTGATACTTTCATAGAACTAGTAAAATCATTGTTTAACTCATACGATGATATATTTCTTATCCAATGAGACACAAAGGCCGATCGGCTCTTTGCACCAATTGCAAAATATCAGCATCTCAGCTTCGAAAGCTAGCCTGCAGAAAACATATATGGAAGCTAAGTGAAAAAAGATTTTAAAAATTCTCGGAAAATTATCAAAAAACAGGTCTATCAAAAATGTCATACTTTTGTCTGAAATCAAATTCGTTTTGAAGAAATCGTGTCAAGAAAGACGATTTCTAGCAGTCAACAGCTAAGTTGCATGACTAAAGCAAAAGTTTTTGATACAGACTTGCGTACAACATATATGTAAGGTCACCCTTGTCAAAATGACTAGTTTTAACACATCGAAAAAAGTCGTGTTCCTGGTTACAAGACAAGTGTTCTGACAGGTGTAGAAACCGGGGTAAAATACAATTTATTCCTTCCGTGGAATTCTTAAAATTACGGTTGCGCAACTTTCCCAACTTCTCCAAATTATTTCAATGACCGTCTTGTTTTTTCAAATTCAAATAGTTCAAAGTTATTGATCAAAGTTTTTATAAACAAAAAAACGATACCAATTATATAAAGTAGCCCCAAAAAGGTGCTGGTTGCTGTGCAACTTGCACGAAGGTCCCGGCAAACTACTTGTAAGAAGATTTGTTAATTTTCAAGTTTCAAGTTTTTCTGCGTTAGAAGCTGGGTACTAAACGCAGGCTTGATAAACTAGTTGTGGCTTTCTTCAGCCACAATTATCTCTCGTAAATAGTTTTTATAAATTATCAAAATATTGTTCAACTTTTTGGCTGCTTTTAGCAATTTTGAAATTTTCGTGCCAAGAAAACGCAAGAGGAACCTCCAAAATTAGCATTTTCTGCAGCTTTATTGCAGTTTTTTGATATGTTCACACAGCTTGGTTGTCGAAAATATGACCTAAACTTTCTAAGCATTTGCTCTGTTGTTTGAGAAAACTTGCTGAATTGAAAAAATTTATCAATTCACGACATATTAGATGTGGATAAAATATATCTTCTGAATTTATTGGATCAAATTTACTCGATATAAATGGTTTTGGTTCAAAAACGTTTAGCTTACACACGCGTGAACACGCATTGATCCCGTTTCAGTTGTCAATCAAAAAAAGTTTCAAGCGCTTAACACTTTTTTCCCGAAAACTTGAGAACCTAGTCTTAAACCTGTCTTAATTCAATTTAACTTCAGCAGATCGGAAATTAAATGATTTTCTACTTCAATTTGTCCTAAAACCCGGTAAAACATTGAAAGAAAAAGAATTCGTTTTGAGATTTATTTTACGCAGGTGACGGCCCTCTAAACCAAAAAATTTAAAAGATAATTTGGTCCTACAGTGCTGATTTAAATTATCCGGACAAAATGAACAAAACTTGAATTTTCAAACGCGTTTTTCTCAAATTGGGTTAAGATTAGACAAAAAGTGAAGAGAACAAAAGTTGCTTAGAATTTCACCAGAGTTAATATGGTGCCAATTTTTCTTTGTTAATTGATAAGAAAATTTTATCACAGGAAGCCTCTTACGCAGTTCAACAAAGTTTAACAAGGGTTAAGTCTCCAAAAACCAGTATAGGAGAAAAAATTTTCTCTTGATAGTCAAAAAATGTGATTTTTACTATATAAAACTCAGAATCTCTATTCAAAAATAAATTTTAAACAATTTGCGCAATGAGGCTTATGTACTGTGCAAATTGTGTAAGAGGCAAACAAGTGTGTAAGAGGCTTATTAAACTTTGTTGAACTGTGTAAGAGGCTTACTGTGATGTAATTTTCTCATCAATTAACAAAGTAGTTTCAGCGTAATTCTTGATTAATTGAAAAAAGCATCCGAATAATTAGCCTACTCAAGATATGAATTATCGTTCTCATGAATCGCTCGAAAAGGCATTAATTTTCAAGACTTGATTGATTGATTGATTTATCGGAAATTGTTCATAATAAATATAATTGACGTCTTGATGGAAGGAAAAGGCAACTAATAGGACGATTTAAGATTGAATGACTAAGCAGTCATTCTGATCGGAAATCTCGGTTCATAGCGAGGAGCTCTTATGCCAGACTTGCGGGAACGAACTCATTAGAGCCAAAAAAAACATCTGGACGGCCGCCAAAACTATCAAAACTATAATGAGAAACGTCCTTAAAGGCCCACTAGACATCACTAGAACGCAACAAAGTAAGCTAGAAATCATTTGCATCAGATATAAAACACTAAGTCGCTCCATCACTGTGTTTTTGCTTGAAAAAGCGCCAAAAACTCAGCATTGGACAAAAACAGAAAGCACATCGTTTCAAATACAGTGCTGATTTAAATTATCCGGACAAAACGAAAAAAACTTGAATTTTCAAACGCGTTTTTCTCAAATTGGGTTAAGATTAGACAAAAAGTGAAGAGAACAAAAGTTGCTTAGAATTTCACCAGAGTTAATATGGTGCCAATTTTTCTTTGTTAATTGATAAGAAAATTTTATCACAGGAAGCCTCTTACGCAGTTCAACAAAGTTTAACAAGGGTTAAGTCTCCAAAAACCAGTATAGGAGAAAATGTGATTTTTACTATATAAAACTCAGAATCTCTATTCAAAAATAAATTTTAAACAATTTGCGCAAATTTTTGGAGATGTAATCCTTATTAAACTTTGTTGAACTGTGTAAGAGGCTTACTGTGATGTAATTTTCTCATCAATTAACAAAGTAGTTTCAGCGTAATTCTTGATTAATTGAAAAAAGCTAAAATGACCCATTTTTGGAGTAAAACTTTTGTTGAAAATTTCGGAGAAAAATGGCACCATATTAATTCTGGTGAAATTCTAAGCAACTTTTGTTCTGTTCACTTTTTGTCTAATCTTAACCCACCTTGAGAAAAACGCGTTTGAAAATTAAAGTTTTGTTCGATTTGTCCGGATAATTTAAATCAGCACTGTATTTTAATTAAATTTCAACACCGGATATAAAGTAATCAGCAAATTCAGTTTGACCTAATAAATGGTAAAACGATGAAATGGTGGATTCGTTTTCACATTTAATCTTTGCAGCTCACCGTCCTATAAGCTGAACATTGTAAAGCAAAGCTAACAAACATTGCAAAAATGTCAATGAAAGCAACAAAATTGAGAAAAATATTAAATTGTTTTGGAAAAAACTCAATTTTTAATAAAAATAAAAATAGTGCCTTTTTTATTTAAGTATCAAAGAAGGCTATGGCTGAGTTTTTTAATCAATCTAACAAAAATGGATTGAAAACGGACAATAACGGATCGATGGGTCAGCATTTTTTTTCTGGGGCACCTTGACAGTGGGAAACAAAATCCAATTTAAAAACTAGAAGTTGAAAATTGTCTTCCATTAACAAATAAAATTGAACTTAAAAAACCAATGGTCAAACAGCAAAAAATAAAAAATTAAGCTTTTGAAGACTTTTTTATGG
>NC_087064.1:55884073-56055006 GCF_963678635.1 Symsagittifera roscoffensis
ATTCCGAAAACAAAATTCGCGAAAACTGATGACACTAAACTCGTTTCTACTGCAAGCTTTACGCTATTTTAGCCGCCTTTATACAAAAAAAATCTACAAGGAATTATAAAATTGATAAAAACCTAATCTAGCCGCCTTTATACAAAAAAAATCAACAAGGAATTATAAAATCGATATTTCTTCACTTAAATCATGGCGTTCCGAACATTCTGTTTTACTTCGAGATCAGATGTCTGTCCTTGTTTGAGGTCTTAACATGATGACGGCGGCCGGTATCTTCGTAATCGAGCCCACTCTTCCTCGCTACTCAGCCTGCAGTTTCACCTCATCTCCAATTTCTCCCAATCAGCCCGGTGGCAGACTCAATCGCGACTCAAGAGTATCACCCGCTAACAGTCCTCCCGGATTTCTGTCTCCAATTCAAATCCCGACATCAACCGGACTCGACGTTTCGGCTAGTTCCCGATTCAGCTTATTGAGTCCTCCTCCGAAATACGAAGATTTATTCGGAGTTGTACGAACGATCAGCCCTTTGCCGAGCACTGCAAGCGATCCGAATGAAAGAACTGGAGCCGCTGCAAGTATAAATACGGTTTCACTAGATGCGCCTCAACAAAACGAAGAGTCATTCAGATTCCAAAACTCACTCAGAGTTGAAAGTAGATTAAACATAACTTTGCCAGAGCTATGAGTTTTGATTGATTTTTGAAATGAATGAATTTTAAAACGCTACAGAGGGAGGATATTAATTTTAAAACGCGATAATAAAGAATCAGGATTTGGCAACATGAAAGGACTGAGGCTGGTTGTCCTGGTGACATTTTTGCGTGTGACAGCTTGAAGCTCGCAGGAAGAATTTTCTGTTTCGATCATTGAGAGACGGAAGGTACTTAGGATTCAGGAGTTTTTTCATGCAAATCCAGTTTCCGCCAAAAACGTACAAAAGGTGTAATGTCATTTTATAGCAGCCCTTTCAGTTGAGAAAATTCTCGTAGGCAATATGAGGCAGCTCAGCCGATACAACACAAGCCAATTCTTTTCGCGGAAAAAAGGAAAATCTTACAAAATCGTAATTCGTTTACATTCAACGCTCAAAAAAATCGTGAATTGAAAAGTTAATTAAAGCTCAGACATACCTAAAAGATAAACAAATCAAATATAAACATCGGGGCCTAGGAAATTAGACGACAAGCAAATTAGACGACCATAAAGGAAGTTATGGACAACCAGTATTAACTAAGCCAAAAGTTAATTTAAGTCTGTAAACAAAATTCACGCAATTTAGACGCATGTTTTGTCTAAATTCCGTTGATTTCTGATCGTCTTATTTCCTGTCCTCTAAGTTCCTAAACCCCCATAAACATCACAAATACGAAAGTATCAAGCTATGTTCCGACCAGAATGTTCCAACAAGTATTTTCCATGCGATTGGGTTCATGATGTAGCTTGAAATATATCAAGTTTCACAGCTTGAATATATTGTTTAGGAAAACGATTAAAACTTCGCGAAGCGATTCGATCTTTACAATTTAATTCTTTTGAAACCGATTCCTGACCCTTCGTAATTTGAAACTTTTTTCGAAAAATTGTTTCTTTTAACAGCTTGATCAGAACAAAAACTTACTTTTTGCGAGCCGATGGGTTGTTGGAAACGGTCTTGCTAGTTTTTTTATTCGAAAAACTTTCAGTATGAATAAAAAAGGGAAAATACCGGAGAAGCCAAGAAATTTGTATATACTAAACTAAATTATAAAAAAAATCAACAAATTTTTTTAAGACAAAAGTCAAGCGGATCTTCGCATCAGTTGCGAGACATCGCAAGCGTAGCTTTGCAAACTAGTGGACGCAAAATGAAACGGAAACAACTCCGTCAAAAAAATGGATGGCAATACTTTTGAAGAAAGTTATACAGAAGCGAAGCTGAGCTTCGCACCAATTGCGATACAAATTTGATTAAAATCAAACGGAAAAATTTGGAAAAAAAAAAAATACGGTTTTTGTCAATAAAAAATTGTTAATAGAAAAAGCGGTCTCAAGCAGTTGTGGCACCTCTACGCCAGATGGTTGGTTGAATTTGGGTTTATAATTACCCTGTGGTAACAAAATCGAAAAAACCTGAGCAGAAAATTTTCATGCGAAAAAAATTCAAAAAGATCTACGCTAATAAAATGTTAAATCACTCAGAGCAATTACAATGAAAAATCTTTACCGCAAAGAAAGATGTTTCTTAGATGTGACAGGAGACACTAAGAAACTTGCAATCATTATGAACCAAGGTACCACGAGTCCAGAGCAGTCCTGTGGACAAAGTTGTTTACGGGAAAAAAAGAGTCTAGAACCCGATTGCAATACCCTTGCTTATCGCAAGAGTAAAAATCACCTTCAAACAAAAATGCTGAGAAGCACAACTGTCATCATTTAATAAGCTGTATTTTTACTGAGCAAGTCAAGCCGATAAACGTGGGTAGACGCCCATTGGGGTGGAAACAAAATATCCTTGAAAATGTTGTCATACCTGAAAAAAATTTCTGACTCGGCGCAAAGGCAAGCTCGTTTCCTCTAGGCAAATTAAGGAGACTGTAAGTTGTTAAAGTTCAATAAAAAGCAAGTTCAATTAGTTACAGATATTTATTAGTTGTTTAGGGTAAAAAATCTTATCGCAAGCGCAATCAGAGTGGATCTTCTCGGCAGACCAGAACTTTTCATGAACAAGGCCATAAATTGCAAAATTAATTAAGGAAATTTAAAAACAAAACGCAAATAAAAAACTCTTTTCAATCTTTGAGGTCTTTGAAAGTATTCCAACTTTGGCATTAATTGTCACTCATCAACATTATGTCATTATACTCCTGAACGATTTCAGCTCAAGATAATGTAAGTTTTAGTGCCTCTCTGTCTAAGCTAGAAAAAGGATTCAGTAATTTTTTGCAGTTTCTACAATGATTTAAAATTTCATTTCTACAATAAGAGTAAAACAACACTTCTATTTCAAGTAGTTCATTTAGTTTATAGGTGGTGACATCTTTTCACATTAGCTAAGCTTTTAATGGCAGTTTATATACATGTTTAGAATGGGCATTTCGACCAACGCAGTCATTGTCATTCTGCTCCTCGTCATTTTCGGACTCATAGTATTTGTTTCGCTCTTCCTTCGGTTTCTAAAAGAGTTCATTCAAAGCAGGGCAATAAGAGATGGTGATGAACAAAGTGCACCCGAAGACAATGTGAACAGACATGGGGTCATCATAAGAGGGTCACTGGTGACTAATGATTCAAGTACAGGTGAGTGCTTTTGTCTGGACTAATTGTTACATGTTTCTTTTTCGAGCAATGTAATAGAAAAATTGATGATAGTTCATCATAAAAAACGGATTCATACTGATAGAGAGAGCTGGCAGGCGGCGTAAAAACCGGTCTCATTTTGAAACATTTTGAGAACTTTCTGCCGTGATTTAGATTCCGAAAACAAAATTCGCGAAAACTGATGACACTAAACTCGTTTCTACTGCAAGCTTTACGCTATTTTAGCCGCCTTTATACAAAAAAAATCTACAAGGAATTATAAAATTGATAAAAACCTAATCTAGCCGCCTTTATACAAAAAAAATCAACAAGGAATTATAAAATCGATATTTCTTCACTTAAATCATGGCGTTCCGAACATTCTGTTTTACTTCGAGATCAGATGTCTGTCCTTGTTTGAGGTCTTAACATGATGACGGCGGCCGGTATCTTCGTAATCGAGCCCACTCTTCCTCGCTACTCAGCCTGCAGTTTCACCTCATCTCCAATTTCTCCCAATCAGCCCGGTGGCAGACTCAATCGCGACTCAAGAGTATCACCCGCTAACAGTCCTCCCGGATTTCTGTCTCCAATTCAAATCCCGACATCAACCGGACTCGACGTTTCGGCTAGTTCCCGATTCAGCTTATTGAGTCCTCCTCCGAAATACGAAGATTTATTCGGAGTTGTACGAACGATCAGCCCTTTGCCGAGCACTGCAAGCGATCCGAATGAAAGAACTGGAGCCGCTGCAAGTATAAATACGGTTTCACTAGATGCGCCTCAACAAAACGAAGAGTCATTCAGATTCCAAAACTCACTCAGAGTTGAAAGTAGATTAAACATAACTTTGCCAGAGCTATGAGTTTTGATTGATTTTTGAAATGAATGAATTTTAAAACGCTACAGAGGGAGGATATTAATTTTAAAACGCGATAATAAAGAATCAGGATTTGGCAACATGAAAGGACTGAGGCTGGTTGTCCTGGTGACATTTTTGCGTGTGACAGCTTGAAGCTCGCAGGAAGAATTTTCTGTTTCGATCATTGAGAGACGGAAGGTACTTAGGATTCAGGAGTTTTTTCATGCAAATCCAGTTTCCGCCAAAAACGTACAAAAGGTGTAATGTCATTTTATAGCAGCCCTTTCAGTTGAGAAAATTCTCGTAGGCAATATGAGGCAGCTCAGCCGATACAACACAAGCCAATTCTTTTCGCGGAAAAAAGGAAAATCTTACAAAATCGTAATTCGTTTACATTCAACGCTCAAAAAAATCGTGAATTGAAAAGTTAATTAAAGCTCAGACATACCTAAAAGATAAACAAATCAAATATAAACATCGGGGCCTAGGAAATTAGACGACAAGCAAATTAGACGACCATAAAGGAAGTTATGGACAACCAGTATTAACTAAGCCAAAAGTTAATTTAAGTCTGTAAACAAAATTCACGCAATTTAGACGCATGTTTTGTCTAAATTCCGTTGATTTCTGATCGTCTTATTTCCTGTCCTCTAAGTTCCTAAACCCCCATAAACATCACAAATACGAAAGTATCAAGCTATGTTCCGACCAGAATGTTCCAATTTTTTGTCTCTATTGTTGTGACAATCGAAAAACATTTCGGTTTTTTTCCCATAAAATATACGACAATGAAATCGGATCAATTTCAAAACCATAAAATAAAAACTTCAAAACGAATTTTCTAGATTTTCGAAAATCTTTTTTAAGCGTACCTAAACACACCATAGGGTGATCGGAACAAAAATTAAACAGTAAAAAAATAAAAAAGCAAAGATCACATACACAATATGGATAACTATCAAACTCAAGCTAAATTTTGTTATTTGATACTTGAAAATAAAATAAGCAATTATGAAAAATTAAGAAATACCACTACATTAAAATTTAAAAAATTGAAGCTCTGTCTCAGCTCAAGTTGAAACTGGAGGCACACTTTGCGTATACTTGATTCACTACCTAACTACAGAATTCAATTACTGTTTTTGTTGCTATTCGTCAAAAAAATAAACAATTTAGTTAGGTAGTTCGTAAGTTAGCATCGGAAGTATTTGAAATCAAACAATTTGGCTCTTTAAACCATTCCCGCACACATGCTAATTTATGTTCCTTGAATATCAGTTTTGCAATGTTATGAGTTGTATGGTTTGTAACTGCTTAATGCAGCCACATGCCAATCTTCATGTCAACAGGACTAAAGTTAGAAACACAGAAAATGGAATGTGGGGGACCGAGGGACGGTAGAAGAACCAAAGTTATGCTTTTTTACACATGATTTTGTTTAGTTTTTGTCTTTTACTTCATGAAACTAATAAGTCAACACAGAGAAGAAGCTGCGCTTCTCAAACGCTAGCCAGAGCACTACAAAAAAGCAGCCCTATAAGAAAAAGTAGAAATACGCCTCGAATAAATAAAAAAATTGGCTAAGCCTCGCTTTCGATCTGCGACCTAGAGATTATGAGTCTCACTCACTAACCACTCAGCCACTGACGCTTAATAAATAGCAAACACTAGCCCCAAATACAGCAGAGAACAGATGCTATGAAATTTCCAATGCTGCAGATCTTGTATATAGCAAAAGTGCCGCCAAAAAATTGAACACTTTTACTTGCGAATTAGACTGGAAAAAGGAAGGTTCGTCCAAATAGACTAGGCTCGCCAGCTCGCGAGTGTAATCGAGAGTAATAATGCGGTGGTAGTTGAGACGAATGTCTCTCGCCCACACTTGAGAAAAAGAATTTTATTCCAAATTTCTCGGCAATTTTTCGTGGAGGGTTCGTTAGCTCAAATTGGCCCTATTTTAAGAATATTTTAGAGGCGTAGCAACACTTTGCAAAAAATTGAGAGAACGGCAAACAAAACTTTTTTTTATCAAATCTTAAGTTTTCTCCAACTTCAGTGGTCACAACATTTATATCTCCATGGCTCCTTCATTCGGCAAAAGTTGCGCTGTTGATCCAGTTGACGCCGCATTAGGGTCGTGGCGTCCACTTGCTTTCTTCGACCCCGGACCGGGATTTTTTTCTCCTGACGACGCAAAGAGCCGTGGCATCCCTGAGCTATACTTGACTTCTGCCCCGATGAAGACAACGTTATTTTGCATGTAAATTGGCTTATCTCCCACCGTAGAGTCACTATAAATAACAAAATTTAGTTCTATGTATCCTCATGAACAAGAATAAACTAAACAACTCTTCCCGAATAGCATAAATATTGCCAAACGCTAGTGTTCGGATACTTTCAAAACCGTCTAAGGAAATATACCTCTTCAATTTGTTTTCTGCATTATCTGTTGGATTATGTATGCGAGCACAACATATTTTCGTTAGATCGCAGTTGAGACTATCCAAAAACAGACATTTTACAGTTCTCGATTTGTTCAAACTGTGTTCTAACCGACAGGCAACCGTGTTTAGAGTTGTCACCGTCCACTTTAAATGTGGTTAACACAAGACATTGCAAAAAAAAAGAAAAAAAAGTTGATGGTAACTAGGTAGCAACTGCAAGTAACAGTTTTTCTACTTATTGTCACCTTTACTACAAGATTTTTTACTCAGTAACCTTAATTTTATGAATTTCAAACAAAAAAACAGCACACCGTTCTGATGATACCTTATTTTTAGTGAAAAAACTTCATGCGATTGGTAGAATCAATATCAGGAGAATTTGAACTGTTGAGCCGCAACCATACCCACCTAGTATGCGCGAAGAGAAACTCATGAGACACAAACTGGGCGATCCCGTTTTCGGGGTTGAATTCAGTTTGCGGCTTCTGAAAGCAACTTGAATTATTCGTTTTGAATTTCACTGTGAAGTGCTCCTTCTTAGATCTCGATGTGTTTTGGTCGTATAGATGCACAGAACATATGCCTTGAAAAGGATAAGGGAGGATTTCATCGAACTCTGTTCTGCACATTTGAACAAATACACTTATGTGAGTGCCCTTTCCTTTGCCAGCTCCGTTGAGGAAAAATCGAAGCCGAAGTTCGAAACCATCCGGCGTCTAACATCAAGTGATTTAGTTCAATATTATCGTCTAAAGCCAGATTTTTTTTAAACCAGTTCTAAAGCAATTTGCCGAAAGCTGAAATCGAGTCATCTTACTTATTTTTTTACTTCTTAAGAACATTCATTCGTGGTACTTGAAATAAATCACTTGAAAGCGGTTAGAATAGAAGCTATTGGGTGCAGCTTCTCCAGAGCCGGGCGTTCCCTTGTGCTGTCGAAAGAGTTCATTGAACTCTGCAATTCGGACAATGATGGAACCATCTGTCCTCATATCATGCTGTGCACTCTCATACTCCCGAATAGTTTCTAAACACATCACAAACGTATAACAAGGATAGCCGGTTATTGTGCAAGTAGCACAGAATGTTCCGACCATAGTCTTAAAAAGTTTTTTTTTTCAAATTAGTATCTTTTTTCTGCGTGGTAAGTTAAAGGATCTGACCAAAAACTAGAACTTAGGTCTATTCGACATTTCAAAAGAGTTCGTATGAGATATATTTGATGATAGAGCCCGGATTTGTTTCACGACTGGGTAGCCTCATTTATCCATTTCCCGGGAAAAATTTTAGATTTCACGAATTCTACTGCGAACTATTTTTTCTGCTGCGGAATATTATTCTGCGGCAGAATTTTCATTCAATACGGATTTTTATATCGTTGCGGTCTTCACACCGAGTTACTCTGGCGTCTTTTCCAGCTGAATATTTTGGTGTTTAAGGGCGGAATTTTTTTATCTTCTATCCAGAGATAAACAAATCACGAGTCGTGTTTTCTCTATATAGTCTTAGAGAATAACAGATTGACAATGGATGACCTTAGGGAAAATGATAGCTCTACGAGCGCTTGTATAAAGTGCAATAAACCGGATGAAAAACGTGTCTGTTGCTCTTGGTGTGCCAAAATTCATGTCTGTCACGAGTGTATCAGAATAGATATCACAATTGTTCAAATTGGATCAATTAACTGGAGTTGCCCATAGTGCTCGCAAGTAAGTACTCCGCAATTATTTCCACAAATTATGCTAAAATTGAAAAAAAAAAATGGGAAAAGACGTTAGTGAATTGGAAGAAACAATTAATGGTAAAGCTAATAATAAAATCCAACAACTGCCCATAACAAGGACGTGATGCTTTCTGGAGATATGATTTATGAGAACGTAAAAGAATCAACCTCTTGTATTCCTCCTCGACGTGTATTTAACATCAGGAACGGAGGACGTCGAGTCAACAGCTCAAGCTCGGATGTACGTTTGAAGAGAAAGAAAATAGAGATAAACCCTTTTAAAGTTGTAATGGGAACAGCTGTGACAAATGAACAGAATATTGTTCAAAAACACCCACCAAGAAGGCACTTCTTTATCAGCCGATTGTTCAAAGATGTCTGCGAAAGAAAACTTACTGAGTACTGTGACTATAAAGGACTAAAATCAATAGCCTGCAGAGAACTTCCCGATAAACGCCCTGATATGCAGTCAATTCATGTAATATTTCCATTACCGAAAGGCAAACTAGTGCAATGACCCGCAACATGGTCAGAGAATAAAATCTTACGACGGTATTGCATCAATGACGGAGCTCGAGCTTGAATTCAGTCCTTGAATTCGAAATGACTAAACAAAAACACTCTGAAGTGTGGACTTGGGAATTCTCAATCTCTTGCAAATAAAACAAAAGATGTCAATGCTTTCACAGGTATGCACAAGTTTCATCTATTTGTAGTAACGGAAACGAGGTTTGCGATACTATTCTACATAGCTCTGCATTAATTAGCTTTCATAATCATCTTTTTATTGGGTCAAATAGACCGACAAGAGGTGGAGGAACAAGCATTTTTTATCGCAATACCATATCAGCGACGATATAAGAGTGTAAAACCACTGCTGCCTGGTAATCTCACGATTGCTAAAAAAAATTGCTTTGATTATTTTATAAAGATATCCAAAAATATCGGTAGTAGTTTTATTGAGTTTAGCGATTTTATTTTGCAGGTTCGTGAGAACTTCAAATGTTGTATCACGGGCAATTTGAACGTACCAATTAACCAAGACAAAACTGCAACAATTCCATTGAATGACAAACTTTCTTTCTGAGTTTGGGCTGACCAATTATGTCAACAAACCAACATATAACGATAAATTGCCCAGATCTTGTTCTTGATGATTCAATTGTAATTCAAAACAATGTATAAAACAAATAGCCCATCTGACCATTACTGCGTTTTTTCGAAATAATTATCTGTCAAACCAAACGAAAACAAAACTTACAGCAATGATAAACCGCTACTGATTAATTTCCTCAAAATTAATCTGGAAGCTCTAAATTTTGGACAAAAGTCTTCGTAATGAACATATCACAAATCAAAACAAAAGCTTTGCTGACAAAACATGATATTTTGTTACAGAATGCTTATAGACCAAGCGTTGTCTGCGATAACTGGAAAGAAATAAAAAAAAAACACCCATCTTCAGATAAGGAATTAAAGCTTGAATCGCATCCTGTTTTGATCGAATCTTCTGAAAAATTAAAGACATGAGTACAGAGATAAATTACACTTTACTACCTTTAACAATCTTTTGAACCACTGGAATAGAGTATTGCCAGAGCATGAAAACGCAATGGCCCTGGCAAATAAGTTAAACAAATTCTTTCACGTAAAAGCTGAAGAAACAAGGTCGCAACTCCTCGCTTCGCTATATCAGAGTTTTAGTTTTGAAGAAAATACTGTCTCCACGACAGACTCTAGACAATTTGCACAAAAACTTTGACTGAATTAATTACCCAAAATTCAAACGCAATCCCTCCACAATGTATTACCTACTTACATATTCTCTACCTACTTACATATTATCTTGTCTGAATGTCCTAATTAGTGGCGTTTTCCCTCAAATCGATATCACAATTGCAGACACCAATTAGATCGACTAACTTTCGAGCAAAAAATACCAATGAGAAAAAATCAGACTTCGCAACTTTAAATATTACAGGAACGAAACAAAATGACTTTCAATTGTAGCTAAATTTGCTTCAATGTTCAACCAGAAAAAAAAACGCCTGATTTACTAAGACTACAAAAACAAGCAGACAAACAATAAATCTAGAAACTTATGTTGTCCCACAAAAAATCAGTTTTTAAAAGAAAGCTCCAGGCTAGAACCGCACTTATCATTACCTTTGTCGTCTCACGCATCGGCCTCAATCCCACATTGTACCTCAATTGATTTACTACTTAATTAAGCTAATGATTATTAGCGCAATGATAAAAATGGCAAGAGCAACAAAATGAAAAAATGAACAGAAAAGAAACAAGTTTAAGCTCACGGCCAATATAACTGAAAAACCACCTGAAGAATGGACTTCAAGCGTGCAACATATGTATTCGTTAGACAAGTCAAATTGGTACCGCACACATGATATACTATTAAAGTAGGCAAATGACAACTAAATTCGCCCTTAATCGACAAAAATTAAGGTGTTCAAGCAGATATCATAACTGCAAAAACCAATTAGATCGATTAAAGTTCAAACAAAAAAAAACTATGAGAAAAAAAAAGAAACATAAATCAGACGTCACAACTTTACAAATTACATGAAAGAAACGAAACATCTTTCATTTGTAGCAAAAATTCCTTGAAACTGAAAAAGATACCTAATTTACGAAGGTCTACAAAAATAAGCAGACAAACAACAACAAGCAGAAACTTAACTTGTCCCATGAAAAACCGGTTTCTAAAAAGTGTGCTCCAGGCTAGAATTGAACTCATTGTTTTCTTAGTCGTCTTCCGCATAGACCTCAATTCAACACTAAAAATGCAAAACTTGTATCACATTTGATTAGACCAAGGATTCTGATCGCAATGAAAATAATGGCCAGCGCAACAAAATCAAAAAATGAACAGACGAAAAAAAGTTCGATCTCACGTCCAAAATAACTGAAAAGTACTTCCAGAATGGACCTCAAGCATGGGTCTTCTTTCTTCACTACATATGCCAAATTGGTATCTCAATCATGCTATACTATCAAAGAAATAGCAAATGAAAAAATAGCTGAGAGAAAAAACCAGGGGTCGCCACTTGCCGACAATTTACAGGAACGAAACAAAATGCCTTTCAATTCTAGCACAATTTGCTTCAACCAGACAAAAAGTGCATGATTTAAAAGTAAGACGACAAAATTAACCAGACAAACAAAATACGCAGACAAATTTTACTTCTCGCGGAAAAAATCAGTTGACAAGAAATCTGCTCAAAGCTAGAATCGAACGTATAATTACCGTTGTTGACAAGCATAAACCTTATTTCCGCACTATAAGAGCCAAATTGTTACCTCAAACTTGATTTCCTATTGAATTGAGCAAATGATTCTTGTCGAAAAGCAGCAAACCGCAAGCGCAACGATACAAAAAATCACACAGAAAAATTAAGTTTGAGCACACGGCCTAAACAACCGAAAATAACTTCATGGATGGATCCCAAGCATGGACCTGATTTCCACACAAAACTAATGCCAAATTAGTACCACAAACTTGATATACTATTCAAATTAGCAAAAAATGATATATTACTCCCCTTAAATCGACGCAATATAGTGTGTTTAAGCCGATATCACAAATGCCGCAACCATTCAAACCAACGAACCTAAAAAATACATTCAAGAGACAAAACCCCAAATTTAGAGTTCGCAACTGTGCAAACTACAGTAGAGGTCACAAATTACAAGAGGGAAACAATAGACATTTTATTTGAAGCACAACTTGCTTCAAACAGAAAAAAAATTGCCTGATGCACGAAGAAGGCCTATTAAAATAAGCAAACAAAAAGAAGCAGAAACTTAATTTGTCCCATATAAAAACACATTATGAAATCTGGTCCAGGTTAGAATCGAACTTATTATTCCCTTTACCGTCTTACGCATAGACCTCAATCCCACACTAAAATGACAAACTGGTACCTCAAACTTGACATACTATTTAAGTAAGCCAAAGATTTCTATCGCAGTGATGCTACTGGCAAGCGCAACAAAAGCAAAAAATCAAACAGACAAAAAACAAGTTTGAGCTCAGGGCCTATATAACCCAGAATCCACATGACGACGAAGTTTGTCTTTAAATCTACGAAAAATCAGCTGTTTAAGCCGATATCACAAGTGCAGACACCAATTAGATCGATTAATAAGCAAAAAATATAAACAAAAAAAAATAAGCAATAAAATTTACGAACAAGAGGAAAAAGCACAAAATCAGAGCCCGCCCCTAGTTGACAATTTACAGAAACGTAACAAAATTCCTTTCAATTCTAGCACAACTTGCTTCAACCAAACAAAAAGTGTATGATTCAAAAACTAGGCCAACAAAAAATAAGCAGACCAACAAAAAACGCAGAAGCTTAAATTGTCCCATAAAAAAATCTGTTGATAAAAAATCTGCTCCAGGCTAGGATCGAGCTAACTACTCCCGCGCAAAATAAAACAAAACATAGACTAAAAAAACTTACGCTCAAAGCTCACTTCATGGAAGGACCTCAAGCATGGACTAATCATGCCAAATTGGTACTTCAAACTTGATATACTAATAAAATAAGCAAACAATAATCTATTTTGCCCTTAAATCGACGCAATATAAGGTGTTAAAGCCGATATCACAATTGCCGAAACTATTTTAACCGGATAAATTTCGAACTTGCGAACAAATCACAGTAACGAAACAATGCCTCTCATTTCCAGCAAAACTTGATTCAAACAAAATAAATTTCAAGATTTAGAAAGCAAGTCGACCAAAAACAAGCAGACGAACAAAAATCCAGTATACATTTATTTTCTACTACAAAAAAAAAGCTTATAAAAATCTACTCCAGGCTGGCATCCAACTTCAAATTAACTTTGTTGTCTCAAGCATAGACCTTATTTCCACACTAAATATGCCAAACTGGTGCCTAAAAACAATTTACTGACAAGTTATGCAAATGATAGCGCAAAAAATCAACACAGAGGCGAAACTGCGCTTCGCAAGCACTCGCGAGAACACGACTAAGCAGCTTTATCAAGTGAAGTAAGAAAAAGTAGAAATAAGCCTCAAATTAGCAAAAACTCAGCTACGTGTAGGATTCGAATCTGCGACCTACTGCAACCAAGAAATTGTGAGTCTCATGCACTATCCACTTACCGCCACGCAAGCTTACCAACCGGAAAACACTAGTCATGAACAAAACAACTACATATGCTAATAACTTGCCAATACGATTAAGTAAAAGTGGCACCAAATAAAAACAGGCTCAATTTTCCATGTAATAAATTGGAATAGTACAAACTGAACGCATCCACACTAACTTTGCATTTAACAAATCGCACAGCATATAGCCACATTGCATACATTACGCATTTCAAAAAATTGCAAGATGAAAATTGCGATATGACACTTTTTCGGTTCTTTAGATGAATCAAAAACGCATCAACTGCGTTAACTTATTAAAATGCAATTGTCAAAGCGAATGCTATCAAAAAGCTGCAAAGGTGCCCCGCCATTATTTGGGTGCCGCATCAATATTTGCGACTGAGGTTCGAAAAAAAGAAGTTTCGTACTAATACACTCACTACGCAATTGTAAACAGACAAAAACAATTTTGAGCTCACGGCCTCAATAATCAAAAACCCACTTCATGGATGGACCTGAAGCACGTACCTTATTTCCACACTAAACATGCCAAACTGGTATCCCTAAGTTGATATACTATTGAATTAGGCAAATGATAACCTATTTTGCCCATAAACAGACTCAAAATAAGGTGTTGAAGCATATATCACAACGGCCAAAACCAGTTAGACCAAAAAAAATCGAGCAAGAAAGCATGTATGAGAACAAAGAAACAACACAAAATGAGGCCGCAACTTGTAGAATAATTACAGAAGCGAAACAAAATACCTTTCATGTCCAGCGAAACTTGCTTCAAACAGAATAAAATTGCATGATTTAGAAACACAGCCGACAAAAACAAACAGACATAAAAATAAGCAGGCAAACTTATTTTCTCCGAAAAAAATCGGTTTGTGAAATAATCTACTCCATATCAAAAGTTCTGAAACAATTTAACCAAAAATATTGAGCAAAAAATGTAAGAGAAAAAAAAATAATTTAGTTCAATACAGTACCGGTGCCAATAGTAAGTCAGAAAACTAAATGCCGGCTGAAATACATATATATCAAATAGCATGCATATAAATTTTAAAAGATGCCCAAAACCACCCAGCACCGAACTTCAAAATTTGAGCTAAATGAGCTCTGATTCAGTCTCTTGTCGTCGCACAACGACTAGTCATGCAGCAAATTCCGGCAGAGTAACGTCGTACTTTGGTTAAAACCCCGTCGACAAAGTTTTATGCTTTGCTTTCTCAAACGAAATCCAAATTTAGAAATTAACTTTTTCAACTGAGTGGACCCAGGTCACTGTCGGCCCAATCAAAAACATCATCTGAAGACTCTTTTCCAGTTACCCCCCCCCCTTGATTTTTCTGAAATTCAATATATGAATGTCTATTTAAAATTACTTTTCTTGTAATAATCTGCATCAAAACGTGTCAGCGTGAACAGGTGAACAAAATTTTCAACATTTCTTACATGCAAAAAGCCTTCCTCAACATCTTAAATTTGCAATTTTACAACGGGGCTGGAAAACTGCCCTTCTGACCTATTATCATCTGGTCGATACGTTTTTTCTTTGCAACTGCATCCTTTCTGTCGCTTTCAACTTTCTTTTGCAAAGCTGAAATTTCGTCGGCGAAAAAGGCAAGAGCCGAATCGGTGATATCATAGATATCTTGAACATTGGCACTGCTGAAAAAATCTTCGTCCGCATTTCCATCTATACTCTCAATGTAAGCATCCGTATTTTCTTTTTGTTTATTAACTTCCAACTTCTTTATTTTACATTGCAAGAACATCAGTTTTCCCAGGGCACTGGCAGATGTCTCGTAAATACCGTTTGCAATTTGGTCCGCCTCATTTTCTTTCCGTTTGACGTTTTCCAGCAAATCTTTAGCCAACAGAGTTTTTCGAGAAGAAATACTCGTAACAGACGAGGAATTTTCCTCAATAACAGCGGAGTCAGTGTGCATTCAGTCTGACTTGAGCTCATCGAAATTAATACTTCTCGACTTATAGCCTAAAATCAGCACGAATACCTGTATGGGGATAGTTCCCCTTAGGTGTTCATGGCGTTTCTAAAAAAAATTGTTATCACGCAATCACGCTACTAAATCTGAACATGTCAACATAAGAGCAGATTCAGCACGGAAAAACATAAGTAAACCAAATTAGATGCAAATATAGGTGTTTATTTTCTAAAAAAAAAGAAGCTTGATTTCAAGTTCAGGTCAATTTAAACACTGATCAATAGGCGTATCATATCGCCTCTGGTGATCAGCTACAAGTTTCATCCAGTTCATTTCGTATGAGCTGATTCCAGTTTTCTTCCAGTGTCTGTCGTTTTACTTTGAAAATATCCAAATTCATCGACCCAAGTGGTACCCGGAGCAGTCAAACCTCTGCTTGATATGGGATATTGAAGAAGTTCTGTCGATAGGGTTACCCGACCATCAACAAAAGTCACTCTCCTCGTGATGAGCTCGATGTTGGCGCTACCATGGATTGAGGAGAAGGTAAAGCAATAACGGGAGTCGAGGGCACCAACAGTGGAGACGATATAGAGAGTTGAAAAAAATTCGGAGAGACAGAAATAATTTTAAAGAAAAATCGGCCAAGTTTGAGCAGTTTTTGCATGCAATTTTGATTTTTTAGGTGACATTGACACATATTTTCTGTCTGAAAATTTAACTTTTGCATGCAAATGTTGTCTGAAATAGGCCACTACTTTTGTCCCCCCAAATCAACGTTACAGTCAACTAAAGCTCAAACTTCCAAATATGACCGACTGGCACACACTCCTCGGACTCAGGATCGACGTCCTCATCGCGTGCCGTCGTTATCTCAATGAGCCCCAAGAATGTTGAGTGCGTCTCAAGATACAGTGCCAGTTGTCATTTACAGAAGTTTGCAGCAGATTTAACTTTGTCTTAATCCCCAAAATTCACGGTGTGCCAGTCGGTCATATTTGGAAGTTTTGACCTTGAGAGAAGCAAAAAACACTTGATTTTGGAGAGAAATTTAATTTTTCAAAAATTCGAATGAAGCATGTCATGCACGATTTTCTCGCGATAACTGAAAGTCAAAAAAGAGAAGTCAGAACGATCGAGTGACAATCGCGGGAAAGTTGCTAGAAAAATCAGTGGGAAATTGCTATTCGCAATTTCAGTAGCAATAATAATCGAGAGTAGAGCTGTCCCATCTAAAACAGAGACGAGCGCATTCCCACGAACTGGATTGTTGTGATTGGAGTAATATTCTAAACTGGACTAGAGTGAACCTTCGGTGGAAAGGTGGACAGCTAGAGTGTCCCAATGGTTCAAGAGAACTTACAGTCTAGAGTAAAAACTTGTTCTTGTTATTAAAACTGACTAACATTAAACTCATTTTAGTTACTTTATTGATTCTTGAGTTGCTCACCGACTTATTTACTTCCTGGTTCTTGAGCGTGCTACAATGTGAGTACTAATTCAAATTTCTAGAGTGTGTTTTATGATTGTTATGTTGAGGTAAGGCGAGTTTTAGGTTGATCCATCTGAAATGGATCAAAGTTCCACTGTCTAATAAAAAGTAACTTAGCGGATTGTTCCGACCCGGTTTTTAACGGCGTTCATGTATTTTGGGTATCTAGAGACCTAAGTATGGGGACGTTTCTAATTCTAGAGTGGGGGGATATTTTAGTAGCAGCCTTTAAGCTGTAACGGGTCGTAGTCTCATGTCACAAGCGAACCGAATTGGCTTCGACTGATTTGAGGTGAAAAACACAAGAGATAGTGTCCCTGACTCTTGAGCCAATGGTTATAGGGCCTATTTTTCTTAAGCCTCATGTGTGACTGCAGTAGACGAATGTTACATAGTGTTTTTATGGCGCTCCTGGGTGTTTACGACATCAAGACTACGGAGTCGAACCCACTTGAGACAGCTTTGGGCTGAATGCCCATTCTAGAGTACCGGTGGTACGGTTCGACAGGGACGTGCAAACCTTCCGGTTGTACCGTGATAGCTTTTTAAGAAAACTCGAGAAAATTTCCTGGTACGCTCTCCGAACGAGGCTTAGCTAACCGAGTAAAGGGGGCAACTAGGGGGACAAAAACACGAGCAAAAAGACAAAAAGCAAAACAAAAACCAAAAAAGAATAGAAAAAGGAACAAAAACCATAAAACGAAAAAAGACAGTGACTTTGACACCAGATTAGTTGGATCAAACCTTTATATTAATTAAATAGTATACCCATACTGTTTTACAAGTTCGATCGTTTCGATCAACCTAGCAATTTAAACCAGTAAACTGAATAAAGTGCCCGAGTGTGGGGCGTTGTCAAGGGTTTTCAGATAGCTTGGAACTTAGCTGGACCAATAGGAGACTTGACTGGAAGAGGTGACCAGCCGAGTGGGAAAGTGGTTCAGGGACACTTGAGCTGAACCAATAGGAGACTTGACTGGAAGAGGTGACCAGCCGAGTGGGAAAGTGGTTCAGGGACACTTGAGCTGAACCAATAGGAGACTGGACTGGAACAGGTGACCAGTCGAGTGGGAAAGCAGCCAAGAAGGATTTGGCAATTCTCGAGTTCTCAAGTTGGGCAGAACGGGTATCGTTAAAATCCACATTACATTATAGGAGATAAGTGTAAAATAGGATAAGCGACATCCCCCGGTTTTGAGGAACGTTTTTACTTGAGCAGGCCTGGAGACAGGTCTACGGTTTTCTCTTGAGAGGTTTAGCACCCGGCGCTTAAGGTAATTTTAGGCTTAAGAAGGGGGGCTAAAAAGGGGGGGGGTTAGAAGGGGGGCTGGTTAAGTTAGAGGTTGGCGGTTGTAAATTGTAAAAAGGGGGAAATTAGAGTAACTAATTAGTCGACATCGTTGACTTAGTTACATTAGACATTAACACGCGTTGGTAATATTAGGTGGATATCGAAATTTGAACTCGAGTTAAGGAAGGTACCCTGGTCGGATTGGTACGGGGGAAGGGACATAGACAGTTTTTGTAATACCCCATAAGATCGCTAGCAGGGGGGAAGGAAACGCGTGACAATTAGGTACCAGACATTTTTTTAGATAGAAGGTAGACATTTGTCACCTTTGAATTTTAGGTGGGCTCATCTTTCTGTTTTTATTACTTTTTCTTGCTTAGATTTTTGTTGCATTTTGGTGAGGATTTGTGTTAAAATTTTGTACGAACAGGTGATCACAAGATACCTGCGCACAGGTTTTGGTCTCAAGTTACTTGGAACATTGAAATAGAGGTAGCCAAAAAGAGAAATAAGAAAAAGGGGGGGTCAGCATTTGGCTTTTAAGAGAGGATTTTGGGAAAATTTTACTAGAGCTTGAGTGGTGGTACAAGGTACAGTGAATCAAGAAGTCCCCATAACGAAGAGGAAAGAAGTCCCACCACCCAGACACTTGTCAACAGTCTTGGGACAGTGCCAAAGAAGTCTTAGGACAGAGCAGTCTGGGGACAGTCTTGGGACAGTACAGTCTTGGGACAGTGGTCTTGGGACAGGGTCTTGGGACAGGGTCTTGGGACAGGGTCTTGGGACAAGGGTCTTGGGACAGGGTCTTGGGACAGGGTCTTGGGACAAGGTCTTGGGACAAGGTCTTGGGACAAGGGTCTTGGGACAGGGTCTTGGGACAGGGTCTTGGGACAAGGTCTTGGGACAAGGTCTTGGGACAAGGTCTTGGGACAGGGTCTTGGGACAAGGTCTTGGGACAAGGGTCTTGGGACAGGGTCTTGGGACAGGGTCTTGGGACAGGGTCTTGGGACAAGGTCTTGGGACAAGGGTCTTGGGACAGGGTCTTGGGACAGGGTCTTGGGACAGGGGTCTTGGGACAGTAGTCTTGGGACAGTAGTCTTGGGACACTAGTCTTGGGACACTAGTCTTGGGACAGTAGTCTTGGGACAGTAGTCTTGGGACACTAGTCTTGGGACACTAGTCTTGGGACAGTAGTCTTGGGACAGTAGTCTTGGGACACTAGTCTTGGGACAGTAGTCTTGGGACACTAGCCTTGGAACAGTAGTCTTGGGAAACTAACCTTGGGACAGTAGTCTTGGACAAGAGTCTTGGGACACTGCCGGAAAGTACTGGGACGGTACCGAACAGTCTTGGGACAGGAGAAAGAAGCCTGGGACGGTACAAAGAAGAGTAGGGACGGCAATTGGAAGTCTTGGGACAGTATAAAAATTGAAGTAAAATTACAAGAAGTGTTTTAAGACAGAATTAAGATAGAACAAGACTAATTGGAACCAGGTACGGTTGAGACCACAAATAAGGAAAGTTTCTCGAAAAGTTAATAAAGAGAACTGAAACAAGGTTTTCACCACGTTGTATATTTTTTTTTTAAGAAATTTTCTTTCTCGAAAGATTTTATTCTTAGAATAGGATTGTGTATATAGTAAAATTGTAAATAAGAGCAATTGTAAATAGGAATAATGAGGCGGAGCAGGGTACCGGTAGCTGAAAAAAGATCTACCGAAGCAAAGACAAAGTATAATTCGTCGCTACGCAAAACAACATCAATGGGTCCGAAGATAACAAAGAAGAGCATTTCAGTTAATATGGTCAGCACAAGGAGTACAACGGAGAGAGCAAGAGAGGGCACGGAAGGAGAACGAGTAGAACCTACAATCGAAATCGACCTAGAGACACCAGACCAGAGCGTAGATGAACTGGAGAAAAAGACGACGGAGTCAACTCCAATGCCCAATGCAGAAGAACCAAACCAGAAACCCATAGAGTTCTCACGAATAGACGATGTGGAAGATGCAATAGGCAACACCGAAGAAACGGTGAAAGAAGACTCTCAAGTAAAAAAGACATCTTTTACAGAAAGGTTGGCGATGATGGTCGGAATAAAAACGAAAGAGAACGTGACTGAAGAACCAAAAGCTGAAAGAGCACGAACATTTGGGACAGTGAGCACGAAGACGACAGAAGCCAATCCGAGAGAGGAACAAACTAAAGCAGAAGCAACGGCCGAAGAAAGACCAACGGCTGACCATGAAGAGGCTACTCTTGAGCTAGGTGACTTGATGGCAAAACTGAATCAGATCGACAAAAAGCTGAAGCACAGCGAAGAGGACAGAGAAGTGATAAGAAAAGAATTAAGATACAACAAACACGAGTATCTGGATAGTTATTTTAACCTGGCTAAGGCAACAGACGAGAGACTCAAGGAGATGACAGATAAGGTAGAAGCCACCAATAAAGAACAAGAAGGGAACATCAAAAAAGATTTGCAACAGTTGAAAAACCGATATGATGATGTCAACAGCCAAATAGGTAGCCTGGAAAAGAGGCTGGACACAATGAGCAAGAATCAGGCCGAAAGTTCAGGTGCAATACAGACGAAATTGGATGCAATCTTGAGAAATTCTACCTCACAAGAAAGACCGGCAGCGGATCGCACGCAAGGCACCAGAGTTGACTTTGTGGAACCACAAAGGGGCAAACGGCAATCGACACCGTTGCCCTTAACCCGGGATACGGTGAGCATAGCACCAATGGCTGATAAAACAATCATGAAAAGTGGGAATTCAAACACAACGAGTGGTCCGGGGGACTCAACAGCTAGCAGCAACGCAGGTCCGGATGCCATGACGTGGGCAAGCACTTGGGAGATGATGAACAGGACTCTAGAGGCCTTCGCCACGAGGAACACTAACTCGAGCGATAGGAGAGACGGAAAATCAAGGAAAACTTTCAAGAAGCCAAAAGAATTCAAAGACGACTCAGATGGATGCATTGACACGTGGGTGGAAGTGATGAGATTACATCTAGAACAAGATAACTTAAATGATGAAAGGCAAGCATGCACAGCCATACTCAGTAACCTGGAAGGCACGGCATTGAAATGCGTGGTTGCAAAGAAAGAAGAAGAACGCGATACCGCGGACAAGATCTTCGAGATATTGCTGAATCGATTCGGGTCAGGCATGAAGGGTCACCAAGCGATGATGCGATTTGAAAAGAGAAGGCAGAGGGACGACGAGTCAATAGATCGGTTCCTAGATGATCTCGAGAGCTTGAGAAGAAGGAGTGACCCAGAGGAGTCCCAAACAGAAGAAACTTTAGCATTGCCTCGAAGTTCATTGATGGGTTAAAAAGTGACGACTTAAGGACAATGTTAGCAACATACTACACATTGTCGAAAGACAGCGCACCAACCCCAGAAGAAATGAGACAGAAATCAAGGGAATACATGCTGATGAAACCCAAGAAATACTCATATACAGAAAACAGGAACACGCAGGGGGGAAGTCAACCCCAGAGGTCGTCATGGTACAAGCCTAGAGATGACATGGACAAGCGCAGATCATGCGCGAACTGCGGGTCGGCGGATCACCACGTGGCTGACTGCACAACATACAAACAAGGCATGAAGAGTCTAGGATATGCACCAGATGAGGAGGACATGAGCCAGATGGAGGAACACGAGTACTATAGTGGCTTAACCATCAAGATAGGCGCAAGATGCTTCTTCTGTAACCAGGAGGGGCACTTCAGAATGGATTGTCCCTTGTTCTGGGAAGCGGTCAAGGACCAGAGTCACCCCAAACATAAGTTGGCATTAGCGGCAGTGCAGAATCAGGGGAATAGACAAAACGAGTTTGAATCTAGGAACTTAGGAGCACCAAGCACGGAATTGCCGACGAAAACAGTGAAAGCTGTAACACATGTTAATGGTGCGATAGAGTCCGCGGCTGGGAACTCGCTAGAGATAAACTATGAGAAAGCGGCGACGGAAGCAATTGCCAAAGTAAAACAGGATCTGGCTGCGAAAGAAATAGAGCAACGACTAAAGCTGGAGATCGAAAGACAGAATTTCAACGAAGCATTAACCGGATCGAACCAAACACCAGAGGCTGTACCGGGCTCAACAAAGACGGGAATTGTAACACTGTAAAAATGGTGACGGGAAAGCCATTCGGCATATCGAAAATTGGGGCTAGAATAATGTCGATAATCACAGTGGGCGGCCACGAGGTAACCAGAAACTTGAGCGAACCGAGCGACCAGACGATAATGCACATTGACGTGTACGCAGATTACTTGAGCTGTATAAGCCCACAAACGACTTCTAGAGCCTTGAGAGCACTACTCATGAGAGGGGGCAGCAAGTCGGTACGTGTTGATAGCAGATATACTGAAGCTTATGGTCCACACGAGGTGATGCTAAATATAGATGGGATTAACATCTATACCAAGACGATGATAACATGTGACGAAGACCTAATAGGACAAATCTACGTAGGGAAAGAAGAATTGAAAGTGAGATCGATTGGACACTGCGCCATGCTTGAAGAAGATGCAATGCACATCGGGACGGAGGCAGATGTGACAGGGCACGTGCTGGATATAAGTGGCAAAAAGACTCAGTTGCGTGGGTTGCTTGACACGGGAGCAGTCTTGAGCGTCATACCAATCGAAACTTGGGAGAGGATGGGCTTTGACAAAGGTGACTTGATAGACTCGAGAATACGGCTGTCGGCTGCAAACAAAGGGGCCCTTCGGGTGCTGGGCAGGACGCCGATAATAGCCCTCAATTTGGGGGAACGTAACCTGTGGACGAGCTTTATCGTGGTAGAAAACCTAGATGAATCTGACCAATTTATTTTGGGCAGAGACTTCATCAGGAATTTCGACGTAACGATTGATCTAAATAACGCAATGTTCAGGATACGGAACCCGGATAGGAGGTACGCAATCAAACCGGTAAATTTAATAATGGCAAATGAAAACAAAGCACCGGTATTCTTGAGTAGGAGGGTGAGGCTAAAAGCTAATGAAGCGGCAATCGTAAGTTTGAGGATGAAAAATTACAATGAACTAAGTGACAACAAGCAAGTGTGCATAGTTCCGAATCCTAATAGTCAAAGTGCTGCTGTTTTAGGAAGATCATTTTCGATAACGAAGAGCGGCCTCTGCGTCAGTGTCTTGTTGAATACCCTCGATATACCGATCACGATACAGAGAGGGAGGAAACTGGGATATGCTTTACCGGTTAAAACTCGATATGAAACAATTGAGAACTCAAAACAAAATGAAGTTGTTAATTGTCCCAATCACAGGGACAAAATTTGTATCTTGAGACGATTGCAGAAAATAAAAGATTCTTCAGGTCTTATCAAATCACTTAAGTCAGAAACGGATGATGGTCTTTCGAGCTGTTCGAACTTTCCAGAGCGACCCACACTAGATGAAATGCAAAATGAAAAACCGGTCCTGCCGGAGATTGAACATTTGAGGGGCAAACTGAAAGATGAACAGCTCGAAGCCATCAAGGACGTACTAGAGCGGAACGAGGAAGTTTTTTCGAGGCATAAGGCGGATATCGGGTGTTGCAATTTCGTTGAGCGTGAAATAGAACTTGAGGAAAACGCGGTACCACACAGGAAGGGGGCGAGGCGCATGACCCCACACAAATCGGACGCGTGTAGAAAAGAGATCGAGACGTTACTAGAGTATGACATGATAGAACCATCCAAGTCACCGTGGGCGTGTGGAGTAGTGATGGCCAAAAAGAAAGGCGACCAGTTGAGGTTTTGTTGTGACTTTCGATACCTGAACTCCGTCACGGTGAAGGATGCCTATCCCATACCTAGGATTGATGAGAGCCTCTCGAAGTTAGGTGATGCAAAATTTTTTACGACTCTTGATTTAGGCTCGGCCTTTTGGCAAGTACCACTAAGGAAGCAGGACAGGGACAAGACAGGGTTTGCCTGCGAGTTGGGTCTATTTCAAAGGAAACGGATGCCGTTTGGACTTTGCAATGCCACAGCCACGTTTCAGCGGTTGATGGCACACGCGCTCATAGGCGTAACGAAGAAGTATGGCAACCTGGTAATGTGCTACGTGGATGACGTGGTAATAGCGACGCCAACACTGGAAGACCACATTGAGAGACTAGACGAAGTGTTTGCGTGCATGAAGAGGTCGGGGCTAAAATGCAAACCATCAAAGTGCGAGATACTCAAGGACTCAATAAAATACTTGGGCAGGATGGTAGACAAGCACGGCATCAGACCTGATACGGACGCCGTGGAAGCAGTCCTGACCTGGAAATCACCGAAGACAGAGCACCAGTTGATGAGCTTCCTGGGTTTCGCTAACTATTATAGAGAGTTCATCAAAGGCTATGCAGACAAGGTATACCCGATGCAACAATTAATGAGACACAAGGGCAAGAAGTTCACGTGGAACAACGCAGCAGAAGAGTCATTCCAGAGGATAAAGAAAGAGCTATGTGAGGCACCAGTACTGGGTATGCCGACTGAGAAAGGGATGTACGTGCTGGACACGGATGCGTCGGTAGTCGCGATTTCTGGGATTCTCCACCAAGAACAAGAATGGAATGGGAAGACAGTCTTGAGACCAATAGCGTACGGGAGCAAAGTCCTGAGTGACACGGAAATGAAGTACGGAGCACCGAAAGCTGAGATGTTCGCGGTGGTTACCTTTGTCGAGAAATACAGGGCATACCTGGGCAGTGAGCCATTCAAGTTGCGAGTCGACAACAGAGCACTGAGCTGGCTGAAAACGTACTCAATGGACCAAAGTTACATTGGGAGGTGGATAGTTCGCCTGGACGGATACAACATGATAATTGAGCATAGAACGCGAGATAAACATCAGAATGCCGACAGCTTGAGTAAGAAGACGGAGTTCTATGAGAGACAAGAGCAAAGAGAAGCAGACAGACCTGAAATCAAAGATGGCTTCTCATTCATGGACAAGGAAACGTACGACAGTCTTCCACTCACGAGATGGCTGGACAAGTCAGGCAAACCGATAGAAGATCATCCTGAATTGCCTAAAGAGCCTCCAGAGAAGACCATCTTGAGGAAGAGCAAGAGGATTCCGATTGAGATTATACTCAAGTTGAAGATCGTGAAGGAGACGCTCAAGGCAAAAGGCTATGATCTTAACCAGGTGGAAGCAGGAACTGCACAGATAGATGATGACTTAATGAGGTTGCTCGAGAAACTATCAGATGATAAGCCCGTGATCCAGGAGAAGGGTCAAGAGAAACCGGAATTCACTATACTTCGGAGAAAAGAGACAGTGAACGATACTGACTCATCAAGAGGAAGCGTCACTGACAGCAAAGATGTCGTGCGGTCACTAGTTGACAAAATCCCCGAAGACATTCTGGAGCAGACCAAGGTTAGGAAAAAAAAAGTGACGTTCAAGGAAGATACTGAACACCTGGGACTAGGTCAAGAGTCCGGGGAGTGTTCCAGGTTCACGGAAGAAGGAACCGGAGAAGGAAAATTGTCCGGGGAGCGTGAAGGATGGGATGAAGACTCGGATGAGAGCAGCGAAAACCAAGACAGTCTGTGCATGATACTGGCGGAAGAGAAGACAAGGCACCACGACAGGGAGTTACAGACGGATCCATCTTCAGGAACATACAACATGGACATACAGGAGATGCGAGGTGGTGAGGAACTTGAGAAAATTGCGGTCGCAAGGAAACCATTCAGGGAACTATCATGCAACTCAATCATCAGAACGAATCTGGTGCCAGAAGATGATATGAAAATCGTGAAAAGGATGATATGCGTGAAACTGAGTGATGACATCCACAACCCTGGTGAGATGAATGGGCAGATCATGGCGCTAAAGGAGCATGTCAAGGCAAGATATAGGCTGTCAGACCTAATAAGAGCCCAGAAGAATGACAAAATGACAAGTAACCTCTCCAAATGGATCCAGTCGGGGGTCAAGGAGAAGGGGGAACTTGAGGAAGACAGCTACAAGATCTTGAGCCAGTTCTACAAAGAAAAGAAAGACTTACTTTATCACACAGCTGATGGAGTGGTAGCGTGCAAGAGGAGAGATGAGGAAAAGATATTACACAAACACAACCTCATCATACTACCACAATTGTACCAGACAGAGGTGCTTTTCAGATCACACGACCAGATGGGTCACCAGGGGATAGACAAAGTACAACAAAGGATACTTCACAGATTTGATTGGCCAGGAATGAGAAAAGCTTGCGAGAAATGGGTGAATGCCTGCCTGGCATGTCTCCAGGTAAAAGACCCAAGGAAGATGAAGTTTCCCCTCAAGTCCGTTGAGAGCTCGGAATTCAATGAAGTGGTGCAGATAGACCATCAAAAATTTGCATGACAGAGTCGGGATACAACCAGATACTGGTTATAATAGATCACTTCACAAAGTTGGCGGAAGCGGTTCCGTGCCAGACAGCCTCGGCCGAAGAGACATGTGATCATCTGATAACGTATTGGATATCGCGGTATGGTTGTCCAATGACTTTCCAGTCGGACAACGGCAAAGCTTTTGTGGGGGACTTGACAAAAGAATTGATGAAGAGATCGCACATTGCTCAAGCACACTCGACGACCTATCAACCGCAGACCAATGGGTTGGTAGAGAGACAAAACAGGACACTGGTCAACATGTTAAGAGTGTACTGCTCAAGATACATGACGGACTGGGACAAATACCTGCCACAGGTAGTAGGAGCCTACAACAGTACACAGCACTCAACTACGGGCATCAGTCCTTTCATGATGTTGACGGGCAGGGAGAGAGCAATGCCTCTGACATTCTTTTACCCGGAATACGAGGGGAAAAGGACATCGCCTCAGGCATACGTGAAAGAAGCGATCAAAAGACAACAGGAATTGAACGAGCTATGCAGGAGGAACACGGCGCAAGCGCAAATGAGGCAACGCAGGAAATACGACGAAAAAATATTAAGAGCAAAACCATATGAAGTGGGCCAATACGTGTGGGTCTTCCAAAATGTAATACCGCCCAAGGGAACAAAGAAACTACTCAAGAAGTGGAGGGGACCATTCATGATAACGGAGGTTCATCAACAAGGACGGTTCTATCGCTTGAATACTGGGCGAGCGGCACATTATGAAAATCTGAAGCCTCACGTCCCGTCCCCAGAGGATTGGTGCATACCGAAGGACATGGAGGGTCTTGAGTACCTGGTGGTAGAGCCAGCGTGTGAAGTGAATGAGAAAGGTACTCGAGAGAAAAATGATGGTAATGAGAACTTGAGTTTGGACGACAATGAAAAGATAGGAGTGGGGTCTGATGCAGGATCATTTGTAGAAGAAGACTGGAACGACCCGGAGCAAGACGAGGTGCCGAAGTGGATGGAGCCGGATCGACCAACACCACCGGAAACCAGTACTGGCAATCGTAAACGCACCGGCATGAGGTACAACAGGTACGGGGATGATTTCTTGATCGATAAGATACAGCCAGACAATTTGGGCGAGGAATTACTGAAGGCAGGCGAACTGGAAGCCGGAGAGGAATGGCAGGTCATTGACGATGGTGGTCATTATCCGCAGGATGATTACTCGACGCCAGAAGTAGAAACGGATCTCGAACAGAGTGAGATAGAGAGGAGGGAGAACACGAACTTGAGGATTCTAGAGTGGATGCGTGATGTCAAAGACGAGAGCCGCGAAGGACAAAGCATTCAGCAAGTCGATGTATCAGCAGCTAATTACATGAAGACAGAGGACCCTCTTTTCGGATGGACGGCAACAGACAGGCCACTGGACATTCCTCAGGACAATTCAGACCCGACAACATCGACGGGGACGTCGATAAATATTTTTGTCCGGGGAGTGGGGGTAGGACTTACCCACACCGAAAATTTGATGATAAAGAAGCTCCAGGAAGTGAGAGAAACGAGCGAATTGGAACTGGAGAGAGAAGAGCCAGAGCCTACTATAGGTCGGAATTTCAAAACGAAATTCGAAATACCCAATGAATACTCGGAGAACATCATGATAACGGATAGCGACTTCATCCTGTCAAACAGGACCAGCGCGATCTGCATCACGGCGGACATGAGTTTCAAATCAAGATTGGAAGCTGACTTCAAAAGAGAGTACCAGAATGTAGAGTTTCTGTTCAGACAGAGACCAGGACTGGGAGGGATGGCAGCGCTTCCACCGTCAGTGGCACAAGTCCCGGGCAAATATCTGTGCTTCCTAGTAACGAGGGTCAATGACAGGAACACAATTGATCCCGAACACGTGATATTGGCACTAACAAGATTACGAGACTTCATGATTGAAAGAGGGATAACAGAGGTCTCAATGCCGGTGTATGACCCAAACAGGGGCAAACTGAGCCCAAGGGAATTGTACGCTATCCTACATGTGGTCTTTGCAGAAACTGAGATAATGGTGTATCTTCATAAGAAGTACTACTTGAGCATCGCCTGAGTCGGGTACATGGGGGTATCGAGTCGGGTGTGAGGGAGGAGTCTTGAGTTAGGTACTGGGGTGCGGCGCAGGTAAAGGGATCTTAAGATATGATTGGCATGACAATTGAATTTTAAAAAAAGTTAACGGTGCTAAAAACATAAAATGAATCTGCATGCTTTTAAGGAAATTCCAATTGAATTGTTTTAAGTGATATGAGAATGATAAGATTTTAACCATACTGGTAAAAGGGGGTCTCTAGGTTAGGAACATGACATGTCAAGTTTCAATATGCTTTCTGTTTTCAGATCAAGTTTGAAAAACAAAGTTGAAAATCCAACTATACTCAAGCGAGAAACAGAGAGAGAAACCTTGATTGAACTCGCGATAATCGGCACTTACAGCAAGTATTTGCAAGGGAACATTTCGAGAGAATTCTTGAGTTGGGTAATACTTGAGTCGGTAAGGTAATTCTTGAGCTGGTAAGGTAATTCTTGAGCTGGTTAACACATACCTGTATACATCCCGAAGTCACAGAGAATGGCAGACAGATTCTGGAAATCCATGCCCGCGGCCCTGAAGACGCCTACTCTTGATGAGCTGTACAGACGCCTGAGGGACCTGGATTATACCCAAATAGACGAGAGAATGGCGGTAATGCTGAATGCCATCCTCCAGTTGGAAGACCAGGGTGAATGCAGGGAGTCTGCGATGGAGGCTGTCTTGATGATCGGCTACACCACCGAGGGAATATCGAACCAAGAACCGACCAGATCGTTGTCTTGGAATGTGGATGGAGGAGTAAGGGGTTTTGACTTGGCAAGGAATCCTGGCCTGAATAACAATACCGAATATGGCGCAGGGGAATTCCCACTACCGACTAGGCCAACAGTAAGATCCACAAGCCAGAGCTCGAGTAGGGTGCCATCGATGTCACGAACGCAACAGACGACCGAGGCATATCCGGATCTAGGTGTTCTAAAGAAAGAGCTCGAGAAGACGCAGAAGGAAAGGAATAAGGCGAACCTCGATCGGGATCAGGCAAAGCTGGATCGGGAGAAGGTTCAGCTGGAAAGGGACCAGGCGGTCAACGAGCGAGATCACGCTCTGAGGTTGCTTGAGATGCAAAAAGCTGAACATCAACAGGAGCTAAGGGTGCGGGAGAACGCCGCAAATCGTGATCAACTGAGGTCGGAGTTGGACAGAATAGAACAACGACAACGCGAGCTTGATGCACAGAAGGGAGCCAGGCCGAAGGAGCGAGTGGTCACCAGCTCGAGGCCAGAGTCACGTATGGAGGTGGATGAAGCCCCCAGAGCAAGAGCACGGTTCAACCTTGACCGCGAGGCCCGAGAACACATGAGTGAAGGGTTGGAAATCTTGATACCGAATGACGCAACGTCTTCCTTGCGTAGCCTAGAGACGCAACCCATACGCCCACTGATGGATGTGGAGCTGCCGGGATATACCCCAACCTCGACCTCGAGTGACAGTCAGGTGAGCGGCGGCTCATCGCGTCTGAAAGAACTGGGCGAGAGATTGCGACAAAAGAGTCGTGAGAGTTCGGCAAGACCGGAGCTTCCCCCGACGTGGAGGGAACAGCCGATTAGGAGTGTCGTGATCTCGAGTTATAAGAAGAATACAGAGGGGAGGTACCACAGGCACAATCGGCTGGACTGGAGTGCGGAGCAGAAAGCTAGGAGAGACTGCTTTCATGATGCGGCCTGGGTGCAGTACTTGGCGCCACCCCGGGTACCAGAAGGTGCGGTTCACCTAATCGTAGGGGACAGCCTGGTGCGGGTGTTGACCCGGATCCGATCGCACTGGCAGACAGGAATCTTGAGTTTCGCTGGAGCTGCCACGCCACAGATGTTGGCAACGCTTGACATGCTGGGGATGACCAAAGTATACACGGTGACCCTGATGGTCGGGACCAACGATGTATCAAGGGGAGAAGCGAGGAAAATAACAAGGCTGCACGATAAGGTGAGCTGCCTTCTTGAGGAACTGAGGATTCAGATGGACCCCATCCTGTTGACGGTATGTACTGTCCCCTACAACATGATGTTTGATCAGCACGCCTTGGAGATGAACGAGAAGGTGCGGAACCTAAACAAGGTGATACGAGACATCCACCGGAAGAGTGTGCTCCCTGTCAGACTGTTGGACGTGGCAGAGCGCATGGAGAAAGAGGGATTCCCTGAAGACACCTCCAATGATGGAATCCATTTCGATAGACCAAGGGGAGCAGAGTGGCTAAACGACGTCTTCCAAGAACACATAAACGCGCTAGAGGCGGATCTGCTAGAGACAGCCCAATTCACATTAGGACCACCTCCGAACCCACCATTCCTTGCCTCAAGGGCCTTGTCTGGTCGCTTGGGACCGAGAGTTGACACTAGAGACAGTTCAAGGAGCAGCCAGACCAGATTGCAGAGTGCCACGCCAATGGAGTCTGAGGAGGTGACGTCATCAACACCTCCAGGCTCGGCGATATCCTCAGTGGTAGTGGCAGAGAGCAAACGGGAAAAGAGGTCTATGGAGACCGCTCGCTTGAGATATCCTGAGAAGGTGAAAGGGCTGGACCTGGAGGGTTTGGAATGCAGGCGAGAATTGGCGGAGACCCTGGGGATTGAACGAGTGTCGCACGAGGATTTAAACAGGCATCACTGCGTGGACTGGTTGAAAGCTCATGAGGCGCACTTCTCGAGTACGAAATTGATGGAGACCGCGGATCTGACCGGAATTCCCACGAAAGCGATCATGGGACCCATCAATTACAGACCTCTCAAGCTGTTGGGGAGTCCTGGACCCATAGCAGAACCTCCCAAACACCGAACGAGCATCGCCAGGATCAGGTTGGCGACCCCGGCACAGTTGAAGGTGGTAGACAAGCTGCTCAATCCGGGGGGAATGGGATTGCCAGATGCCGCTTACGAAGGCTCGAAATTGGCGGAAGATCCCAGGTACGGGAAGCCCTGTGGGAGTACCCAGCTGGCCAAAACCCTGGCAGTTTATGATAGAGCAGATCCAGCTGCTGCGAGAGTAGTCATTGTGGCGGGATCAGACTTCGAAGGAACGTCTCCCAAGTTGTTCTGGCCGGAGACTCTGATATACTCTTTGCCAGGAGCTGAATTAAATCAGATGTTAACTCTGGTGGTGGCAATAAAGTCGGAGATGCCCTGTGAACCTGAGCTGCTATTGTTTGCAGGAATGAATGATCACCTGCACGCGATGGGACTTCTTGAGCAACTAAAGGGCGATGAAATTCCGACATCGAGGAAGATATGGGAAGCCATTCAGGCGTTGTTTGCGGCGATGAATGAAGTGCAAGAGAGTGTTGTCTCGAGATTTGGGTCCAAGACGAAGGTGGTGTTTATCACATCCCCTGGATACGCGAATATGCCACCCGCCCTACAATTCGTGTACGCGGTCTTGATCCTGATAGCAGAAGGGAATGAATGGCGGATTCTAATGGCAACCCCCAATCGGGAGTTGGAGCCATCGAACCTGAGGCTTCGCAAGTCAGAATTGGCGGCGGCATGGGCGGACATATCTCATGCACTGAGGGGCTTTTATGGACTAGCCGACATCCTGATTGTATTAGACGAGGTGCTTTTGCTAGAGATATCGAACTTTGCCAGGCAACTTAAGTTCAGCCCAGTCATCGGGGACGATCACCCGGCGATAAGCCAATTAACGGCCAGCTTGTGGTTTCGGAGCATGGAAGTGAAGATCACGAATTCCAACAGCAAGTCTAGAGATCCGAGTAACGAGAAAAGAAATGTGGCCGAGACGGAAAAGCAATTGGAGTCGATGAAATATCGATTGACACAAGAGAATGGTTGGTGGCCATTCTTGACACCAAGGCTGGAGAACGCCACGAATAAGACGAGGGAGGAGGCACCACCCCTCGTAAAACAAGTCTGGAGTTTTCTGGAGAAACAACTAGAGCTGGCCGAGGTAAGAGACATGACGGTGGCTAGATTTGTCTCGGCCGCCAATGAAGTGACGATTGGAGGATTCTGGAGAGAGCACGCCAAGGGTGAGCTGAGGACTAGAAGGGATCATGAGATTCTCAAGTTCTTGAGTCCTTGCTGGGAGAAGGAATTCATGGCAGGAATGTTCGGCACCACGGCGACTATCTTTGGAGCCTTCGTGCAGGAGATACTGGGCATGCCCATCAGCCTGCTCTTGGCTTTGTATTTGGTTTACCCCAGATACTTGTTTAACATGGGCCCAGCATACATGTTTAGTCGAGGAGTGGAGACACTTCGAGTTGATGGTACCTGGCACTATTACTCTTGACCCATGGGGAATTGGTGTCGTTTCATCGATTAATGGAATATGGAGAGCCTCTGTCTATGGGGAGAGTCCACTCGAGCATTGAAACCAGCTCCTACAAGTGTGCCGCGGGGTTGAAGACGTTGTTGGTGCAATACCTCATGATGCAGAATCGGCACATGACGGGTGAAGATGAGAATCCAACCTCGAGAGAAGAATGGAAGAAGACGAATAGAGGGATGCCTCTGCTGACGGACCTATGCCTGGCAATGAGGTCGGACCCAATGGGGATAATCCGGGGCCTAGAGGAGGTGGTGACCTGCATTTATGGTCCAGCAGTGACGTACGCGTTCCCAGACCCCCTGGTGACAACGTATCGTCACTCTGTAACGCACTTGAGTCTTATCGGTATACTGGATGGGACGGCGTTAAATTGGTGTCAGCAGGAGGTGCTCAGAGGGCGAATGAGCAACACGGTACTCTTTGGAAAGGTGAAAGATGCCGAGCTAATAGTGTACAACTTCAGGGGGCAAATGCAATGTAGAATGGGAGGCAAGCGAGAGGGTCCCATCGAAATGTATCCCAAATTCTGGAACTTGAACCCATTGACAGCAGACGGACGAGAAATCTTGAGAATTCCTGCCTGGAAGGAGTGCTTCGCACTGGTGAAGAGGGAGCTGGAGACCATAATGGAGAAAGAAATCCTCCCAGCCACCATGCCTGAGTTCCCAATAGTCAGGAGGATGACCTTAGGAATGAACAGTCCCTTGGTAGTTCCCTCCATAATGGCGAGGATGACGACGGAGGAAATGCAGAAGGATTTCACTGATGGCTGGGACCCCCTGTTCATCGGCTACACGGCGGCGGTCTACTTCCATACTAGCGAGGCGAAGGTAAATTCGTGGACGACGCGAGCGAAAAAGATGAGAGGTTCGCAGCCCCCCGGATATGAGGTGCGAAAGGTCTTGAGAGCTCTTGAGCAGGAGGGACTTGAGAACATGCTACCCATATGGGATGATGGCAGGATGATCGTGATGGAGGGGCACGTCGCATTGGTGGACGACATGAAATTTGCAACGAGAAAATACAGGGCACCCTATGGCTTAGAACAGGTGGAAGTGAGACAGGAGGGAAAAGAACTAGATGCAGCAGGTCAACTGCACGTAGCCCTGACGGAGTACAAGAAATTGGACCCTACGACACCATCACCACTGTCAGTGGACACGCCTGGAGACAAGAGGAGTGGACCCGTCGAGGACCGATTTAAGAAAATTCTCGAGAGAAGGAGACATGAATCAGAAGAAGAGAGTATGGATGAAACTCTCAGTGAAGCCGGTGAAGACATGGAAGTGGGGAATACGCCTGAACCAGGGCCATCAGGGGAGGAGCTCACCACTCAAGAGCTGTTGAAAGACTTGAGCGAGGAGAATTGGGCAGATACTGCCACCCCACTTCTGAATCCGTCCCCCCGGAAGAATCTGGAATTGCCATTGGCAAATGAGACCTTCAATATGGGGATGATACTCTTGAGCTCGGAGGAAAGGGAAAGGAACACTTTCGAAGGGAATAGGGACATATTCCTGGGTCTCTGAAGAACGATGCTTGGCAGGAGTTCTTGGAAGAATTCAATCAAGAAGTGGGCAGCGAGACGACGCTGGACAAGTTCAAGGAGGAACTATGGGACACAGTCGTAAGATTTGGAGAACCGCTTCTGATAGGAACGGGCCTGGATGAGAAGGCGAGAAAAGAGCTGCTGAGCAAGCTGGTAGAGCTGAGGAATTCACGATCGAAGACTAGAGAAGAAAAATGTGAGGACAGCTCTACTCTGAAACAAAAAACTGTAGATAAAATAATGGATGATATAAAAAGGGATAAGGTTGGGACTAGTAATATGATTAAAAGTACTAATATCCTTAAGGCTCGAGCAGGGGGGAGGCAAGAGTTGGAAGGACTGGAGGTAGACAGAGAGATCGAATCAGTGATGATAGCCACAACACCCTCAAGCAAAGGTGGGAAGACTCGCAAGAGGAAGAGAGAAGTGGAGGGATTGGGTAGTCCTTCAGTGGATGCTGTTTCGGAAGAAAGCTTGAGAGAGACGGCGCCCATGGTTTTGGCTCGATGCAAGACGGCGGCATACAAGAGCAGCTCGGAGCTCAGAAGACCACTCGAAGTAGAGAAGGAAATAGAGGCTTCCACCAGTTCGACATCGGAGGAAGACTTCATGCCCCAGAAGATAAACGTAAAGAGAGGTTCAACGAACGGACAGACATGGGAAGTGGATGTCGGCAAAGGATGGATCTCGAAGGCACACCAGGCCACGGGCAAGCAAGTGACGAGTGATCCATTGGAGAAAAACAAGACGAGAAACACCTCTCGGACGTGGTGGGTGGCCCTCGAGACATTGAAGGAAATGGAGGACTGCTTAAAGAAGTTGGACAGTGGTTTAGCTCGCAAGCGACGCAATTGGGCCACCCAGCAAAAGGCCGAGATTAATAAAATAGAGATGGCGAATCAGCTGAAGAGGTCCTGGCAGAACTTGTTGAAAGATCATTTTGAAGAGGCAATGAGGACACCCTCATCAGCACCGCCATTGATGGCGAATCCCTTCGTTAGAACCGCAGGACAATTGATGTTCACCTGGAGTCTGGTGGGAATAGAGTTAGAGACATTGACCTCATATGACAGGCTAAAGTTGGGAGGCAAGAAGCTAGATGTGTATCAAGCACTGATGCAACACGTGGCCAGGGACAATTCAGGCTTGAGCCTGGCTAGGAGGAAGGATGCCACATGTTTCTTGAGATGGATAATGTCAATGATGTCTGACAGCACCATCTTGGCGTGCCACCAAAGAGCAAGCGGAAGTAAAACCGCGGAAAAAAGAGTCTCAACGATCATCTTAAACGTGTATCAGAGTACTGGAATAGAAAAGGAAGATGGTTCCAGACTATCCCTAGAGAACCACAGAAAGCTAGATGAGGTGCGGAGGTTTTCTAACAAGAAGTTTGAAGAAGAACATGATGTTCACCGTAACCTGGCCTCGTCAGAGCAGTACTCGAGACCCAGCGAGAAGGGGGAATACCAATACGTGTCAGGAGTGATGGGAATAGCCTACAACCCCTTCTTAGACTCAGAAACTGGAGGCGCTCACAGAAACCACGAGGTAGCGGAGCTGCTGAAGTTTTGGACAGAAAGAATAATGGAAATAGACGCGGTGGAAAAAGAGAGGCCGAGCCTGGGCCTGATTCTTGAGAAAACACCGGAGGTAGTGAGCATACCGCGCTCGAACAAGAGAGTTGAAGTGAACATGGGTGATGGCAATGGCTTGCTGATCACGAACTTGGGAGTGGTATGGAAGCTACTAAGACCCTCCTGGTGCGCACATCCCCATGCGAGTCTGATCGAGGAGACCACCGAAAGGGTGAGGTTAGCTCCTACGGAAGACGAAGATTTGGCGAAGTTAAGTGTGGTGCACAAACTGATCTTACCTCAGCTGAAGGAGTCAAGCGAAAAGACGAACAATCTCGAGTCAGCAAAGAAAATGGAACCGGGTAGCTGTCTGGATTCTACGCGTGGGAGTGGAGAGCACACTTGCGATGGACGATCATGTGTCAGGATATTGTCCTTTCAAAAAGAAGATCTGATTACTTGGTTTGAAGACATCACGGAAAGGGAGAAAAGTGAAGTACAAATAGTGGCGGAGTGTTACGCGAGAACTACGGTGAACATAGCGACAGCTCTCGGATTCTTCTCGAGAATGTGTAGTCTGCAGTCACTGGAGAGGCTAGAGTCTGAGCATCATTTGGTGACGGCGTTGAGCGTGGAATCATGGCCGGGAGTGTTGCAGGTGACTCAAAAACATATCCGGAGCTGGAAGGTTGGTCTCGAAGCAGAAATGGGGTTTCCCATGAGCGAAGCTTATGGCCTGCCATTGAACGCAAAATCCCTGATAGGGTCAATGATGGCCAATTTGTGCGGAAGCCACTACCCACTGCACATGGCGATGGTGGAAGCATCCAGCCAGAGAATATTGGTGGACAAGGCATTTTCAGTGCCCAAGTGCGTGAGGCTGGCTCGGGTATCGCATCACTCGCACAAGTTGTTGAGGAAAATCAAAGGGGGAGTACCGAAGGAGTTGAGAGATGACTTGAGTGAAATCTGGGGAGAAGAGCTTTCGAAGTTGGAAAGTGAGAACACAAGCGATCACGAGAGACAAAACGTGATCGGAAAGCCTGTGGGGGGTACTACAAACATGGGAGAGAACGACACGATGCATGAGAAAATGATGGAACTTGAGCCTCTCTTGGAAGCCTCGGGAGAGCGTAACCTCAGGAGCATTGAGATCACCCATGGAGAGTGCCCATGCCACTGTCTGGCACAAACGGTGTGGTATCCAGATCACAAGAACCTTTGCCTGGTGTGGGATATAGAAGAAATTCGGTCGATCGGGCTACCGGATCACCGGCAGAAGGTGACGCTCTTAGTAGTGAGTACGATGCTGGCTCTGAGATGGATAGATGAGAATATAATGAAGTATCGGGAAGCGACGACGCCAACGGCTGAATCAATATATGCAATAGACTACAGCAGGGACTCGAGTTGTTTGAGACTGCGTGCAAAGTATTCGCCATACCAACGGAAGTCAGAAACGTATGGAGCCGTTTGAGGTACTTTCCATGGTTTCGGGCGACGCTGACATCTTGGTTGTACGTGACAACGAAAAATCACATGAGAAGGCATCAAAAGGAGTATCGACAGTTCCAGGCCGAGATTGGGCCGGAGGCTTTCAAAAGACCCCTGTTAACCCATCGAAATGCGATCACGACAGGATGGAAGAGAGTGGGTAAGATGTCTAGAGATAACACCAAAGCGAGGGATCAATACTAGAGGAGGACTTGGCGAAGAACGTGAGCTTGAGCCTGCACAATTCCTTTTGTTTAAACCGGGAATCTAGGGTGAAAGCACTACCCAACCAGGCGAAGAGGTTGCAGGAGCAAAGAGAATGGATGCGATCATATGAACAGCTGAAGGCTTGGGAGGAGATCGTGATTAGCTCCGATGATGAAGAAGAACTGTTGAGACAGTTTGCCGTATCCAGTACTTCAGGAGACGGCACCTCTAAGGCGAAGAGTGAAAGATGAACGGATGGCTCGAATGGATCTTGAGTCTTGAGAGGGAAAGGGGGCTTGAGTGTGGATCCGGGTGAAACCTGGATTCACGAAAAAGAAATTTTAACCAAACAAATATTGTTATTAATATACTATATTTACTATATAAATGGAAATACTGCATAACAATTTCCTGATTGAATGGGACAAAAGAAATTTTAAATGATTGGCTTAAAAAGCGAGAATTCAAGGGTGCAGGTGTGTGCAGATTTTGATTGCTGTTTAGCGATAGTGTGAAAATTTTACATGGCCGTGAATTTTTGGGGTGTAGATAAGCTTAAGTCTGCTGCAAACTTCTGTAAATGACCACTGGCACTGTATCTTGAGCAACACTCGGTTTTCTGGGACTCACTGGTAGACGACGGCACGCGATGAGGACATCGATCTCGAATCCGGGGAGTATGTGCCAGTCGGTCATATTTGGAAGTTTTGACCTTGAGAGAAGCAAAAAACACTTGATTTTGGAGAGAAATTTAATTTTTCAAAAATTCGAATGGAGCATGTCATGCACGATTTTCTCGCGATAACTGAAAGTCAAAAAAGAGAAGTCAGAACGATCGAGTGACAATCGCGGGAAAGTTGCTAGAAAAATCAGTGGGAAATTGCTATTCGCAATTTCAGTAGCAATAATAATCGAGAGTAGAGCTGTCCCATCTAAAACAGAGACGAGCGCATTCCCACGAACTGGATTGTTGTGATTGGAGTAATATTCTAAACTGGACTAGAGTGAACCTTCGGTGGAAAGGTGGACAGCTAGAGTGTCCCAATGGTTCACGAGAACTTACAGTCTAGAGTAAAAACTTGTTCTTGTTATTAAAACTGACTAACATTAAACTCATTTTAGTTACTTTATTGATTCTTGAGTTGCTCACCGACTTATTTACTTCCTGGTTCTTGAGCGTGCTACAATGTGAGTACTAATTTAAATTTCTAGAGTGTGTTTTATGATTGTTATGTTGAGGTAAGGCGAGTTTTAGGTTGATCCATCTGAAATGGATCAAAGTTCCACTGTCTAATAAAAAGTAACTTAGCGGATTGTTCCGACCCGGTTTTTAACGGCGTTCATGTATTTTGGGTATCTAGAGACCTAAGTATGGGGACGTTTCTAATTCTAGAGTGGGGGGATATTTTAGTAGCAGCCTTTAAGCTGTAACGGGTCGTAGTCTCATGTCACAAGCGAACCGAATTGGCTCCGACTGATTTGAGGTGAAAAACACAAGAGATAGTGTCCCTGACTCTTGAGCCAATGGTTATAGGGCCTATTTTTCTTAAGCCTCATGTGTGACTGCAGTAGACGAATGTTACACGGTCACGCAAAATTGTCACATTATAGCTAAGCAGCAATCAAAATCTGCATCCCCTGCACCCTGAGTTTCAGCTTCAAGCTATTCATTAAGAAAAACTTTTTTGTACCCTATCAAAAAAATTTGTATGCAGTTATTTTGTTTTTATTGAATGTTGCATGATGAAATTTCTTTTCCGTGCCCTCAAGTTTCATCTGAGATCACAATCAAGACTCAAGAACCGACCCTGAGCACCCTGTTCAGCTCACGCCACCCGCTCTTCGAGTTACTGGGTCCAGATTCATACGACACAGTGATTTGCCCCGTTAATTCCTCCTCATCGTCGAAACTGATTAGGATTCCTCTCATGCCTTCAGCTGTTCATTGGCTCGCATCTACTCCCTTTGCTGTTGCAATCTTCTTGCCTGATTTGGCAGACTCTTCACCTTGGATTCTCTGTTCAAGCAAAAACAGTTGAGCAAGCTCAAGCTCACATTCTTCGCTAGATCCTCTTCCAGTATCGATTCCCTTGCGTTGGTATTATCTATATACTGCCTACAAACCCTTTTTCAACCCGTGGTTATTCCATTACGATGGGTGACATTTGGTCTCTTGAAAGCTTCCAGCAGGATCTCGGCCAAGAACTGACGATATTCTTTCTGATGTTTCTTCACGTGGTTTTTCGTCAACGTGTACAGCCAAGATATCTGTGTCGCCCGAAACCATGTGAAGAACCGTATGCGGCCCCACACATACCTCACCTGCATGGGTACAGCGAATACTTTGCACGCAGTCCCAAACAACTCAATCCTCCGGCTATAGTCCATGGCATGAATCGTCTCCACTGTTGGTGCCCTCGACTCCCGATACTTCGTTACATTCTCATCAATCCATTTTAGCGCAAACATCGAGCTCACCACGAGGAGAGTGAATTTTGTTGATGATCGGGTAACCCTATCGACCGAATTTCTTCAAAAGCCCATATCAAGCAGAGGTTTGACTGCTCCGGGTACCACACGGTTCGATACTCACAGACCGACACAACCCCTAGAATTGGATAAGTAATGATCGTAAAGCAACTACTAGAATTGATTTAAAGTAATTAATTTTAACTCGAGAAGTTTTGATTTGAAAGTTTTAACTCAAGAATAAATTCTGCTCTCCGGACCATTGGGCAGTTTCAGCCGCTCAAGTGTCACTCTGTTCCAGTCAATTTTTCTTCTCTATCTCTCTTCCCGAATAGCAATTTTATATTTTATGCTCTTTTTTTCTAGCGATTTTCCCGCAATTATTACTCGAATCTTCTTTTAGTAATTTTTATTATTTTTAGTTGTCGCGAGAAACTTAAGCATGATGGGCTCAATTCGAAGTTTTGAAAAATTATTTTGTCCCCCAAAAATCAAGGTAAAACGTTCAACTCAAGAACAAACTTCAAGATATGACCGATTGGCGCACTCCCCGGACTTAAGAACGATGTCATCATCGCGTGTCGTCGTTATCTCAATGAGCCCCCGAATGTTATTTGAGTCTCAAGATAAAGTGCCAGTGGTCATTTACAGAAGTTTGCAGCCGATTTAACTTTATGTACGTCCCAAAATTCACGGTCATGCAAAATTGCCACATCATATCTAAACAGCAATCAAAATTTGTATCCCCCTACACCCTGAGATCCAGCTTTATAAGCTATTTGTTAAAATTTCTTTTTTTTCTACCCAATCAGAAAATTGTCATGCAGTATTTTGGATTATATAAACAAATATTTTATAATAATAACAAAAAACTGTACGTTTAAATTTCTTTTCCGTGCCCTCAAGTTTCATCTGAGATCACACTCAAGACTAATAAATCAACCCCTGAGCAAACTGCTCAGCTCAGACATATTGGCTGTACACGTTGGCGAAAAACTACGTGAAGAAATATCAGAAAGAATATCGTCAGTTCTTGGCCGAGATCTGGCCGGAAGCTTCCAAGAGACCACTACTCACCCATCGTAATGGAATAACTACGGGTTGGAGAAGGGTTTGTAAGGTGTATAGAGATAATACCAAGGCAAGGGAATCGATACTGGAAGAGGATCTAGCGAAGAATGTGAGCTTGAGCTTGTACAACTGTTTTTGCTTGAACAGAGAATCCAAGGTGAAGAGTCTGCCAATTCAGGCAAGAAGATTGCACAATCAAAATGAATGGATGCGAGCCTATGAACAGCTGAAGGCATGGGAGGAATCCTAATCAGTTTCGACTCACGGGGCAAATCACTGTGTCGAATGAATCTGGACCCAGTACCTCGAAGACGGGGGGCATGAGCTGAGCAGGGTGTTCAAGGGCGACTCTTGAGTCTTGAGTGTGATCTCAGATAAAAGCTGAGGGCACGGAAAAGAAATTTTAACCTACAAATTATTTTTTTTATTATAACATATTTATTTATCTAAATCAAAATACTGCATGACAATTTTCTGATTGGGTAAAAAAAAAATTTATTTTAACGAATAGCTTGAAGCTGAAACTCAGGGTGCAGGGGAAAGCAGATTTTGATTGCTGTTCAGCTATAATCTGACATCTTTGAGTGACCGTGAATTTTGGGGATGTAGATAAAAATAAATCTGCTGCAAACTTCTGTAAATGACCACTGGCACTGTATCTTGAGACGCACTCAACATGCTTGGAGCTCATTGAGATAACGACGACACGCGATGAGAACATCGATCCTGAGTACAGGGAGTGTGTGCCAGTCGGTCATATTTGGAAGTTTGACCTTTAGTTGATAGTTTAACGTTGATTTTGGTGGATAAATGTAATTTTTCAATATTTCGAATTGAGCCTCGCTATTCGCAATTTTACCAGAATAATTCAAAACGAGTAGAGCTATCTTGTTCCCGATAGAAGACCAAGAATTCAGGAAGAGAGATGGAGAAGAACGATTGACCGGAACAGAGTGACATTCGAGTGGAAAGGTGGACAACTGAAGCTGCCAATGGTCCGGAGAGCAGAACTTATTCTTGAGTTAAAATTTTTTAAATCAAACCTTCTCGAGTTAAACTTAATTACTTTAAATCAGATCTAGGAGTTGCTTTACGATTTTTAGTTACTCAATTCTAGAGATTGTATCTGTGTTTGAGTACGTAATTAAAAATTCTTGAGTGCATTTTATGTGATTATGTTTAGTTAAGGCGAGTTATTAGGTTGATCCATCTTTGGATCAAAGGTCCACTTTCCAATTAAAACTAACAGTATGCTTAAGTTACGACCCTGTTTTTAATGGCGTTTGCGAGTTTTAGGTTTTTAGAGAACTGACCATGGGGACATTCTTATTTCTAGAGTGGAGGGGGGAATTTTAGTAGTAGCTTTTGAGCTGTAACTTGGTTTATAGTCTCATCTCACAAGTAACCGAATTGGCTCCGACCGCATGAGGTAGAAAAACACAAGAGATAGTGTCCCTGACTCTTGAGCCAATGGTTATAGGGTCTATTTCTCTTAGCCTCATATGTGACTTGAGTGGGCGACTGTTACACCGTTAAGAAAGGATCTCAGTTACCCTCTGTGAAAGCATCATCACTTGTTTACAAACTGTTTTTAATTGATTCATGCTCTGAGAAAGTCAGTTTTCTCAACAGCGGGATATTGTGAGGCCAATTGGGCCAAGGAAATATACGGAAAAAAATGTATTTTAAGAAAGTTTTCGCACGTTTGTGCATCATCAGGTTTAAATTATTTGAATTTCATAACATTATAAACCATTTTTTAATTTTATAAAATTAACTATACAATTTTGTAAAACTATAGAACAATCTCCAAAACAAGTGCATTCTCTAAATTTTTGAGAAACTACTATACAAGCAGAAACTACTATACCTGCCCAAGTTATTTCTAGAGTTGAGGGGGGCATTTTAGTAGTAGCTTTTAAGCTGTAACATGGTTTATAGTCTCATGTCGCAAGTAACCGAATTGGCTCCGACCGCATGAGATAGAAAAACACAAGAGATAGTGTCCCTGACTCTTGAGCCAATGGTTATAGGGTCTATTTCTCTTAGCCTCATATGTGACTTGAGTGGGCGACTGTTACATCGTTAAGAAATGATCTCAGTTACCCTCTGTGAAAGCATCATCACTTGTTTACAAACAGTTTTTAATTGATTCATGCTCTGAGAAGGTCAGTTTTCTCAACAGCGGGATTTTGTGAGGCCAATTGGGCCAAGGAAATATACGGAACAAAATGTATTTTAAGAAAGTTTTCGCACGTTTGTGCATCATCAGGTTTAAATTCATTGAATTTCATAACATTATGAACCATTTTTTAATTTTATAAAATTAACTATACAATTTTGTAAAACTATAGACCAATCTCCATAACAAGTGCATTCTCTAAATTTTTGAGAAACTACTATACAAGCATTTCAATGAATAGTTATTGCCTAATAACTTGCTCAGCAAAACCCAATTTGGTTTTAGAATCTCATATTCAACGATGGACGCCATCATTTATTGCACTGAGTTCTTCCGCAAATCAAGAGTTGAAAACAATTATGTTCCTGTAACTTAATTAGATCTATGAAAATCTTTCAATTCTATTAACCACAATCATTTCAAGAACAAAGTGAATTATTTGGGATTCTCTGAATCAGCAATTGATTTGATTCATAGCTTTATAAACAATAAATTGACATGCCACCAGAATGTCATCAAAATGCATGGCAACATCAAGTTATTTTTGTCGACAGAGAGAGAATTGGCAGTTTCGACGGGTTAACAGTGCTAATTGTGGAAGTTGACGAAAAAGGAGAGGTTAGTTTGAAGTGACGAAGTATTTTTTTAAAATTCGTTCGAAAATAAAGACACGTCACGACCTTGAAATTTCGCGAACACTGAAAACCACGAAAATCAGAAGAGACGGATTTTTGCTAGAAAACAGCAACATTGACTCTCGACAGTGAAGAACAGAGTGAAAACTATCTTGAATAACTATCGAGACTGTCCAACTTGTAACGATTGTAGCTGTACAATTGTTACCGAGTAGTTCCCGAGTACTCGGAAAGGTATCGGAAGATTTTACCACCCTTACAGAAGGACAATAAGACCGCGCTTCGTCCGGAAGGAACTGAAACTGCAATTTAACAAATTTTAGCTTCCTGGTATGCCCTGAATTGAATTAAATAACATCTAAATTCCTTTTCAGACAATGAGATGCTAGGAGTTTAGGCAAAGGGTTGATCCATCTACGATGGATACGATGATTTTTATCTACTGAACAAAAACAACAGTAACATGATAAAAAAAATGTAGTAGCTCTGTTTTTAGGAGTGACCTCTTGGTCTGTGGATACTGAGACCCAGCCATGAGCTCACATTTTGCACGTAACTAAGTTAATCTGCGCGCTCTGGCCGATAGCCAAAAACAGTAATGATTTTGTCGACCCAATGATAAAGGACCAGACATAGATCTGGCTTTGGTAGAGACGGTTAAAAGCCTAGAGAGCTGTGTTTAGACGCTAGCCAGTCATTTCATAACCTAACTTAATTTTCCGGCGATATGTACTTCTAGGCGAATGTTACATAAACAGCAGAAAACTGTAGTAAATATTACTGAAAATCCAATTGGATATCACTTCATCAAGGCGTACCTCAAGGTACAACTTTGGGACCCTCAATTATCAACCTATACATAAAAGACCTAAGCAAAAACTTAACTGATTCTTGCAAAGTGGTACAATATGCAGATGATAGACTACTATTTTGTTATGATAATGACCTCAAAAACGCTCTACAGCTACTGCAAAAGTCCTGTCAGAGTTTGTCTCTGTACTTCAGAAAACTTTCTCTAAAGATCAGCACAAAGAAAACTGAGTTGATAATATTTAGCAAAAACAACATCAAGGCAGAAACCCTAATTCAAAGTTCAGCATAATTTTAGATGATAATGAAATAGACAAAAAAAGCCAGAAATAAATTATTTGGGGGTAATTCTAGATCAATTTATAACCTTTCAGGGATGTGCCAGTTGGTCATATCTGGAAGTTTAGCCTTGTTTTGGGATAAAAATGATTTTCAAAAAATCGAATTGATCCTGTCATACTAAGGTTTCTCGCGACAACTGAAAATACAAAAGCAATCAGATCAGAAGATTCGAGATATAATCGCGGGAAAGTCGACAGAAATCGCTATTCGTTTTTTTACCAGAATCTTCAATATGAATAGAGTTGTCTTGCTCCGGATAGAGAGGATCAAGAGTTCAAGAAAAAAAGTGCAATTGATTGAGCAAGAGTGATACTTGACTGGGAAGGTAGACAGCTGAAGCTGCCCAATGGTCCAGGGAACAAAACTTCTTGAGTTAACCTTGATTACTTCAAACTAATTCTAGAGTTATCTTAGTTACAATATTTACTTGAATTGTTTCTGCATGTGAGAACCTAATTTAAACTTCTCGAGCGCACTAGCTGATTATGTTGAGCGTAGGCGATTTTTAGGTTGATCCACCTGAAATGAATCAAAGGTTCACTGTCCAATAAAAACTAACGGTATACTTAAACCTCGACCCTGTTTTTAATAGCGTTTGCGTGTTTCAGGTATTTAGAGACCTGACCATGGGGGCGTTCTTATTTCTAGAGTCGGGAGTATTTTGGTAGTAGCCACTAAGCTGTAACACGGTTGGTAGTCTCATGTCAAAAGATAACCAAATTGGTTTCGGCTGAATGAGGTACAAAACCCAAGAGATAGTGTCCCTGAACCTCGAGCTAATTTTTCTTAGCCTCATATGTGACTCAAGTAGGCGACTGTTTTCATGGTGCTCCTGGGTGTTTTTACTACATCAAGACTACGGGATTGAAACCACTTGAAGCAACTCAGGGCTACATGCTCATCCTAGAGTACCAGTGGTACGGTTCAACGGGAACGTCTCCACATTCTGGTTGTTCCGTGATAGCTTTTTAAGTAGACCTGAGAAAATTTCCCAGTGCGCTTTCCGACACGAGGCCTAGCTATGCGAGTAACGGGGGCCACTAGAGGATCCAAAAAATGGTAAAAGTTAAAAAGCTAAACAAAAAACTAAAAAGATTAGGATTAGGAAACAAAACTGTACTGTAAGAAATTAAAAAAGAGTGGCTTTGACTTCCAGATCAGAGGGATCAGATCTTTATATTAATTAAAATAGTATTCTCATACTGTTTCTAATAAGACCGATCGTTTCGATCAACATAGAGAATATTCAACAAGTGCTCGAGTTCGGGGCGTTGAAAGGGTTTTCAGATATCCTTGCAACCCTAGAGGACCACTGGGAGACTTGCCTGGAACAGGAGAAAAGACAGACGGCAAAATGATTCTCCGGACTGGGATCTGGGAAAGAGGAGAAACGCGATTGAGAAGAGACTACCAGCAGCGTGACCAGAGCAATGCAACAGTGAGATGGGATCACCAGGGTGTTCTGTTTGTCCAAGCGTGTATCGTTAAAATCCATTTTATACTATAGGAAGTAAGATATACTATAGGGTTTCATTACAGTAACTATACAATCGATAACGTCATTTTAGTTGAAATAGATTAACTAGAGTCTGGAATGGTCAATTCAAAGACTCAGAACAAGAGTTGGAACGCAAAGGTACCCAATAATAAACTCGAAATAAGGTAGGTAACCTGGTCGGATCGGGTGGGGGATCGGAATTAGACAAATTTTAGAACCAATTGGGTAAACGCCCCATAACAACGTTAAAGAGGGGAGGAAAACGCGTGAAAGTCAGGTACCAGACATTTTTTTTCGATAGATGGTCCTGGTCGACCTTGCATTTTAGTTATATTAGTTTTTTTTTCCTTTTTGACGTAAATTGTTTTTGGAACAGATTCTAAAAATTATCTGGAGATTTGGTGCATTTGCAACTACAAAAAGGCTTAAAAACAAGTTGCATGTCAACTTGGATTGGAATTAGGAATTAATGGAAGTTTTAGGGAACTTCAGTTAGTTTTCGGTGGAAAAATTGGGTTTCGGGAATTCTTACACGAGTTCCGGAGGTGGTACTGGGATAGTGGAGTAAGTATCTCTACACTTGAGCTACGGTAGTGGAGAATTTTACCTAAGTTCTGGTGGCAGTCTTGAGATAGTGATTTAAGTGTCCCATTATTTGAGTCCTGGGATAGTGTTTTAAGTGTCCCAACGTTTCAGTCCTGGGATAGTGATTTGAGGGTCCCAACAATTGGTTCCTGGAATAGCGATTTAAGTGTCCCAACACTTAGTTCTGGGATAGTGAAATAAGTGTCCCAACACTTGAGTCCTGGGATAGTGATTTAAGGGTCCCAACACCTGAAGTCCTGAGATGGTGATTTAAGGGTCCCGAAACTTGAGTCCTGGGCTAGTGATTTAGGCGTCCCAACACTTAGTCCTTGGGATAGTGAATTAAGTTTCCCAACACTTAGTCCTGGGATAATGAATTAAGTATCCCAGCACTTAGTCCTGGGATAGTGAATTAAGTATCTCAACACCTGAAGTCCTGTCATAGTAAATTAACTATTCCAACACCTAGAGTCCTGGGAAGTGAATTAAGTATCCCAACATCTGAGGTCCTAGGATAGCGAATTAAGTATTCCAACACCAAGGGCAAGGACTGCAAAACCATTCAGGGTCAAAAAATAACTTCGGGGGGACGGAAACAACACTAAGGTTAATAAAATTTTAAATCGAATTAAGGAATAAATATTAGACTGGACTTGTTTTAACAAAATTGTATATTTAAGAGCATTAGAGGTTTTATTTAAAAACAAGTTTTACATTAAAACCTGTACATTGTCAGAGTTGTAAGTAAAAGAAGATTGTAAATAAACATCATGAAGAGAACAGGAGTGTCGTTACTGGAAAGGAGAGGGGTAGGGCAAAAGCACAATCAACTGTCAACACAAAGGAAGCAAACACCTACAAACCCGAGAAAAATGAGAAGAAGCATTTCAGTTAACATGGTCAACACCAGAGGCAACAAGGAGCAGAAGACCGAAGAGAAGATGAATAATCAAAAGATTGTGCCCGTCACGGAAATTGATCTTGAGACGCCAGAGCAGACCTATGCCAAATATAGAAGAACAAGGAACAAAGACAATTGACTTCTCACCAACAGGCAATGAAGATGAGATCAATAACAACACACCGGAAATAATGAAGCACGATTCACAAACAAAGAGAACATCGTTCACAGAGAGGTTTGCGGCGATGATCGGAATAAAACCGAGAGAGAAGGAGGTGGTGACAACAGCGACCGAAAAAAGCAAAATCTTTGATACGGTTTCCACGATAACAACAGAAGCTGCCCAGGGGTAGGAGCTAACCATAGAGGGAACAGCGGGTCACAAAGATAAGCAAGCAACAGAATACAAAGCACCACTAGTTGAGTTGGGGGACTTGATGTCAATTTTGTAACACATAGACAAAAAGCTGAAGTGCAGAAGTGCAGGAGCTGAAGTGCACGAGGACCGCCAGAAATTGAAGAAGGAACCTCAGCGTTACAATATTGAAAATCTGGACAACTACTCCAACTTAGCGAGAGCCACTGAAGAAAAGCTACAAAAGATGGTGAGCAAGGTGGAAACAACAGAAAAGGAACGAGAGAATCATATCAAGAAAGATATGGAGGAAATGAAAAGGTGGTTTGAGACCGTAAAGGATAAATTATGGAATCTAGTGACGAGAATGGACACAATGAGCAGGGACAAAGCAGAAAACTCTTGTGCCATACAAACAAAATTAGATGTAATCTTGAGAAACACCATTACTCAAGAAAAACGATACCAGACAAAACGGAAAAGCAATACGGAACAAGGATGCACTTTTTGGAACCTCAATGCAAGAAACAAGAACCTTCACCATTACCTCAGATCAACAACAGCGTACGATCAGGGATGACCAAAACGGCTACAAAAGGAGGAGTGTGAAATTCAACGAGGATAAATGGGGATTCGGGCGCACACACGAGTGTAGCACTTGATGCAATGACATAAACAAATGTTTGGGAATGATGAATAGTACACTTGAAGCATTCGCCACAAGGAACACGAGTGATAGAGGAGGAGGCAAATCGAAAAAAAACGTTCAAGAAACCGAATAAAATCAAAGACGACTCGGATGGTAGCATAGATATCTGGGTTGATGTAATGAGACTACATCTTGAGCAGGACAACCTGAATGACGAAAGACAGGCCTGCACAGCGATATTAAGCAATCTGGAGGGCACGGCACTGAAGTGCATGGTAGCCAAGAAGAAAGAGGACCGTGACACTGCGGACAAAATTTTTGAAATTCTGCTGAAACGCTACGGATGAGATTTGAGAAAAAGAGACAGAGAAACGATGAATCAATTGATCGGTTCCTAGTTGATCCAGAGAGCTTAAGAAGAAGAAGTGATCCAGAGGCATCGACTAACAGGAGAAACTTTAGCTTTGCTTCAAAGTCTATTGATGGGGTAAAAAATGACGACTTGAGAACAATGTTGGCAACATACAATACGCTATCGAAAGATAATGCACCAAGCCCAGAGGAGATGAGACAGAAGTTTAGAGAATACGTGTTAATGAAACCGAAGAAATAGTCAAACTCAGATTGTATGAAATGGCAATGGGGAAGTACAAGTCAAGAGGAAATATATACAAACGAAGATGATGTGCGAAATGTAGCTCGGCAGATCACCATGTAGCCATTTACAAACAAGGGTTGAAAAACTTGGGATTTACACCTGATGAAGAGGACATGAGTCAGATGGAAGAACACGAGTTCTACAGTGGCTTGATTATCAAAATAGGCGCGAGGTGCTTTTTCTGCAATCAGGAAGGCCACTTCAGGATGGACTGTCCCCTGTTTTGGGAAGTGGTGAAGAATAAAAATCACCCAAAACACCAATTAGCACTTGCTGCGGTGCAAAATACCAGGGATAGAAAAGCTGAGAATGATTTGCAGAACAAAGAGGCGACAAGTGGTGAAAAAACGACAAAGACAGTACAAACCGTAACCGAAGAGAGAGAGAGAGAGAGAGATGCCGAAAGGAATAAGACAAGAAGCCAACTCGGAGTAAGCGACGAGAAAGCGGCAGTAGAGTCTATCAACAAAGTGAAACGAGAATTGGCGACAAAAGAGATCGAACAAAGCCAGAAGCAGGAAATAGAAAGACAACAGAGGAAAGAGACACTCTCAATGGCAACAACAGAACCCGAGACGAGTGACAATCTGACAGTCAGGGGCAAGTGCAACACCTTGAAAAATTGCTGACTGAAAACCCTTCAGAATCACAAAGATTGGGGCGAGAATCATGCCGATAATCACGGTTGGCGGCCATGGGGTATTCAGGAATCTGAGTGAACCATGCGACCGAACACTAAAGCACATAGAAGTATATGCTGACTATTTGCGCACCATAATTCCACAGAATCCTTTGAGAGTGCTCAAGGCATAACTCACGAGAAGTCGTGGAAAGTCAATAAGGATAGACAGCAGGTACACGGAAGCCTATAGTCCACTCGATGTCATCTTGAATATAGATGGAATCAAAATCTACACGAAAACAATGATAACGTGTGTGAGGTCAATTGGGCGTTGTGCCATGCTAGAAAAAGATGCCATGCACCTGGGAACAGAGACAGATGTATCCGCACCTGTACCAGATATACGCGGAAAAAAGATCCAATTACGAGGATTGTTGGATATGGGAGCCGTCTTGAGTGTGATACCAATAGAAACATGGAGAAGAATGGGATTTGACAAAGAAGACCTGTTAGACTCAAGGATACGGCTGTCAGCGGCAAACAAAGGAGCATTGAGAGTTCTCGGCTGCTCTGAATCTGGGGGAGCTCTGAAAGCTCTGAATCTGGGGGAGCGCAACCTGTGGATCGGTTTTCTGGTGGTGGAGAATCTAGATGAGTCAGATCAATTCAATTTAGGCAGAGATTTCATCGGAAATTTTGATGTAACGATTGGCCTTAACAATGCAATGTTCAGGATTCGAAATCTGGAAACGAAGTACATAATTAAACCGCAAAATAGAATAAAGCTCCAGTTTTCTTGAGTAGGAGGGTGCGGTTGAAAGCGATCGAGGCTGCAATAGTAAGTTTGAGAATGAAGAACTATAACAAACTAAGTGACAACAAACAAGTATGTATAGTACCGAATCCGAATAGCCAAAGTCCTGGAAACTGAGATACGTACTGCCGGTGAAAACTAAATATGAAATGACTGAAAATAAAAAAAATATTAAGTTCTTCATTGCTCGAATCAAGATTTGTTTATTGAGCAGATAAAGGAAATTAAAAAGTCTTATAAATTCACTCAAGTCAGAAACGGACGACGGACTTTCGAGCTGTTTAAATTTCCAGAAAGACCCACACAAGAGGAATTGGAAATGGATAAAACGGTATAGCCAGGAATTGAACACTTAAGGGGGGAAAGTAACAGACGAACAGCTCAGAGCCATCAAGGACGTGCTGGACGTGCTGGATGACATCAAGCGGACATCGGTTGCTGTAACTTTGTTGAACTAGAAGTAGAACTAGAAGATTCGGCGGTATCGCATAGGGAGGAGGCGAGGCGCATGACCCCAATTAAATCGGATGCATGTAGAAAGAAGATAGAAACTTTACTAGAATATGATATGATAGAAACATTCAAACCACCACTGTGGGCGTGTGGAGTAATGATGGCCAACAAAAAAGGGCACCAACTTAGATTTTGTTGTGATTTTCGATATTTGAACTCCGTCACGGTGAAGGATGCATATCCCCTACCTAGAATACATGAGAGTCTTTCGAAATAAGGGGATGCAAAATCCCAATTCTTGATCTGGAGTCTGCATTTTTGGCAAGTGCCACTCAGGAAACAAGACAGGGACAAAACGGCGATTATTGGCACAGGCACTAACAAGAGTGACAAAGAATTATGATAACCTGTTTATGGGCTACGTGGACGACGTGTTGATTGCAACACCTACCCTTGCGGACCGCCTCGAGCGACCGGAGAAATATTTGCATATATGAAAAGGGCAGGACTAAAATGTCAACCCTCGAAAGATGAGATTCTGAAGGTCTTGATAAAATAACTTGGGAGGATGGCAGTTAAACATGGCATGCGAACAGACCCGGACTCGGTAGAAGCAGTTCTGACTTGGAAGTTGCCAAAAACTCAGCATCAATTAATGAGCTTTCATGGTTTCGCCAACTACTGCAGAGAATTCATCAAGGGTTATGGGGATAAAGTATACCCGATGCAACAGCTCATGAGGCATCAAGGCAGGAAATTCATGTGGAATAACGCGGCGGAAGAGTCATTTCAGAGAATGAAAAAAAAGAAATGTGTGAAACTCCCTTAGGTATGCCAACAGAAAAACCATGAACCATGTACGTCCTAGATACAGATGCATCGGTGGTAGCGATCTCTGGCATCAAGAACAAGAATGAGCGGTAGCATATGGCAGTAAAGTGTTGAGCGACACAGAAATGAAGTACGGGGCACCCAAAGCGGAGATGTTTGCAGTAGTCACCTTCGTCGATAAATAAGAGGCGTATTTGGGCAGCGAGCATTTTAAACTATGGTCGGCAACATGGCAATCCGTTGGCTGAAAATGTACTCAATAGGCCAGAGCAACATTGGCACATGGATAGAACGGCTGGATGGTTACAACATGATAATCGAGCACGGGACGAGAGATAAATACCAAAATGCCGACAGCTTGAGCAAGAAAACGGAATTCTACGAGAGGCAAGAATGGAAGGAGGCTGACAGGCCTGAAAAAAAGATGGATTCTTGTTTATGGACAAGGCAACATACGATAGATTACTACTCACGAAATGGCTCGATACATCAGGTAAGCCGATCGAAGATCACGCAGAGTTACCATCAGGGCTCCAGGAAACAACAGTTCTAAAAAAACAATCCGGGTGCCGGTGAAAATCCTCCTCAATTCAAAACTAGTCAGCTAGTCAGAGAGATGCTGGAAGCAAAAAATTACGACCTAGACGAAGTTGAAAAATAAAACAATACGGTGGGACAGGATTTGATGGGTCTACTTGAGAAACTGGCCGATGACAAACCCGTAGTCTCAGCAAGAAGAATTGATGAACCAGAAATTACGATAATGATAACGGAGAAGGTCTCACGTGACAAAACCTCACTGGAAACCGGGGATCCAGAGAGCAAAGAGGTGGTACGAACACTACTCGAGAATATCCCGAAGAAACACTCAAGCAAACAACGCTACGGAGAAAGAAGTGTCGTTTAAAGAGGAGGCTGACGAACTCGGTTGAGATCAAGAGAGTTCGGGGAGTGGTTGCTGAATGAGCAGGAAGGTGTGAGGAAAATTTTTTCCGGGGAGTCAGAAGAATGGGACAAAAATTCAGCGGAAAGTGAAAGTGAGCAAGAAAGCCTCTGCACGATAGTAGTGGAAGAAAAAAGAAGAAATCAGGACACGGAATTGCAGACTGACCCCTCTTCCGGAACATACAACCTGGATCATCATGATATGACCGCAGGAGAAGAACTGGAGACGATAGCGGTGTCAAGAAAACTTTTCAGGGAACTATCAAGCAGTTCAAACATCAGGACGAATCTAGAGCCGGAAGGTGATAAGAAGGTCTTGAGAAGGATTGTATGCGTCAAGCTCAGGGATAATATCCACAATCCGGGAGAACTGAACGGACAAATGATGGCACTGAAAGACCATGTCAAGGCCGGATACAGATTATCGGATTTGATACGAACACAGAAAAACGACAAAATGACTAGCAATCTCTCCAAGCGGATCCGATTAGGAGTAAAAGAGAAAAGATACATGAAGAAAGACAGCTACAAGATCGTGAGCCAGTTCTACAAGGAACCGAAGTACTTACTCTACCACACAACAGATGGCGTGGTAGCTTGCAGGAGAAGAAATGAAGAGAAATTATTACACAAGCATAATCTCATCATTTTACTGCAGCTTTATCAAACGAAGGTGTTGGTAAGATTGCATGATCAGATGGGACATCAAGGAATAGACAAGGTGCAATAAAGAATATTACACCATTTTGACTGGTCAGGGTTGAGGAAAGCTTGCGAAAGATGCGTGAACGCATGCTTGTCATGTCTGCAAGTGAAAGACCCGAGGAAAAAGAAATGCCGACTCAAATCGGTGGAAAGTCCAGACCTCAATGAGGTTGTGCAGATACACCAACAGAGTATCTGCATGACCAAATCGGGATACAACCAGATACTATTAAAAATCTATCATTTCACGAAACTGGCAGAAGCAGTTCCGTGTCAAACGGCATCGGCAGAAGAAACTTCCGACCACTTGATCACGCACTGGATATCACGGTATGTTTGTCCGATGACCTTTCAATCAGACGACGGGAAAGCCTCCCTTGGAGAACTGACGAAAGAAGTGATGAAAAGACCTCATATAGCCCAAGCACTCGAGAACTTACCACCCACAGACAAATGGACTAGTGGAGAGGCAAAACAGAAAACTAGTGAACATGCTTAGGATTTACTGTTTGAGGTACAAGACGGACTGGGACAAAAACTTGCCGCAAGCGGTGGGAGCATACAACAGCACGCAGCACTCAAACACGGGAATCAGTCCTTTCATGATGCTAACGGGCAGGGAGATATCAATGCTTCTAACGTTCTTCTACCCAGAGTACGAAGGACAGAAGACATCACGTCAAGCATACGTGAAACAGGCGATCAAGAGACAACAGGAATTGAAAAAAAAGATGGATTCTTGTTCATGGACAAGGCACCATACGATAGGTTACTACTCACGAGATGGCTCGATAAATCAGTTAAGCCGATCAAAGATCGCGCAGAAATACCATCAGAGCTCCAGGAAACAACAGTTCTAAAAAGACAATACGGGGTGCCGGTTGAAATCCTGCTCAAGTCAAACTAGTCAACTAGTCAGAGAGAAGCTGAAAGCGAAAATTTACGACCAAGACGAAGTTGAAAAATGAAACATAACGGTGGGACAGGATTTGATTGGACTACTGGGAAAACTGGCCGATCACTAACGCGTGGTCTCAGCAAGAATAGTTGATAAACCAGAAAAAACAATAATGAGAAGGGAGAAGGTCTCACGTGACAAAAACTCACTGGAAACCGGGGATCCAGAGAGCAAAGAGGTGGTACGAACACTACTCGAGAGTATCCCGGAAGAAACACTAAAGCAAACAACGCTACGGAGGAAGAAGTGTCGTTTAAAGAGGAGGCTGAAGAACTCGGTTCAGATCAAGAGTCCGGGTAGTGGTTGCCGAATGAGCAGGAAGGTGTAGAGGATCATTTTTCCGGGGAGTCAGAAGAATAGGACAAACATTCAGCGGAAAGTGAAAGTGAGCAAGAAATCCTCTGCACGTTATTAGCGGAATAAAAAAAGAAGAAATCAGGACAGGGAAATGCAGACTGACCCTCTTCCGGAACATACAACCTGGATCGTCATGAAATGACGGGAGGAGAAGAACTGGAGATGATAGCGGTGTCAAGAAAACCTTTCAGGGAACTATCAAGCAGTTTAAACATCAGGACGAATCTAGAGCCGGAAGGTGATAAGAAGGTCTTGAGAAGGATTGTATGCGTCAAGCTCAGGGATAATATCCACAATCCGGGAGAAATGAACGGACAAATGATAACACTGAAAGACCAAGTCAAGGCCGGATACAGACTATCGGATTTGATACGAACACAGAAAAACGACAAAATGACTAGCAATCTCTCCAAGAGGATCCGAACAGGAGTAAAGGAGAAAGGAGACATGAAGGAAGACAGCTACAAGATTTTGAGCCAGTTCTACAAGGAACGGAAGGATTTACTCTACCACCAGATGGCGTGGTAGCTTGCAGGAGAAGAGATGAAGAGAAAATATTACAAAAGCATAATCTTATCATTTTACTGCAGCTTTATCAAACGAAGGTGTTGTTAAGATTGCATGATCAGATGGGACATCAAGGAATAGACAAGGTGCAATAAAGAATATTACACCATTTTTACTTATCAGGGATGAGGAAAGCTTGCGAAAGATGCGTGAATGCATGCTTGTCAAGTCTGCAAGTGACAAACCCGAGTAAGATGAAACTCCCCCTCAAATCGGTTGGAAACTCTGAAATCAATGAGAACGTGCAGATAGATCAACAGAAGATCTGCATGACCAAATGGGGACAAAACCAGATACTATTAAAAAATATATCACTTCATGAAACTGGCAGAAGCAGTACCGTGTCAAACGGCATCGGCAGAAGAAACTTCCGACCACTTGATCACGCACTGGATATCGCGGTATGGTTGCCGATGACCTTTCAATCAGACAACGGGAAAGCCTCCCTTGGAGAACTGACGAAAGAACTGATAAAAAGATCTCAAATATCCCAAGCACTAGTGAACATGCTTAGGGTATACTGCTTGAGGTACATGACGGACTGGGACAAGTACTTGCCGCAACAGCACGCAGCACTCAACCACGGTAATCAGTCTTTTCATGATGCTAACGGGCAGGGAGAGATCAATGCCTCTAACGTTCTTCTACCCATAATACGAAGGACAGAAGACATCACCTCAAGCATACGTGAAAGAGGCGGTCAAGAGACAACAGGAATTGAAAAAAATAAGATGAATTCTTGTTCATGGACAAGGCAACATACGATAGGTTGTTACTCACGAGATGGCTCGAGAAATCAGGTAAGCCGATTGAAGATCACGCAGAAATACCATCAGGGCTCCAGGAAACAACAGTTCTAAAAAGACAATCCGGGGTGCCGTTGGAAAACCTGCTCAAGTCAAAACTAGTCAACTAGTCAGAGAGATGCTGAAAGCGAAAATTTACGACTTAGACGAAGTTGAAAAATGAAACATAACGGTGGGACAGGATTTGATGGGACTACTTGAAAAACTGGCCGATGACAAAGAGATGGTCTCAGCAAAATTAGATGTTGATTCAGAAATTACAAGAAAGAGAAGGGAGAAGGACTCACGTATTAAAAAATCACTGGAAACCGGGGATCCAGAGAGCAAAGAGATGGTACGAACACTAGTCGAGAATAGCCCGGAAGAAACACTCAAGCAAACAACGCTACGGAGGAAGAAGTGTCGTTTAAAGAGGAGGCTGAAGAACTCGGTTCAGATCAAGAGTCCGGGTAGTGGTTGCCGAATGAGCAGGAAGGTGTAGAGGATCATTTTTCCGGGGAGTCAGAAGAATAGGACAAACATTCAGCGGAAAGTGAAAATGAGCAAGAAGTCCTCTGCACGATATTAGCGGAAGAAAAAAGAAGGAATCAGGACAAGGAATTGCAGACTGACCCCTCTTCCGGAACATACAACCTGGATCATCATGACATGACTGGAGGAGAAGAATTGGAGATCATAGCGGTGTCAAGAAAAAATTTCAGGGAACTATCAAGCAGCTCAAACATCAGGACGAATCTAGAGCCGGAAGGTGATAAGAAGGTCTTGAGAAGGATTGTATGCGTCAAGCTCAGGGATAATATCCACAATCCGGGAGAACTGAACGGACAAACGATGGCACTGAAAGACCATGTCAAGGTCAGATACAGACTATCGGATTTGATACGAGCACAGAAAAACGACAAAATGACTAGCAATCTCTCCAAGAGGATCCGAACAGGAGTAAAGGAGAAAGGAGACATGAAGGAAGACAGCTAAAAGATTTTGATCCAGTTCTACAAGGAACGGAAGGATTTACTCTACCACACAGCAGATGGCGTGGTAGCTTGCAGGAGAAGAGATGAAGAGAAAATATTACAAAAGCTTAATCTTATCATTTTAGCGCAGCTTTATCAAACGAAGGTGTTGTTAAGATCGCATGATCAGATGGGACAACAAGGAATACACAAGGTGCAACCAAAATATTACACCGAATATTACACAAGGAAAGCTTGCGAAAGATGCGTGAACGCATGCTTATCATGTCTGCGCAAGTGAAAGACCCGAGGAAGATGAAATTCCCACTCAAAGTGTTGGAAAGCTCGGAATTCAATGAGATCGTGCAGATACACCAACAGAAGATCTGCATGAACGAATCGGGATACAACCAGACACTATTGAAAATATATCACTTCACGAAACTGGCAGAAGCAGTACCGTGTCAAACGGCCTCGGCAGAAGAAACTTGCGACCACTTGATCACGCACTGGATATCAGGGTATGGTTGTCCGATGACCTTTCAACCAGACAACGGGAAAGCCTACCTTGGAGAACTGACGAAAAAACTGATGAAAAGATCTCACATAGCCCAAGCACTCGACAATTTACCATCCACAGACAAATGGACTACTGGAGGGGCAAAACAGAAAACTAGTGAACATGCTTAGGGTATACTGCTTGAGGTACAAGACGGACTGGGACAAAAACAGCACGCAGCACTCAAACACGGGAATAAGTCCTTTCATGATTTTAACGGGTAGGGAGAGATCAATGCTTCTAACGTTCTTCTACCCAGAGTACGAAGGACAGAAGACATCACGTCAAGCATACGTGAAAGAGGCGGTCAAGAGACAACAGGAATTGAACAAGTTGTGCAGAAGGAATACAGCACAAGCACAGATGAGACATAGGAAGAAGTATGATGAGAAAATACTCCAGGCGAAGCCATATTCTGTGGGACAATATGTCTGAGTGTTTCAGAATGGCATACTTCCTGAAAGGACGAAAACGCTACTAAAGAAATGGAGAGGCGCGTTCAAGATAACCGAAGTGCACCAGCAGAGTTGGTTCTATCCATTGAGCACAAGGCGGGCGGAGCACTATGAAAATGTGAAACATCACTTCCCATCACCTGAAGACTGGTGCGCAGCGCAGAACATGAACGGACTCGAGTATCTACTGGTGGAGCCGGCGTGCGAGATCAATGTGAAAGGCACCATGAAAAAGAATGATGGCAACAAGAACATGAGTATGGACGACAATGAACGAACCAGAGCAGGACGAGGTGCCAATATGGACAGAATAGGACAAGCCCATGACAATGGAAACAAGGAGAGGCGGGCGCAAAAAGAAAAATATGAGGTACCTCAGGTACGGCGATGTCTTCTTGATTGACAAAAAAGCCAGACGAAATGGGAGCAGATATGATAAGCATGGGAGACCTGGCAGCAGATGAAGAGTGGCAGATCATCAACGACAGTGAGCACTCGTACACGAGGACCACACCATGTCAGAAAAAGAAGTGGACCTGGAACAGATCGAGATAGAACGAAGGGAGAATACAAACTTGAGAATTCAAGAGCGGATACATGGTCTGCGGGCTGATGAAAAAGAAGCGCAAAGCATCCAACAACTCGACATATCGGCAGGGAAGCATGTAACAGGAAGGAACTCGTTGTTCGTATGGACGGCGACAGACAGACCATTAGACATAACACCCGACAACTTGAGCCCAGCGCCATCAACGAGGACGTCGAAAAAAAACTTTGTCCGGGGAGTGAGGGTAGGACTTACCCACACCAAAAATTTAAAGAAATTTAATAAAACTCAGGGAAACGAGAGAAATTAATGGATGGGGCTTGATCAAGAAGAAATTGAGCCTACCATTGAAAGGAATTTCACGACCAAGTTCGAAATACCAAATGAGTACTCGGAAAGTATCCTGATCACGGACAGTGACTCCTTTTTGTCAGACAGGACCAGTGCAGTCTGCATAACAGTGGATATGAGCTTCAACACTACACAGGTAGTGTTGAAGCTCATATGATATGAGCTTCAACACTACAGAGGCAGGTTTTAGAAGAGAATATCAGAATGTAGAGTTCCTGTTCAGGCAAAGAGACCAGGATTGGAAGGACTGGCGACACTTCCTCTTTAAGGTTCGTAAATCCCCGGCAAATATTTATGCTTTTTAGTGACGAGAGTCAGTGAGAGGAACGTGGTGGATCCCGAGCACGTGATGCTGGCCCTGACACAATTGAGAGATTTTTTAGTGGAAAGAGGGATGAAGGAAGTCTCAATACCAGGGTACGATCTTAATAGGAGCAGACTGAGCCCCAGAGAATTATAAGCCATTCTGCATGTGGTCTTCGCAGAAGCAGAAATAATGGTACATCTACACAAGAAATACTACTTGTGCATCGCCTGAGTCTCGAGTTGTCGCTAGGGTCTTGAGTTGGGATCTGGATCTTGAGTTAGGTAGGGGGCGGCACGCGACAACACGATAGGTTTTAGTATAACTGGCATGACAAGTAAAACAGACTTTTTATCCAAATCGTATGGTGCTAAAACAAAATTGGACCTGCATGAATCATTTTGTTAAGAGGTTGTTCAGATAACGTTTTAAAGGTGCAAAGGGGGAGGTCTAGACTGGTCATGAGGAAAACACTTTTGGTCTAAAACTCAGCTTTGTTTTCAGATTGACTTTCAATCATAAACAACGATAACCAAACAGAAGTATACGAATTACGGAAGCGAGAGCAACAGTCAGTTTTTCACTATCGGCACTGGAGAAGGAGATTTCTTCAGAAAATTACTGGTCAAGGTACTTCGTGAGGGTTTATCTGGTAAACGGTACTTCGTGAGTTTTGATCTCGTAAACGGTACTTCGTCAGTGTTAATCTGGTAAACGGTAATTCGTGAGTGTTGATCTGGTGAAGCTGTATCTCGAGTGCTCAACAAGTGAGAATATTTGTCGAGCATTATAAAACAAAAGCGATGGGAAACCGTTTCTAGAAATCCGTGTCTGCAGCTTTGGAGAAACCCACGCTTGATCAGCTGTATAGGCGTCTAAGGGACCTTGATCACACGCAAGTGGACGAGAGGCTGGCACTGATACTTAACGCCATCCTGCGGCTAAATTACCAAGGAGAATGCAGAGAGTCGGCGATCGAGGCAGTTTTGATGGTGGGCTAAACCTCGAATGGGATCTCTAGCCAAGAACAGACAAGGTGGCTGTCCTGGAACATCGACGGAAGCTTGAGGAGATACCATCTGGCAAGAAACCCCGGCTTGAGCAACTCGACGGAATATGGCGTAGGGAAACTCCCCCTTCCGTCCAGGCCGATGACGATGACTGGGTCCCAATCCAGCGGCAAGGTTCTATCAATGATACAGTCTCAGCAAACAGAAGATGCATATCCAGACCTCAGCAACTTGAAGAGGGAACTGGAGAAGGTTCAAAGGGAAGGGGACCAAACCAATTTTGATAAGAACAAGGCTACAATTGACAGGGATCAAGCCGAGCTCGAGAAAGACTTGAGAGGCAATACTTGAAAGTGAATTGTTGAGAGCGGAGCGTGACCAAGCCCAAAAATTACAGGAGAGTAGAACGAATTGCGACCAGATAAAATCGGAACTTGAGCGATTGGAGAGAAAACAGCAAAAATTCGCGAGTGGCAAAGATCGAAAGACGAAGACGTCGATTGAGCCCATGATAACGAGATCAAGACCAGATTCGAAGATGTAAGTGGATGAAGCTCCCATGTCGAGCGGCCGCTTCAACGTGGACTGCATAGCCCAGGAGCAAATGAGCAAGGACTGGACATGTGGACACTACCGGAACCCGTTCCTTCCATAAGAGACCTTGAGTCAGGCCGGATCAATCCGCTGACGGTAGATGTATTGCTGCCGGGTCTGACGCCCAGCTCATTAGCAGGCAGTCAGGCCAGTGCGGGGACATCACGTCTCAAGGAATTGCAGGAGAGACTGCAGTCGAGGACCCCCGAGAGTCCTGCACGTGAAGCTGAACCACTCACTTGGAGAGAACATCCAGTATGGAGTTTTATGATCTCTAACTACAAAAACAACGCAGGAAAGACTGGACGGAGGGAAGACATCGCAGGGAAGACATCGCAGACGAGGAAAGACATCGCAGGGAGAACGCAGGGAATACTGGACGGCGGTGCAACGCAAGAGGAGGGACGCCTTCAATGACGCTGCTTGGGCGGAAATTTTCACAAAGCCTAGAATAACAGAGGGCACGGTCAACTTGATAATTGGGGACAGTGTTTTCAGGGTTTTGACGAGGATCCAGGCGCACTGGCAAGTGAGAGTCTTGAGTTTCTCGGGAGCAGCAATGCCCCAAATGTTGGCGTCACGGGAGATGCTGGATATAGAAAAAACAAACACGGTCACCTCGATGATGGGAACCAACGATATTTCTAGAGGCGAATCAAGGAAGATGATGAGGTTCCACGAGAAAGTGAACTGTATTCCTGAGAATCTACTTGGACTCACGATTTGCACGGTTCCCTACAACATGATGCAGGTTCAAAATGCAATGAGCATGAATGAAAGGGTGCGCCACATTAACGACCTAATAAGAGGAATACAGAAGAAGAGCATCCTACCCGTGAAGCTGCTTGATGTCGCGCGAATGATGGAGGGTTTCTTACTGCATGGCTCATCCTGGGATAACATACACTTTGATAAGCCTAAGGGCGTGGAGTGGTTGAATGGTGTCTTTCAAAAACACATCAACGATCTAAAGTCAGACCTGCTGGAGAGTGGCCAACTCACCTTTTGTCCACCCCCCAATGCCCTTCTTCTTCTCGGTAAGGCCAGTGGGCGACCGATTGTGAGCAAGGATTGATTCTAAAGGAAGTTCAGTGAGTAGCAGGAGCAGGTATCCTCGCTCGACTACTTTGAAAAGGGTCGAGGCGGAGTCTTCTACGCCACAAAACTCCGTGGTATCGTCGATGGTGATAGTGGAGAAAGACAAGATCGTCAAGGCATCCCTGGAGAAAAAAGCGAAGCCAGGTACCTGGACCGAATGAGAAGCTTGGATCTTGAAAACCTGGCCAGCAGGCGGGAGTTGACGGAAGTCTTGGAACTCAAGAGTCTGTCGCACGAGGACCTAGGTAACCACTTTCGCATAGACTGGTTGAAGGCGCATGAAGCGCATTTTTCTCGAGAGCAGACTTGGGAAGCAGCGGACTTGACCGAAATTCCGAGGAGATCGATCTTTGGTCCGGTCAGCTATCGACCTCTCAAGGAGCTGGGAAATCCATGCCTAATTAACGAACCACCGATGCACCGCACGAGCATTGTTAGGATCAGAGTGGCGGTTCCCGCGCAATGAAGAACAGTAGAGAAGCTTCTTGAGCCGAAAAGCATGGGACTCCCAGATATTGCTTATATGTCTCCAAAATTGTCGGAGAATCCACAATATGGAAAGTTCTAAGGAACTTCACGGCTGGCTGGGGCACTGGCAGCCTATGATTGATCAGACCCTGGTGCAGCGACAGTGATCATCGCGGCTGGATTGGGTTTCGATGGAACATCTCCAGAGTTGTTTTGACCGGAAAACCTTGGTGTACCTGCTGACAGGATTGGAGCTAAATCAGATGTTGACTCTAATTGTGGCAATGAAGTCGGAGAAACCTTGTGAGCCCGAGCTTTTGTAGATCTACATGAAGATTTGGGAAGCAATACAGACGCTGTTTGCCTCAATTAACGAAGTGCAGGAATTGGTGGCCTCTCAATTGGGATCGAAGACAAAGTTGGTGTTCGCTTCGTCACCAGGCTACTGAAGTATGCCACCCGCTCTCCAATTCGCGTATGCAATGCTGGTCTTGATAGCGGAGGGCAGTGGGCTGCGGATGTTAACGACAGCTCCTAATCGAGAACTCGAGCAGGTGAACTTGAGACTTCTAAGGTCGGAAGTGGCCCACGCCTTGAGAAGTTTCTACGAGCTGGCAAACATTCTGATAGTTTTGGATGAGGTACTGTGTCTTGAGATATCGAATCTGGCCACACAGTTGTAGTTTAAGCCTAAAATAGGGGATGATCATCCCGTGAAAAGCCACCTGACCTCTAGTTTGTGGTTACGGAACATGAAGCTCACGATAACAGGTGCCACTAGCAGTACGAGAGGACCCATCGACTATCAGAAGAATGTGGCGGGAGCTGAAAAACAGTTGAAATCGATGGTTTATCGTTTAACTCAAGAAAGAGGGAGATGGCCGTTATTGGCGCTGGTTAATGTGACAGACAAGATGAGGGAAACCACGCCTTCACTAATCAATCAATTATGGGAGTTCCTTCATGATCAAATTGAGCACTCCGATAAGAGAAAAACGACGGTGGGAATGTTTGTCACGTCAGCAAAGGCTTCAGGTTCTTGATTCCCATGTTGGGGAAAGAAGTACATAAGATATTCTACGCGAGGAACACTATTTTTGAAAACATTTAAGCAAGACCTCTTGAGCATGTCAATCAACCTGTTCTTAGCCTTGTATCTGTTGTAGCTTAAATACTTGTTCAACATTGTTCGTTCCTGCCTACTTGTTCAGTAGAGGAGTCGAAACCTTCAGAACAGATGGATTCTTGACGCTGATACCCCTGACGCATGGTAATCTAGCGGTGTTCCACCGTTTACTGAAGTACATGGAACCCTTGTCGGCGAGTAAAGCCCACCCAAGTCTCGAGACCTACTCTTAGAAGTGTGCAGCTGGGTTTAAAACCCCTCTAGTGGAATACCTCTCCACACAGATTCGGCATCTGACAGGAGAGGAAAGTGAATGGAGGCAAGCCTCTTCTCACCGACGTGTGTGTGGCGATGCGATCTGATCCTATGGGGATAATCAGAGGTCTGGGGGAAGTGGTGACCTGTATCTATGGATCCGTCGTAAAGTATGCCTTCCCAGACCCACTTGTAACCGCATATCGACATTCAGTAGTACACGTAAGGCTGATCAGCATTTTGGATGGGACGGCGTTAAATTGGTGCAAACAAGAAAAAGTGAGAGCACAAATGAGCGAGATGGTGCTATTTGGAAAGATGAAGGGTCCAGAGTTGATAGTGATCAAATTTAGAGGCCAGCTACGATGCAGAAGAAGGGGAAAGCGAGGTGGCCCTATCGAGGCCTACCCTAAATTCCGGAACCTGAATCCTTTGGCGAAGATTATTTAAGAGGTCTTGAGAATTCCGGCCTGGAAGAAAAATTTTGACTTCGTGAAGGAAGAACTTGAGACGATTCTAGAGCCGGATGTGTTGCCAGCCACCGTCTTAGAGTTTTTGACGGTGAGACGAATGACCCTGGGAATGAATAGCCAGACGGTGGTTCCATGAATACAGGCTAGAGAAGCTGTGGAATGACAGCAGAAGGTGTTCACTCAAGGCTGAGACCTCCTGTTTGTTGGATACTCGGCGGCAGTGTAGTTCCATACGTGCAAAATCTGAACAATTTCATGGAACTCGCAGGCCAAGAAGATGCGGGACTCAATGCCTCCAAGATATGAAGTCCGGGAGGTGAACAAAGTGCTTGAGAGGGCCGGATTCGAGAACAAGGACCCCATATACGACAGTGGAAGGATGATCGTGGAAGAAGTCATCTGGCCCTAAGAGACGAGATGAAAATCAGCACGACGAGACACTTGGCGCTATTGAGGAGGTGGAGTTGCAGCATGATGAGCTAAAACGAGAGGAAGACAGGAGATAGGAGCTACCCCTAACGAAGAAGTGGTGCCCGGGAACTTTAGTCCCGGAACCACTCGCGAGCTGTTGCACGACCTGAGCGGTGATGATTGGGCGGACACGATCAAACCACCCTTGGGATCTCCCCGGAAGAATCTGCAGCTAGGGAGTGCGCACTCGAACATGCGCATGGTGCTCTTGAGTTATGAAGCTAGGAAGAAGAACACTTTCAAAGGGAAGAATGAATGTTCTTGAACACGCTAGATCAAAATGTGTGGCAAGATTGCGTGAGCGAATAAGTCAAAAAGAGGAGCGTAAAGTTAAAGTGGATGATTTCAAAGAACAATTGTGGGACACTGTGGTGAGATTTGGAGGACCTGTCTTGATGGCCACTGGACTGGACGAGGAGGCGAGAGAAGAGCTGCTCGGCAAGTTCATTCACTTGCGGGAAACAAAGTCGAGGGCCGAGTCTAGATGATAAAAATACAGCTCTACTCAAAATGAAAAAAACTAAGAATCAAAAAGTTAAGACTAAAGTTGATGGAAAAATTAAACCTTTTATTATAATTAAAGATATTAATACACCTAAAATTAGAGAAAAGGGAAGCAAGATTCGGGTGCAGAGGGCCTGGACAAAGACGCGGATTCAGTGATGGTTGAGACTACGCCCCCGAGCAAAGGAGTGAGGTCGAGGAAAAGGAAGCGGGAAGTTGAAGAAGCGAGTGCATCGGCGGAGGCGGTATCAGAGAAGAATCTGAAGGAGACGGCACCAATGGTTCTAGCGAGGTAGAATACGACAACCTACAAGAGCAAATCAATGGCCCAGAAGTTGGCTGATGTATTGATCGAGATGGAAACCGCAACCACTCCGGGAACGGAGGAAGTCTTCAAACCTGAAAAAGTGAATGCAAAGAGAAACTCCACCAGTGGAAAAATGTGGGAAGTAAACCTCGGCAAAGAATTGATCTCGAGTCGACACCAAAGCATCGGAAAACAAGTGGCGAGTGACCCCCTCGAGAAAGATTTAGCGAGAAAAACCGCCCGCTCCTGGAGGATAGCCTTGGATACGGCGAAACAACTGGAAAGCTGTCTGAGGAAAAAAGACCGCGAAGTATCCAGAAAACGTCGGAACTGGGATACCCAACAAAGAGCTGAGGTGAACAAACTGGAGCTGAGAAGCCAGCTGAGGCGAACTTGGGAGAAATTGCTGCTAGAGTACTTTGAAAATGAAATGAGGGCACCTTCATCGGCGCAACCTTTGATGGAAAATCCTTTTGTTAGGACGGCGTGGCAGTTGATCTTTACATGAGGGCTCGCAGGAGTGGCGTAAAAAGAAATGACTTTAGGTGAAAAACTGAAGTTGGGCGACAAAGGCCTGCATGTGTATCGAATGCTGACGCAGCATGTTGCTCGAGATAATTCGGGGTTAAGTCTTGCGAGGAGGAACAGATGCCAGCTGTTTCTTGAGATGGATCATGTCGGTGATACCCGAGGCTACCATTCAAGCCTGCTATTAAAGCGCGATGGGAGGTAGATCATTGGAGAACTAGGTCTCGAGCGTCATCTTGAATGTGTATTAGAGTAATGGAATTGAGAAGGATAATGATTCGAGGCAGTCTCTAGAGAACCACACAAAAATCGACAAAATTAGGCAGTTCTCTACCAAGAAATTCGACGAGAGTCATGACGTGCATCGTAGCCTGACGTTGGCGGAGGAGTAATCGAGACCCACGAAGCGTGGGAAGTATCAGTATGTGTCTGGTGTGATGGGGATATCGTACAATATTTTCTTGGATTAAGAGGCATGAGCTGCCTTTATGAATTTCAAAGTCACGGAGTTGCTGAATTTCTGGACAGAGAAGAAAATAAGATTGATCCAACCGAGAGGGAAAAGCCGAGCCTAGCTTTGGTACTTGAAAAGGTACCGGAACTCATTAGTGTGCCGCGTTCTGAAAGGTAGGTAGAGCTGAGGCTGGGAGGCGAAGAAAACATACTGTCTACGAACCTGAGGATGATTTGGAGGCTGCTGAGACCATCTTGGCTTCCACATCCTCGGGCGAATTTGAATGATGAAAACTAGTGAGACTGTCAACAGGGAAGGATGAGGACCTGGGAAACTTGAACGTGATCGAGAACAGTCTAAAGAAGCGACGAACGGAACGAGTGAGACTGTCAACAGGGAAGGATGAGGACCTAGGAAACTTGAACGTGATCGAGAAGAGTCTAAAGAAGCGACGAGCAAGCTGAACGAGCCATCGAAGAAATTGGAGCCATGCATTGCCTTGACCTAGCAACTGGAGGTGGAGAACCTTCAGTTGCTAGGTCGGGTGACGTGTGAGACTGTCAACAGGGAACGAGTGAGACTGTCAACAGGGAAGGATGAGGACCTGGGAAACTTGAACGTGATCGAGAAGAGTCTAAAGAAGCGACGAGCAAGCTGAAAGAGTCATCAAAGAAAATGGAGCCATGCATTGCCTTGACCTAGCAACTGGAGGTGGAGAACCTTCTTGTGACGGGCGGTCTTGCGTGAGGATACAGTCCTTTCAAAGGAGAGTTCTGGCCACCTGGTTTTAAGACGTCACAGAAAAGGTGAAAAGTGAGGAGTAATTAATGGCCGATTAATACGCGAGCACCACGGTGAATTTAGCGACGGCACTGGGGTTTTCTCGAGAACGTGTAGGAGATACTAGAATCCGAACACCATCTGGTAACAGCGACGAGTGTGGAGTCCTGGCCAGGAATGCTGCAGATGATCCAGAAGCGAAATCGGTCTGGAAGCAGATATGGGGTTTCCCGTAAGCGAGGCCTACAGTCTGCCGATGAACGCAAAGTCTCTGGTGGAAGCGTATATCCAGAGTGTGATGGTCGATAAGGCTTTCTCGGTGCCCAAGTGCGTACGTTTAGCGAGATCGTCCCATCATTCGCACCGATTGTTATCAAAATTTTTTTGAATGGTGCCAAGGAACCGAGTGGAAGACTTGAGTGAAATCTGGGAGAAGAACTGTTGAGTTTGGAAAGAGAGAAAACTAGTGACTCGAGATGCAAAACGCGATTGGAAATGCGATAAACAACATGCAAGCTATGGACGAGGATGATGTGACGCACGCGAAGATGATGGAGTTTGACTCTTTGCTCGAGACTTCTGGAGAGCACAATCTCCGGAGCATCGGCCTAACGCACAGAAAGTACCCATGCCACTGTCCGGCTTAGACTGTGTTGTATTCAGAGCGGTCAAACCTCTGCTTGATATGGGATATCAAAGAAATTCGGTCGATATGATTACCTGACCATCAACTGAATGTCACTCTCTTCGTGGTGAGCTCAATGTTGGCGTTGCGATGGATTGAGGATTTTATAGCAAAACATCGGGAGTCAAAGGCACCGACAGTGGAGATGATACATGCCTTTGACTTTAGTAGGAGAGTTGAGTTGTTTGAGACTGATTATAAAGTATTCGCTGTACCCATGGAGGTGAGGCACGTGTGGAGTCACATACGACTCTTCTCATGGTTTCGGGCAATACTCACCTCTTGGCTATATACTTTGACGCAGAACCACATGAAGAAACACCACAAAGAGTACAGCCAGTTCATGGCCGAGATAGGGCCGGAAGCCTTCAAGAGACCTCTATTGACTCATCGTAATGGGATAACCACAGGTTGGAAAAGGGTTGAAAAGGTGTCTAGAGATAATACCAGAGCAAGGCAATCTGTACTAGAGGAGGACCTGGTAAAGAATGTGAGCTAGAGCTGGCATAACTCTTTTTCATTTCAACAGAGAATCCGAGGTGAAGAGTCTACTCAACCAACCGAGAAGATTGCAAGAGCAGGAAGAGTGGATGCAAGCATATGAACAACTGAAGGCATGGGAGGAGATCGTGATCAGTTCTGATGATGAAGAGGAATTAGCGAGGCAAATCACTGAGTGGACCTAGTACCTCGAAGACGGGGCATGATTTGAGCAGGGGCTGAGGTATCGGTTTTTGAGTCTTGAGTGTGGAAGGAAATGGGGGCTTGAGTGTCAACTAAGATGAAATCTGAGGGCACGAAAAAAAACATACAGTTTAATGTTACTAATGAACTATATCTTTTTATAAAGATCAAAATTTTGCATGACAGATTTCTGACTAGGTTAAACAGATTTTTTTTTCAAATTTAGGGTGCAGGCAGATGCAGATTTTGATTGCTGTTTAGCTAAAAAAACACAATTTTGGGGATGTAGATAAAGTTGAATCTGCTGCAAACTTCTGTAAATGACCACTGGCACTGTATCTTGAGAAGCACTCAACTTTCTAGAGGTTCACTGACATGACGCGCGATGAGAACATTGATCTTGAGTTCGGGGAGTATGTGCAAGTGGGTCATATCTGGAAGTTTTGGGAGAAAAAGTAATTTTTCAAAATTTCGAATTGACCATGTCATGCTAGGTTAGTTGGGTTATTTACTTGAATTTAGAGTCGTGTCGGTATGTAAATACCTAATTTAAATTTCTCGAGTGCATTAATTGTGACTATGTTGAGATAAGGCGAGTTTTAGGTTGGTCTATCTGAAATGAATCAAAGGTCCACTGTCCAACAAAAACTAATGGTATACTTGAGCTTCGAGCATGTTTTTAATAGCGTTCGCTTGTTTCAAATATTTAGAGGCCTGACCACGGGGGCGTTTTTATTTTTAGAGTGGGGGTATTTTGGTAGTAGCCTTTAAGCTGTAACACGGTTTTGTAGTCACATGTCGCGAGTGAACCGAACTGGCTCCGACTGAATGAGGTACAAAAACACAAGAGATAGTGTCCCTGACCCTTGAGCCTGTTATGGTTATAGGGCCTGTTTTTTTGTCTCATTTGTGACTCAAGTAGGCGACGGTTACAGGAGAAGTTAAACATATTTTAAGAAAAATTGCTAGCGAGATCAAAACATTACAATCGATTAAAAAAACCACTGACAATCAAAAACCGATTACTTTTATTGAACACTTTAGTCATAAGTCATCTGCACTACCCAGCAATACAATTAAGCAGTTTGATAACCAATCTAATAGTATCGCTTGATAAACAACTGAGTTGGGCAATAAAGACCTGCTACGACAGAAGAAAATTTGATTCTTAATCCGATCTCAAGCTGTGATACAAGGTACTTCCGGTTTCCTTGTTTCTCAATTGGAAAAAAGTTTGCCATCTATTGAAAATCATAGATAAGCTACTACCGGCATTCACAAAAATCAAGTACGTGAACAACACAAATGACGAGAACAGAAGAACTACTAAACTACACTTCCAAGCAAGATTCAGCAGCTATTATACCGAAAAAAATTTTTTAAAGAAAATCAGTTCTTATTTGGAACCCAATTCAAAGATAAACAGCAGCAGTGCAACTCAAAAAACAATGAAATTTAGATTTCAAGAAAATTTTCTATCTCCTTTTGTGATTCCTTCTATGGCAACCTATGGAAAAACAACATGAAAAAAATGTAAATTTATTTGATGTTGAAACTCCACCCATTACTTTATTATTTTGTAAATAAATATTTAACCCAGAAAAGTTGTGTGACTTATATTTGCTTAATAATTTTAATTATCATTTCGCAATTGAAGTGTTCATTTTTTATCATCGATCATAAAAGTATCCTAAGACAATGACTAAACAAAATAATAAATATTCAACCCATCAGAAGTTTGCAAAGTTGAAATTCGCGCCAAAAATTATATCATCATTATATCATCAGATTTAAGTTTCTGAGACATTCTATTAACTTTATATTTTATTTAAATCAATTTTTTCTTAGTTTTTCGATTTGTCTTATTATTCAATTTTGAAACACGTCAGTTTTTTATTTCGAAATTTATTTGTTTTCGTATTAGCCGAAAACTCGTTTTCGGATCTATAATTGAAGGGTCAGTTCCCTGCTCCTGAACTCATCCTGCGTTTCAATTCTCGATCTCTCCTTCTTGATGATTTTTCATTCTATTGTCAGTAACTTGACTTTGGTGTTAGCTTGGTCTATAGCCTCATATGACATTCCAGCGCTCCTGCTATCATTCACACACTGCCTCAGATGTTTTGCCACGGGTGAGTCCTCTTTTAGATGTCGCCAATTCTAGTGGTTAAATTTCGAACCATTTGGCCAAAAAAAGTGGGATAACATCCACAACAACAAATCTTGTAAGCAATTTTTGATTTTAGTTCACGCGAAAAAAAAAGACTTTTCTCCTGTTGAAAACAATTGGTGCCTTGATTATGTTCGGCATCTTTTTTTACAAATAGCAGAGTTTCATTGCCTCGGTACTGTGCCATCATCATGAGTGGTGTGTCTGTATTATCAAAACGACGTTGATGTAGGTCGTTCCCAGTACTCTTCTTGACTTTTCCTTTGATGAGCCTGTCAAGAGTTCTTGAAACAAATTTTAGTCCAAGATTCTGGGTTTTGGTTGTCCAACCATTATTTTCTGTGTGGCCTCATCGAACGTATTTCAAGTTGAAGTGCTGCTGAAAATTCGATGAACTGAGACTTATTTTATGTTTCTGATAATGGAGTGGAGCCGAGCTCCAAAAATTAGGAATTGTTCCTGTATCAGTTGGTTTTTAATACCATCCCAAGCTTACGTTTTTACGTATGCCCCCGTTAACGTTTTTGTCAAGAAAGGCTAATTCGCCCTTCTCATTAGCCTTTTTTAAAGTTAAGTGAAGACTAGGATGTAATTGGGGCAGCGTTTAACAATTCTTTTGGATCTACTTTCACTGTTCTCGCGATATCATCTACATATCTCAGAAAGAGTTTTGTTTCTCTCAACTCACAGCATGCCGAGCCAAACCAATCAGTATTAACTATATGTCTTTATTCAAGTACTTGGAGCTGACTTCTTTTCTGATGGAACCATTTTAGACAATTTTGACATTCAACAACTTTATGTCTATATGTAACTTTTCTTTTGTTCTGGACAGGTGCCTTATAGATCTTCCATTGGCTTGCAATTTTTGGGAATTTTTTTCTTCAACTTCAATACAGGTTCGAACACTTTCAATCACAAATTTGCCAGTATGACTGCAAGATACGCTCCCATAGCCAAACCATCCTTTTGTGTATACCACATATCATTGCACTTAAAGTGCACTTGACCTACAGCAAGCTCTTCGTAGTATTGCAATTAAAGCCTGGAGGTTTTCTTGCTCATACCATTTTCTGAATGCAATGTCGATAGCCTCCTCGAGTGGAACAATGGTGTACAATTTTTCAACATCTAAAGAAACTATACTCTTACCAGAGTCTAATTCAACCTTCTCAATAATCTCTCGTGCTTTTGCGTGTTTGTTTCTGTGTTCGCACCCTCATTTTTATCGCACAAAATGGGCAATATTTTGTTCAAGTTCTCATGGGAACTTCCAGGCAAAGATAGAACTGGCTGCAGTGGTATGTTTTGTTTGTGTAGTTTTACTAAACAGTACAAACGAGCCGGTTTACTATCTGTTGACCACAACTTGTTGTATAGATTTTCACTTATGTGATTGCTCTTTTTCATACTCAACAGCTCCTTGCTATTGTCTTTCTCAACTTTTAACACCACCGTATCATCAGTGTTATTCACTGCTTTGATTTGGTCTGACGGTAAAAGTGTTAGCAGTTTGACTTAGTACTGGTCTTTTTTCATGATACAAAATCTAACCCTTTTATAGAATGGCACTGCTAAAAGATCGTTGTTTTTGAGATAATTTCTAGCATTTTCTACCCCCTCTATTATATAGTGTCGGCTCTACTTGCTTTGTATAGGCTTTAGCTGCCGCTTCAGTCTCCCACAGGAGCTCCCCTGCTACATTCTGATTCTGATTTTTCAATTGGGAGAAAAAAACTTCCACATTAACCAAAAAAAGACTTGTTTTGAATTTAACCAGATGCGGGTGCCCCAAAGATAAAATTTCCTTCACCCACATTGGTAAATCAAGGCCCTCTTAAGCTTTTACTGACCTGTCATTAAATTTGCCTAACGGTCAATCTTGTTTTTTTTTGGAGTTTTGGGAGTCTTTTTTCTGTTCACTTGTATAATGAGATGCAAAACTAATGGCCAATTTTTTCATCAAACCCCCGCTGCACTATCACTTTTGATTTTTCCAACGTCGCTAATGTTCTTCTCGTCAATTCTAACCTTATTTATTTCAGCTCTGAGTAGTTTTACCTGAAAACAAGGAACCACTTGGTCCAAAAATTCCCGTATTTAGTATCCATCGTCAAAATGGGGAGGGGAATTCATTTCTTCGCAGGCAGCGAGGCACAAACTTCACCAGTTGCAAAGCAAAAAACTAACAAAACAGCAAATAACAACATGTTGAAGTACCATTCGCTCGATCTCTCTCCTTCCGTTTCGCTAGTACCTTCTTTTTTGTCTGTGAAGGTCTGCTCTTGGCGTTTTTTTTCTCGCCAATCAGTCCTGTAAGATGGCCAAAAATCTGAAGCCCAAAGATTTTTCCTTTGCGCAATCTTTATTGTATAAGCATAGATGGAGTGTTGGTAGCAGCGCCATTAGCAGCACCCTCAGATGAATTGCGTCTAATTACGCTGAAAGCACGGCCCTCTCCGAGCGACAAAGTTTTTTCGGAAATCTACAAGTCGGGTGTGGCTCTAAAGGAGGAGCAGAAACAGCTGCACGCTGGTTTAGAAACCTAAATAAACACAACAACAGTGCAAAAATAACCGTATAACCGTTCTTTTAAAATCAGACATTAAGAATTCCGTTAACTTTCTAAAAAGAGAAACAATGATGAATCAGGTTTCTTTTTCGAATTGTCAAAATTGTAACAACATCTACTGCGCGTGGAGAAAACCTAGTTGGCTTGTTTACGGAAACTTTATCATATTGTCAGAAGACAGAACTAAACAGGGCAATCCTGAAGCCTCATCCCATTTTGCGCAAACAATTGAGGCGCTATGAAAATCGATAGGGTGGAAAAAATATCTCGTAATTAGACGACGGACATTAAACAGTGTGAAATTTGTGTTTTATGACCGGAGACTAGTACCCAGTACAGTTCAATTTTAACGTTCTGTGAAAAATGCCCTAAAATTAAAATGAAGACAAATAAGACTTTGTTTTACTAGGATCACTATTCGGCGAGTTTTGTCATAAAAAATTACTCGTCGAAAAAAAAAGTTTGAAATTTTTTTGGATAACATTGACAAACTAGATGCCCGTTATGGTTTTTAGCTTCTAAAAAATTGCTTTAGCATGCCAAAACTCCCTGAGTTTTGCGTAAGAGCCTTTGTTTTAGCGAAACTGAACTTTTGCATTCCTACGACATAATACGAAACAACTCGTTATCCAAGGCCACTAAGCCTGTTTTGACAGTGATGCAGTCGACTTTAAGAATGTCAGAAGTCAGAAACTAACAAGACGACCCTGAACACCCAAACCACTCCACTTGGCGTAAACAATTCAGACGCTAGTAAAACCGCTAGGGCCGAAAAAAATATATCGTAATTTGCCGATGAACATTTTAAAAAGTTTGAATTTTGTGTTTCAATACAAAACAAGAATAAACAGTATTGGTCACTTTTAAGGCAATTTCGAAGCTCAAACCAATGGACGTAAAAATGTTTACTGAGTTCCAGGATTTGTTTGGCTCAACAAAATTTACATCATCCCATGCCAAAATCTGTGGTTAAATTTATCGAGTCAACAACTCAAATTGCGATAGGACTTCAGTAAGATCTAAAATTGCCGACAGCATAAACAAGTGTCGAGAAAGTGATTGGCATGGCCTTCATTGCGTCAAAAAAGCAGGGAGAATCTCTAGGCATTCAAATCTCAGCGCCCGTATAAAGCAGAGTTCGGTTTCTTTTCATTTTGTTTCTGTTTTAGAGCCAAGGCACCTCTACAGAATCGATCAGAAGCAACAAGACGGTTTAGCGCTTGTTCCATCGACTGTTGGTAATCAGTTACTGTGGAATGTAACAGTAGTAGACTCTCCAGCTCCCAGTAGGATTAGTGCGGGTCGATTTTAACCCTGTTACGGTTGCCGCTGAAGAGCAAAAAAAAAAGACAAGCATAAAGACTCGATAGATGATGAATACCTGTTCCAAGCGCTAGTTTTTAAGATTCAGTGCGCGGCTGACCTCAGCACGTAGTTTTTTCAGAAAGCTTGGTTAGTATCTAAGAACATGTAGGAAGGAACCCAGTGAGCAGCTTTTCAAAACAGAGAGTCTCACTGGCAATACAGATTACGAACGCTGCTACTCGGCACAAAATATGACGAAACAATTTTCCATGACATTTTTTTCATTTTTTTTCAATCATTATATGATTTTTCTCGATTCGAATTACTTTTTTAAAGGAAAAAACTCGTATCGTGTTGATTTTTATTCATATCAACCTCGTATAGAGTTCCGTGTTTTTATTGAAGAAACATAACCTTATTGTCGAATTTAAATTTAAGCACATTAACTCAATTTTCTCATTTTTACTTCCATATCTACAAAATTCTTAGCACTTTGACTGCAACAAAGGATGAAAGGACCCCTGACTGTAGCCAGTAGAAAAAAAAGACAATGTAGAGCTAATTCATATTGTAGAGCAAAGAACATCAAATAGTTCTTTTTAGAAAAAATGAATTGCGGGGAAGTCGTCTTGTGACCTTTATGGTTTACATCAATGGAGCTAATTGTTCCTAAAATTAGAGACAATCACTGAAGTACAACGACAAGATCATTTACCGATTAGAGTCATACTCCATCCCCGGACTCTCGTTGAACCCCAAAACTTGGGACCCCCTCAAGATCGCCCATTTTTTTCAAGAGAACAGAGGTGAAACCAACACCGCAAGGGTATTATCATCTGACACAACATACTTATTAACAATCTCCCCACTCACACCAGCAAATTTTGTCCGACTCAGAATAAACACTCACACCTCCGAATTTCCAAACATATTAGTATCTAATTGAAGCTTCAATCGTAATCAGGTGCTCAAGCGATTGTCTACACAAAGACATGGGACAACATTCTCTCGCTCGAGCTTAGTGAAAACGCAATTTTATTTCTTAACAATAGGAGAAAACCATATATGAGGGAAGAAAGGAGAGTAACAAACTCCTGTTCGAGCTCACCAAAATTCAGCCCAAACCACGACAGAAAATTAGTAATCAGAGTAGCAAAGAAGAGTCACAACTTGCAATAACTCATCCACCTGTAGCGAAGAAGAAAATCAAACGAGAAACAGAATGGCAGATGAAGAACAAAAAAAAACACGAAAACAGGGAGAAGGAAACAAATAGAGACTTTGAAAAATCTGGAATTCTTTCTAATTACACTGAATTTGGATCTGAAAACCTCGGAACTACAGGCTTATTGTTGAAACCTACCTTCCCTGCAAGAAGGAACACTTACCTATTTTTCCTTTGGTCCCAATGATTTAGGAGGTGTAAAACCTTCGAATTTCGGTATCGAACAATTATTTCCGTTTCCTGTGCTCAAATTCCAGTTAATCTGGAGTTGTGAAACCTTCAAGTTCCGGAACGTATTGAAATTGAATTCACCTTTTTTTCCTGGAAAAAGGTAGTTTTGCGACCAGCAGATCTGTAAGCATTGAAAGTCCTCACTCTGCTTCTCAAGCTGAGATGCAGTGCATTTAAATCAAAAGAAGTGAGAACGAGTAAAAAAAACACAAACGAACGGAAAATGGAGAACATTGCAGAAAAAAAATAAAACCTCAGAGAAACATCAACAGAGCAAAAAAGTAAAACTTTTAAAAAAATGACGTTGCAAAGTAACAAATGACTGCATACAACCACGAAGACAAAATTAACTCTCTTGACCTGAAATGTCAGAAGTATTTTCAAACTAAACAGGCAATTGAGATTTGTGAACAAAAAGCCATTAAAGAATGTGTGAAATGTGCAAAAACGAAACATGACTGTGCCAGTAACTGCCAAACAAGGCCCTGTTTTTTAGCCGAACACATCAATTAAACAAATAGTTGCGTGAACTAATCACTGTCCCCAAAGCAAGTGAAGGACCTCATAGCAATTAAGGGGCTGACACTTAGAAGAGTTCCTTAGGAAATTACTCATTAGCTAACTTCACACCCAGCCTGAAAACAACCCCCCGTATACTGATTGCACAGGAATTCAAGGTCATCTTGCAAGCTCTGAGCGAACGACGAACAATTGATTTTCCAAAACTGCTGCAATATTTTACTGTTTATTGTCATCAAACTACAGGAAACACACAGGGAAGGTCTGATATCAGATGAAGCTGAAGAGTCTTCCCTTACTGAGAAATTTGATCGAATGGGACTACGTCAAGTGATACCAAGCCAACCACATCAAATGCTGATGATGTTCTGAAAAAACCAGAATTTGTGGAATGCTCGAGCATCGATAAAAAAACTGAAATAGTATACTCGATCTCTAACAATAAAACTTCTGCCATCATGCTTACAGAACAATGTTTACTTTTGAAAACAAAACCTCAATATCACTTATATTTATAAAAAAAAACTTCCAATTTTGCAAACAAAAAGGGAATACGCAAGCGATCATTCAATCTGTAAAGTAAGAGCAATGTCAATTAATCGGTAAAATAATGGTACTCATGGCTTCAAAAACGAATCAATCGAAACAAAACCTCAATAACAGCTCACTGGCCCAACCCGACTTTCTTGAGACCAAAAAAAAATTGCAGATGAAATTTAAGAAACCAAACCTGTTACAGTTAAAAGTAGCTGCCAGCAGAAGAATGCCTACAATACAAACTTCTTCAAATCATTACAAAAAATAATAACTTTTTTGGATCAAAAGATTTAAAAAAGCAGGAGTGTAACCTGAAAAGTTTTCTTTCTAGAAAGTAATACTATTACCTACAAACTCGAAACGTTTTCTTTTATTCTCATGTTATTGAGAACAAAATATAAGGCAAATAAATTAAAATAGACCTGAGCTGAGCAGTTTTTGGACACGAAAAAACGAGCAACATTTTTCTTGAAAACGTAGCAATATTTGCGAAACTGTCGAAATTTGAGTTTCAAACTCCTTTAATTAACAGAAGATTTCCCTTGGTTTGGGAATTCAGCCGATTAACGCAGAGCGACAAAAAAGACGGAGCCGATATTTCATTACTATACGACATGAAGAGCTCTTCACTGACCTTCCAATCAGTTTATTTTGTTGTTTTGTAGCTGGCGAACCAATTTAAGTTCAAGTTCCTACTGTATCGAATGTGTTTTTTGTCGTTCTGCGAATAGGCGATTTAGTTTTTTGTGAGCCGGTTCACAAAATTGGTTTCCAATTTTGTATAAATTTGACAAAATTATTGGTCTCTGTTTTCTACAAACAGCTAAATGCGCTGAACTATCTTTTTAAAACTGGTTCATGTATCTCTTTTCCAAAAATTGAGCTCGTTTATCTCGATTAAAATGGAGTAAGTAGCAGAGAACGCCAAATATTTTAGAAGTAACTTAGAACATTTGAACTTGCAGAGATGAGGTTTGAGTCCCACGAAAGGCATCTGAACTTTTAGGAAATTAATTAACCGAATTTTAAAACCCTGGATTTGAATTATTTTAAGTGAGCCGAATTGAAAGAAATTAAAGTTGGGTTTATTTTCTGGGTATATTTTGAAGTTGGGTTTATGATCAAAGTTGGGTTTATTTTATCTGTGATAACTAAGGTGACCAATTGCAATGAAATTGGACTCATTCATCATCTCCTTCTCATGAAGAGACGAGATAAAATTTTAATAATTCGTCCAAGATAAAAGAATTTAAAGCAGTAGGGAAGGTTACTTACCGGTAATGAGGTCATTCAATCGTGTTCTGGTTCTCACTGTGTCTTTTCTTCCTTGAGCTACTTTCTCTCGCATGTGTTCAAATTCTTCGCTAACAAAGGCAAGGGAACAATCAATGATGGTGTATATGTCATCAAAATCTCCAACCAGTTGCACCTGTTGTCCCGAGGTGTCAGATGGAACTAGAAAAAAACAGGTTCAGGCAACGTTCGGCCAGCAAATTAGATAAAATAATTGAATTATCCATAACTCAGCTATCTTGTTTTAAAAAACAGACGAAATGAAGTCTATTTATAACTGAAAATTGAGATTTGATGAACTTTTTGCTAGCTTTTTTTCTTTTTTCAGGCATCGAAAAAACTTCAATGGAAATTATCTTTCATCAAAGTCTTTTATCGAAAAATGTAAGTTCTTCTATTTTCTTTGCTGTGGACTTGTATTATATTGAAATTCATTTCTTGAAATTACAATCATTTAAAATTGCCTAGCGCTACCCTGATCTGTCTGGTCTTGCCTTGCCTCGCGCGGCCCTGCCCTGCCCCATCCTGTCTTGATCTGCACTTCCTTTCCTAGCCTTGTGCTGCCTTGCCGTGTCATCTCTGCCCTGCCCTGGCTTGTCTTGTCTTGCCTTGCCTTGTCTTGCCTTGCCTTGCCTTGCCTTGCCTTGCCTTGCCTTGCCTTGCCTTGCCTTGCTTTGCTTTGCTTTGCTTTGCTTTGCTTTGCTTTGCTTTGCTTTGCTTTGCTTTGCTTTACTTTGCCTTGCCTTGCCTTGCCTTGCACTGCCCTTCCCTTCCCTTACTTGTCTTTGGCATTCCTGACTTTCGCTGTCCTGCTATGCGCTGCCCTGCCTTATGCTGCCCTACGCTGCCCTGCCCTGCCCTGCCCCGCCCCGCCCCGCCCCGCACTGCACTGCCCTACACTGTTCTTACCTTCCGCTCCTTGTCTTTGGCAGTCCTTGTGATGTCATGCTCTGCCCTGCCTTACGCTGCTTTGCCTTGCCTTGCACTGCTCTGCCCTGTTCCGTCATGCGCTACCCTGCCTCGTCCTGTCCAGGTTTAATCTGATCTGCAAGGCATTGCGCTGCCCTGCTAAGTTACTTTTTGCGGTGGCCTGGCTTGCAATGCCCTTGCCTGCGATGCCCTTCCCTATTTTACCTTGACATGCCTTGCGATGCGTCTTCGTGTCATGCTTGCCTTGCACTGCCTGATGCAAACTGCTTTAATATACGATGCCCTTACTTGCCCTGCTTTATCTTGCATTGCATTGCATTATTTTACTTTGCATTGCGTTTCACTGCATCCAGTTGATTTAGAGAATTGCATTGCAATGCTCGGCATGGCATTGCATTGATTTGCGTTACATTGCACTGCATTGGCTTCCATCGTAATGCAATTTATTTCCTCCCAATGCCGTCAATTACTTTGCATTACCTTGCAATTCGTAAAATTGCATTGCGTTGCATTACATTCCAATGCATTGTTTTCAGCGCGTCGCAGTGAATTGTATCGCGTTAAGTTACCTTGCATTGCACTGCAAAGCAAGTATTTGCATTGCATTGCGTTGCATTTCTTGTCCTATCTTCTCTTGTCTTGTCATATTTTTTCTTGTCTTTTTTCTTTTCTTCTCTTCTCTTAAAGTGTCTTGTCCTGTCTCGTAGTGTTTTGTCGTGTCTTGTTTTGTACTTTCAATGTTTTTTAGGGTTTTGCTGAGTCTTGTTGTATCTCGCGGTGTTTTGTCGTGTCTAGCCGTGTTTTGTCATTTTTCTTCTCTTTTTCTGTGTCTTTTCGTGTTTTTTTATTGTATCTTTTCATGCCTTGTCGTGCAATGTCATGTCTTTTCTGGTCTTGGTTCTTATCTTGGCTTATCTTGCCGTATTCAATCGTGTCTTTTCGTTTCTTTTTAACACTTGTCATGTCTTGTCGTGTTTTAAGGTGTCTTGTCGTGTCTTGACTTGCCTTTTCTTGCCTTGAAATTTTTTGGCGTGTTTTGTTTTAACATTGCTTTGTTTTGTTTTGTTTTGTCTAGTCTTGTCTAATCTTGTCTTGTCTTTCTTGTCTTGTCTTGACTTGTCTCGTCTCGTCTCGTCTTGTCTTGTCTTGTCTTGTCTTGCATTGCGTTGTTTTGACTTGTCTTGTGTTGTTTTGTCTTGTATTGTATTGTCTGATCTCGTTCATTTTTCTTTTCTTGCTTTGTCTCATCCTATCCTGTTTTTTTTGTATTGCCTGTGTTGTCTTATCTTGTCTTGTCTTGATATGGCTTGCCTTCTCTTGAGTTGTCTTTTCTTGTCTGGCCTTGTCCTGTCTTGTCTTCTCTGGTGTTGTCTTGTTTTAATTTATCTTTTCTCAACTTGTCTTGTCGTGATTTGTTTTGTCCTTTGTTGTCATATCAAGCTATCTATGCCTGGTCCGCTTATGTGTTGTCTTATTTTGTCATGACTTGTGTTGTCTCGACTTGTCCTGTTTTGTCTTGTCTTGCTTTGCGTTTTCTTGTATATTTTTAACTTATCTTATGTTGTCGTGTCTTGTATTGTCTTATTTTTTTGTCTTTCTCTGTCTTGTCTTGTTTTGTTTTATAGTGTCTTGTCTTGTCTTTCCTCCTCGTCTCTTCTCGTCTGGTTTTTTCATGCCTTGTTTTGTCCTGCCTTATTTTCTTATGTTGTCGTGTCTTGCAGTAATTTGTCGTGTCTCTACGTGTTTGTCATGTCTGTCATGTCTATTTGTTTATTCGTGTCGTTTTGTGTGTTGTTGTATCTCTCCGCAACTCTTCGCATCTTTTTGTGTCTCGTTTTCGTTTCTTTTCGTTCTTTGTTGTGTTTTTTTGGCTCGCCTTATCTTGTTTTGCCTTGCTTTACCTTTTATGCCCGTCTCTTCTCGTCTGCTCTTGTTTAGATTTGTTTTGTTGTTTCATTTCTTGTCTGGTCTTGTCTCGTCAACACTTGTCTTGTCTTTTTTTCTGTTTTATTTTAAATTCTTCCTTGCCTTGCCTTGCCTTGCCTCGTCTTGTCTTATTTTGTCATGACTTGTGTTGTCTCCTCTGGTCCTGTCTTGTCTTGTTTTGCTTTGCGTTTTCTTGTATAGCTTTAACTTATCTTATGTTGTCGTGTCTTGTATAGTCTTTTTTTTGTCCTGCTTTGTCATGTCTTGTTTTGTTTTATAGTGACTTGTCTTGTCTTTCGTCCTCGTCTCTTCTCGTCTAGTTTTTTTCTTGCCTTGTTTTGTCCTGCCTGTTTTTCTTATGTTGTCGTGTCTTGTCGTAATTTTTCTTGTCTTGTTTTTTTTTCTGGTCGTGTCTTGTCGTAAATTGTCGTGTCTCGTCGTGTTTTGTCATGTCTTCGCATCTTGTCGATCTCTTCGCATCTTGTCCTGTCTTTTTGTAACTCGTTTTTGTGTCTATTCATGCTTTGTTGTGCCTTTTTTATTTCTTTTGGCTTGCCTTGTCTTGTCTTGCCTTGCTTTATCTTGTATGCCCGTCTCTTCTCGTCTGCTCTTGTTTTGTACTGCCTGGTTTTGGCGTGTCTTATTTTGTCTTGTAACTTTTTTTCTCTTCTTTTTGTGTCATTTCTTGTCTCGTCTTGTCTCGTCAACTCTTTTCCTGCCTTTTTTTATTTGTTTTGTTTTAAATTGTTCTGTTTTGCCTTGCCTTGCCTCGTCTTGTCTTGTCTTGTTTTGTAATGCCTGGTTTTGGCGTGTCTTATTTTGTCTTGTAACTTTTTTTTCTCTTCTTTTTGTGTCTTTTCGTTTCTTTTTATCGTATCTTGACATGCCTTTTCGTTCCATGACAGGTCTTTTCTGGTCCTGTGTCTTGTCTTGTTTATCTTGTCGTGTTTTTTTGTGTCTTTTCATGTTTTGTCGGGCCTTTCTTGTCGTGTCTGATCTTGTCTTGTTTTGTCTTGTCTTGTCTTGTCTTGCTTTGTCTCGTCCTGTCCTGTTTTTTTTTCTTGCTTGTGTTGTCTTATATTGTCTTGCCTTGTCCTGTCTTGTCTTGTCTGCTGTTGTCTTGTACCCTCATCTCTTTTCGTCTGGATTTGTCTTGTCTTGTCGTGTCTTTTTTGTCTTGTATCCTAGTCTCTTTTCGTATGGTGTTGTCTTTGTCTGGCCCTGCCTTGACTAAACTTGTTTTGACTTATTTTTTCAATTTTGTCTTCTTCCTTTTGACTTGCCTTACCTTGCCTTGTCTTGTCTTGTGTTGTCTTGTTTCAATTTATCTTGTCTCAAGTTTTCTCTTCGTGACTTTTTTTGTCCTCTGTTGTCATATCAAGCTATGTCTGTTCCATTCATGTCTTGTCAAATTTTGTCATGACTTTTGTTATCTCGTCTTGTCTTGTCTTGTCTTGCCTGGTTTTGCGTTTTCTTGCCTAGCCTTAACTTACCTTATGTTCTCGTGTCTTGTATTGTCTTGTTTTTTTTGTCTTGCCTTGTCTTCTCTTGTTTTGTTTTTTTAGTGTCTTGTCTTGTCTTTCATCCTCGTCTCTTCTCGTCTGGTTTTTTTTCTTTGTTTTGTCAAGCCTTTCATGTCGTGTCTTGTCGTGTCTTGTCGTACATTTTCTTGTCTTGTTTTTGTATTGCTTTATCTTGTATGCCCGTCCCTTCTCGTCTGCTCTTGTTTAGATTTGTTTTGTGTCATTTCTTGTCTCGTCTGGTCTCGTCAACTCTTTTCCTGCCTTTTTTTATTTGTTTTGTTTTAAATTGTTCTGTTTTGCCTTGCCTTGCCTCGTCTTGTCTTGTCTTGTTTTGTACTGCCTGGTTTTGGCGCGTCTTATTTTGTCTTGTAACTTTTTTTTCTCTTCTTTTTGTGTCTTTTCGTTTCTTTTTATCGTATCTTGACATGCCTTTTCGTTCCATGACAGGTCTTTTCTGGTCCTGTAACTTGTCTTGTTTTATCTTGTCGTGTTTTTTCGTGTCTTTTCATGTTTTGTCGGGCCTTAATTGTCGTGTCTGATATTGTCTTGTTTTGTCTTGTCTTGTCTTGTCTTGTCTTGTCTTGCTTTGTCTCGCCCTGTCCTGTTTTTTTTCTTGCCTGTGTTGTCTTATATTGTCTTGCCTTGTCCTGTCTTGTCTTATCTGCTGTTGTCTTGTACCCTCATCTCTTCTCGTCTGGATTTGTCTTGTCTTGTCTTGTCTTGTTTTTTTTTGTCTTGTATTCTAGTCTCTTCTCGTATGGTGTTGTCTTTGTCTGGCCCTGCCTTGGCTAAACTTGTTTTGACTTATTTTTTCATGTTTTGTCTTCATCCTTTTGACTTGCCTTACCTTGCTTTGTCTTGTCTTGTGTTGTCTTGTTTCAATTTATCTTGTCTCAAGTTTTCTCTTCGTGACTTTTTTTTCCTTTGTTGTCATTTCAAGCTATGTCTGTTCCATTCATGTCTTGTCAACTTTTGTCATGACTTTTGTTATCTCGTCTTGTCTTGTCTTGTCTTGCCTGGTTTTGCGTTTTCTTGCCTAGGCTTAACTTACCTTATGTTCTCGTGTCTTGTTTTGTCTTGTTTTTTTAGCTTGCCTTGTCTTCTCTTGTTTTGTTTTTTAGTGTCTTGTCTTGTCTTTCAACCTCGTCTCTTCTCGTCTGGTTTTTTTTTGCTTTTTTTTGTCAAGCCTTTCATGTCGTGTCTTATCTTGTCTTGTCATATATTTTCTTGTTTTTTTTTCTTGTCGTGTCTTGTCTTAATTTAATGGGTCTCGTCGCGTTATAACGTTCATCTTGTATACTTGTTTGCTCGTGTCCTGCTGTGTCTGCTTGTATCTCGTCGCGTCTTGTCGTGTCTCGTTACTGTGTCTTTTCATGCAATTTCGTGCCTTTTTTTATTTGTTTTTTCTTGCCTTGTCTCGTCTTGCCTTGCCCTATCTTGTATCTCCGTCTCATCTCGTCTGCTCTTGTCTTGTCTTGTTTTGTCGTGTCTAATCATGCCTCGTTTTGTCTTGTCCTATTATGTCTCGTCCTGCCTGGTTTTTATTATTTTTTTTTTTGTCTTCTCTTGTTTTGTCTTGCTTTTCTTGTTTTGTTTTATTTTTTTACTACTTGTCTTGTCTTGTCTGGGATTTTTTTGTCTTTTATTTTCTTATCGTGTGTTGTATAATCTTGCCTTGTCTTGTCTTGTCCTCTCTTGTCTTGTCTGCTCTTGTGTGGTCCTGTCTTATATTTTCATGTATTGTCTTCTTTTGTTCGAATTGCCTTATCTTTGTTTGACTTGTTTTGTCTTGTGTTGTTTTGTTTTGTTTTGTCTCAACTTGTCTTATCATGACTTGTCTTGTCCTTTGTTGTCTTATCAAGCCTTCTCTGTCTGTTCATGTCTTCTCTTATTGTGTCTTTTCTTGTCTTGTCTTGCTTTGTATTTTATTGCCTTGCCTTGTCTTATCTTTTGTTGTCTTGTCTTGTTTTTTTTCTTTTGTCTTGCCTTGCTTGTCTGTCTTGTCTTGTTTTGTTTTTAGTGTCTCCTCTTGTCTTTTCTTTCGTCCTCGTCTCTTCTCGCCTGGTCTTGTCTTGCCTCGTTTTATCGTGTCTTTTCTTGCGTTGCCTTGTCTTGTCTTACCTTTTCGAGTCTTGTCGTATCCTGTCTTGTCTTGTGTTTTCTTTTCTTGTCTTGTCTTGTCGTGTTTTGTCGTGTCTCGTCGTATTTATCGTACATGACTTTTATATTTGTTTGTTCATGTCTTGTTGTGTCTGCTTATATCTCGTCTCGTCTTGTCGTGTCTCGTTACTGTGTCTTTTCATGCATTTTCGTGCCTTTTTTGTTGGTTTTTTTTGCCTTGTCTCGTCTCGCCTTGGTTTATCTTGTATCCCCGTCTCTTCTCGTCTGCTCTTGTCTAGATTTATTTTGTCGTGTCATTTCTTGTCTCGTCCTGTCTTGTCAACTCTTGTCTAGCTTTTTTTATTTGTTTCGATTTAACTTCTCTTGTTTTGCCTTGACTTTTTTCGTCTTTTCTTACTTTGTACTGCCTTGTCCTGTCTTGTCTTGTCAGGTCTTGTCGTGTTTTGTCGTGTCTCGTCGTATTTATCGTGCATGTTTTTTATATTTGTTTGTTCATGTCTTGTTGTGTCTGCTTGTATCTCGTCTCGTCTTGTCGTGTCTCGTTACTGTGTGTTTTCATGCATTTTTGTGCCTTTTTTATTTGTTTTCTCTAGCCTTGTGTCGTCTTGCTTTGTTTTATCTTGTACCTCCGTCTCCTCTCGTCTGCTCTTGTCTTGTCTTGTTTTGTCGTGTCTTTTCATTCCTCGTCTTGTCTTGGCTCACCTTGATTTCTTTGTTTGGTTTTGGCTTCTCTTGTTTTGCCTTGCCTTGTCTTGTCTTGCCTTGTCTTGTTTTGTACTGCCTTGTCTTGTCTTGTCTGGTGTTTCCTTGTCTCTTTTTTGTGTTGTTTGGTCAACTCCAGTCTCATCTTTATTCTTTCTTTGCTTGTTTTTTTTTTGTTTTGCCTTGCTCTGGCTTGTCTTATCTTTACTCATTTTGTTTGGCAATTAACTAATTTGTCTTAATTTGTCTTGTCTCGTATTGTTTTGCCTTCTTTTTTCTTGTCTTGCCTTGTCTTGTTTTGTAATGCCTTGTCATGTCTTGTGTTTTATAGTGTTTTATAGTCTTGCCTGGTCTTGTCTTGTCCTGTCTTGTCTTCTCTCATCTTCTTTGATCTTGTCTTGTTATGTTTTGTCTTGTCTATTTCTAAAATCTGTATGGCAAAAAAGTGTTTTGTCTTGTGTTGTCTTGACTTGTTTTGTTTTGTCGTTTTTTGTCTTGTCTTGTCTTGTCTTGTCGCGTCTTGTCATGTCTGCGTGCATACTTGGTCGTGTCATGTCTAGTCGAGTCCTGTCGAGTTTTGCCGTGTCTTGTCACTTCTTTTTACGACTTGTCTTGTCTTGCTTGTGATGTCTTGTAATGTGATGTCTTGTCCTGTTTTTGTCTTGTTTTTTCTTGTCTTGCCTTGTTTTTTTTCTTTTCTTTACTTGTCTCGTCTTGTTTTGTCCTGTTTTGTCTTGTCTTGTTTTGCTTTGTCTTGCTTTGTTTTGTTTCGTTAGTTTTGTCTTGTCTTTTCTTATTTTGCCTTCTATTGGCCTGTCTTACCAGGTCTTGCCGCGTTTTGTCGTCTATGCGGTCTTTTGTTGTGTCGTGATGTGCCTTGTCTTCGTTGTGTTGCCTTGTCTTATTCTGTCTTGCCTTGTCTTGTCATTTCCGATGTGTTGTGTGTTATCTTGTCATGTCTTGTATTGTCTTGTCTTGTTTTGTCTTCCCTTGTCTTGTCTTGTCTTTTAACGTCTTGTCAAACCTGCGTGTCTTGCTGCATCTTGTTGTATTTTGTCATGTCTTCTTTTGACCTGCCTTGTCTCTTCTTGTCTTTTCTTGCCTTGTCTATTCTCGTCTCATCTTGTCTCGATTTTGTCTTGTTTTGTCTTCTCTTGTCTTGCCTTGTCTGTCTTGTTTAGTTGTGTCTTATCTTAAATTGTCCTGTCTTGTCTTTCTTGTCTTGTATTGCTTTGTCGTGTGTTCGCTTGTCCTGTTTTTTCTAGTCTTGTCTTTTCTTCTATTAATTTTTTTTTGTCTTGTTTTGTCGTGTCTGCAGTCTCTTTCGAATCTTGATGTTTTTTGGGTCTTGCCTTGTCTTTTCTGGTCCTGTCTTTTCTTTTTCGTCTTTTCTTTTTTGTCTTTTTTGGTATCTTTCGATCATTTGAGATTTTGTTTGGTCTCGTCTCTTCTTGTCTCGTCTCGGCTCATCTTGTCATGCCTCGTCTTCTCTTGTCTAGACTTGTTTTTTGTCTTATCTTGCCTGGTTATTCGTGTCCTGTCTGGTCTCATCTTGTCTTTTATTGTCCTGTCTCGTCTTGTCTTGTCTTGTCTTGTCTTGTCTTGTCTTGTCTTGTCTTTTTTTGTCTGCTCTTAACTGGTCTTGCCTGGTCTTCTGTGGTTTTTTTGGGTCTTTTGTGGTCTGAACTTGTCTTGTCTTATCTTGTCTTGTCTCGTCTCGCATTCTCTTGCGCTGCTTGTCTTATCTTAAGTTATTTTGAATTGACATGTCTTGTCGTGTCTGCGGTCTCTTGAGTTGTTTTGATGTGTCTTATCGTTTTGTTTGTGACTTGTCTTGTCTTGTCTATCTTGTCTTGTTTTTCTTGTCTTAACTTGTCCTGTCTTCTTTCTTGTCTTGTTGTGATATGCTATGTCAAGTCTTGTGCTGTCTTGTTTTGTTTAGTCTTGTCTTATCTCATATTTTTTGTCTTTACATGTCTTGTCGTGTCTGCGGTCTCTTGACTTGTTTTGATGTGTCTTATCGTTTTGTTTGTGACATGTCTTGTCTTGTCTATCTTGTCTTGTTTGTTTAGTCTTAACTTGTCCTGTCTTCTCTCTTGTCTTGTAGTGCTATGCTATGTCATGTCTTGTGCTGTCTGGTTTTGTTTAGTCTTGTCTTGTCTTATATTATTTTGTCTTGACATGTCTTGTCGTGTCTGCGGTCTCTTGTCTTGATGTGTCTTATCGTTTTGTTTGTGACTTGTTTTTGTCTTGTCCTGACTTTTCTTTTTTGTCTTTTCTTGTTTTGTCTTTTTTGGTCTTGTTCGGTCATGTGGGATCTTGTCTAGTCCTGTCTCATCTTGTCAGGTCTTGTCTTGCCTTGCCTTGCTTTGTCTGGTCTCTTCTTGTCCCGTCTCGGCTCGTCTTGTTTTGTGTAGTTCTGTCTTTTTGATCTCCTCTTGTGTTCTCTTGCGTGTCTTGTATCGTCTTGTCTTGTCTTTTGTTGTCTGTTCTTTTCTGGTCTTCCCTAACCTCGTCTGATGTTGTCTCGCTTTTTCTGGTCTTGTCTGGTCTTCTGTCGTCTTTTCGGGTCTGGTCTTGTCTTGTCGTATCTTGTCTTGTCTCGTCTCGCCTTCTCTTGTGTTGCCTTGTCTTGTCTTAACTTATCCTCTTTTGTCATCGTGTCTTGTCCGGTCATACCTTGCCGTGTCGTCTTTTCTTCAGTTTTCTGTCTTGTCTTTTCTTGTGTCTTATCTTGTCTTGTCTCATCTTGTCTTCTCATGTCTTCCCTCATCTCGTCTGACATGACTTTTCTGTCTTTCTTTTCTTTACTTGTCTCGTCCAGTCTTGTTTTGTCTTTTCTAGTCTGGTATTATCTGGTATTGTCTGATCTGGTCTTCTCTGGTCTCGACTTTTCTTGTCTTGTCTTGTCTTGGTTTGTCTTGTCTGGTCTTGTCTGATCTATTCTCGTTTCGTCTCGTCGTCTTTTCTCGTCTCTTCCCGTTTTGTCTCGTCTTGTCTACCCTTGTCTTGTCTTGTCTTGTCTTCTCTTATCTTTTCTTGTCTTGTCTGGTCTTGTCATGTCTGGTTTTGCTTGGTCTAGTCAGACAAGATTTTTCTTGCATGTTCTTGTCTGATCTTGTATGGTCTTGTCTGGTGTTGTCTTGTCTTGCACTGTCTTGTCTCGTCTCTTTTTTTTAAGGTCTGGTCTTGTCTGATCTAGTCTCGTTTCGTTTCGTGGTCTTTTCTCGTCACTTCCCGTCTTGTCTCATCTTGTCTTGCCTTGCCTTGCCTGCTCCTGTCTTGTCTTCTCTTGTCTTTTCTAGCATTGTCTTTTCTTGTCTTGTCTTTTTGTGTCTTGTTTTGTATCGTCTGATCTTGCCGTGTCTTGTCCCAACTTGTTTTGTGTTGCCTAGCCTTGTTTTGTCTGACAATTTGCCTGGTGTTTTGTCATGTCTTGAATTGTCTCGTCTTTTTTATCTTGGCTTGTCTGCCCTTGTTTTGCATAGTTAAAACTTGTCTTGTCTTGTCTTGTCTTGTCTTGTCTTGTCTTGTCTTGTCTTGCCTTGTCTTTTCTTGTTCTTTTAACGTCTTGTTGTGTCTTGCCATGTCTGCGTGTCTGACTGCTTCTTGTTGTATCATGGCATGACTTGTCGTGTCTTCTCTTGTCTTGCCTTGGCTTATCTTGTCTTGTCTCGTCTCGCCTTCTCTTGCGCTGCTTGTCTTATATTATTTTATTTTGTCTTGGCACATCTAGTCGTGTCTGCGGTCTCTTGACTTGTTTTGATGTGTCTTATCGTTTTGTTTGTGACTTGTCTTGTCTTGTCTATCTTGTCTTGTTTGTTTAGTCTTAACTTGTCCTGTCTTCTCTCTTGTCTTGTAGTGCTATGCTATGTCATGTCTTGTGCTGTCTGGTTTTGTTTAGTCTTGTCTTGTCTTATATTATTTTGTCTTGACATGTCTTGTCGTGTCTGCGGTCTCTTGTCTTGATGTGTCTTATCGTTTTGTTTGTGACTTGTTTTTGTCTTGTCCTGACTTTTCTTTTTTGTCTTTTCTTGTTTTGTCTTTTTTGGTCTTGTTCGGTCATGTGGGATCTTGTCTAGTCCTGTCTCATCTTGTCAGGTCTTGTCTTGCCTTGCCTTGCTTTGTCTGGTCTCTTCTTGTCCCGTCTCGGCTCGTCTTGTTTTGTGTAGTTCTGTCTTTTTGATCTCCTCTTGTGTTCTCTTGCGTGTCTTGTATCGTCTTGTCTTGTCTTTTGTTGTCTGTTCTTTTCTGGTCTTTCCTAACCTCGTCTGATGTTGTCTCGCTTTTTCTGGTCTTGTCTGGTCTTCTGTCGTCTTTTCGGGTCTGGTCTTGTCTTGTCGTATCTTGTCTTGTCTCGTCTCGCCTTCTCTTGTGTTGCCTTGTCTTGTCTTAACTTATCCTCTTTTGTCATCGTGTCTTGTCCGGTCATACCTTGCCTTGTCGTCTTTTCTTCAGTTTTCTGTCTTGTCTTTTCTTGTGTCTTATCTTGTCTTGTCTCATCTTGTCTTCTCATGTCTTCCCTCATCTCGTCTGACATGACTTTTCTGTCTTTCTTTTCTTTACTTGTCTCGTCCAGTCTTGTTTTGTCTTTTCTAGTCTGGTATTATCTGGTATTGTCTGATCTGGTCTTCTCTGGTCTCGACTTTTCTTGTCTTGTCTTGTCTTGGTTTGTCTTGTCTGGTCTTGTCTGATCTATTCTCGTTTCGTCTCGTCGTCTTTTCTCGTCTCTTCCCGTTTTGTCTCGTCTTGTCTACCCTTGTCTTGTCTTGTCTTGTCTTGTCTTCTCTTATCTTTTCTTGTCTTGTCTGGTCTTGTCGTGTCTGGTTTTGCTTGGTCTAGTCAGACAAGATTTTTCTTGCATGTTCTTGTCTGATCTTGTATGGTCTTGTCTGGTGTTGTCTTGTCTTGCACTGTCTTGTCTCGTCTCTTTTTTTTAAGGTCTGGTCTTGTCTGATCTAGTCTCGTTTCGTTTCGTGGTCTTTTCTCGTCACTTCCCGTCTTGTCTCATCTTGTCTTGCCTTGCCTTGCCTGCTCCTGTCTTGTCTTCTCTTGTCTTTTCTAGCATTGTCTTTTCTTGTCTTGTCTTTTTGTGTCTTGTTTTGTATCGTCTGATCTTGCCGTGTCTTGTCCCAACTTGTTTTGTGTTGCCTAGCCTTGTTTTGTCTGACAATTTGCCTGGTGTTTTGTCATGTCTTGAATTGTCTCGTCTTTTTTATCTTGGCTTGTCTGCCCTTGTTTTGCATAGTTAAAACTTGTCTTGTCTTGTCTTGTCTTGTCTTGTCTTGTCTTGTCTTGTCTTGTCTTGTCTTGTCTTGCCTTGTCTTTTCTTGTTCTTTTAACGTCTTGTTGTGTCTTGCCATGTCTGCGTGTCTGACTGCTTCTTGTTGTATCATGGCATGACTTGTCGTGTCTTCTCTTGTCTTGCCTTGGCTTATCTTGTCTTGTCTCGTCTCGCCTTCTCTTGCGCTGCTTGTCTTATATTATTTTATTTTGTCTTGGCACATCTAGTCGTGTCTGCGGTCTCTTGACTTGTCTTGATGTGTCTTATTGTTTTGTTTGTGACTTGTCTTGTCTTGTCTATATTGTCTTGTTTTTCTTGTCTTAACTTGTCCTGTCTTCTTTCTTGTCTTGTTGTGCTATGCTATGTCATGTCTTGTGCTGTCTTGTTTTGTTTAGTCTTGTCTTATCTCATATTTTTTTGTCCTGACATGTCTTGTCGTGTCTGCGGTCTCTTGTCTTGTCTTGATGTGTCTTGTCGTTTTGTTTGTGACTTGTCTAGTCTTGTCCTGACTCTTCTTCTTTTGTCTTTTTTTGTTTTGTCTTCTTTCGTCTTGTTCGATCATGTGGGATCTTGTCTAATCCTGTCTCGTCTTGTCTGGTATTGGCTTGCCTTGCCTTGCCTCGCCTTGTCTGGTCTCGTCTCTTCTTGTGTCGTCTCGGCTCGTCTTGTTTTGTGTAATTTTGTCTTTTTTATCTCCTCTTGTTTTGTCTTCCGTGTCTTGTATTGTCATGACTTGACTTGTCTTGTTTTGTCTTGTTTTTTTTCTTGTTTTGTCTTCATTTGTCTTGTTTTGTCTCATCTGATCTTGCCGTGTCTTGTCCTAACTTGTTTTGTGTTGCCTCGCCTTGTCTTGTCTGACGATTTGTCTAGTGTCTTGTCATGTCTTCAATTGTCTCGTCCTTAATTATCTTGGCTTGTCTGGCTTTGTTTTGTATAGTTAAAGGTTGTCTTGTATTGTGTTGTCTTGTCTTGTTTTGTCTTGCTTTGTCTTTTGTTGTTTTTTTAGCGTCTTATCGTGTTTTGCCATGTCTGCGTGTCTGGCTGCTTCTTGTTGTATCTTGGCATGTCTTGTCATGTCTTGTCAAGTCTTGTTTTGTCTTTTCTCGTCTGTCTTATCTGTTCTCGTCTCTTCTCGTCTTGTCTTGACTGTTTCTTGTTCTGTCTTCTCTTGTCTTGCCTTGTCTATCTTGTCTTATTTGTCTTGTCTTAACTTGTCCTGTCTTCTTTCTTGTCTTGTAGTGCTATGCTATGTCATGTCTTGTGCTGTCTTGTTTTGTTTAGTCTTGTCTTGTCTTATATTATTTTGTCTTGGCATGTCTTGTCGTGTCTGCGGTCTCTTGACTTGTCTTGATGTGTCTTATTGTTTTGTTTGTGACTTGTCTTGTCTTGTCTATCTTGTCTTGTTTTTCTTGTCTTAACTTGTCCTGTCTTCTTTCTTGTCTTGTTGTGGTATGCTATGTCATGTCTTGTGCTGTCTTGTTTTGTTTAGTCTTGTCTTGTCTTATATTATTTTGTCTTGGCATGTCTTGTCGTGTCTGCGGTCTCTTGTCTTGTCTTGATGTGTCTTACCGTTTTGTTTGTGACTTGTCTTGTCTTGTCCTGACTTTTCTTCTTTTGTCTTTTCTTGTTTTGTCTTTTTTCGTCTTGTTCGGTCAAGTGGGATCTTGTCTAGTCCTGTCTCGTCTTGTCTGGTCTTGTCTTGCCTTGCCTTGCCTTGTCTGATCTCTTCTTGTCTCGTCTCGGCTCGTCTTGTTTCGTGTAGTTCTGTCTTTTTTTCCCTCTTGTGTTCTCTTCCGTGTCTTGTATTGTCTTGTTTTGTCTTGTGTTATCTGATCTTATCTGGTCTTCCCTACTCTTGTCTGATGTTGTCTCGCTTTTTCTGGTCTTGTCTGGTCTTCTGTCGTCTTTTTGGGTCTTTTCTGGTCTGGTCTGGTCGTGTTTTGTCTTATCTTTTCTTTTCTTGTCTTGCCTTCTCTTGTGTTGCCTTGTCTTGTTTTATCTTATCCTCTTTTGTCATCGTGACTTGTCTTGTCATGTCTTTTCCTGTCTTGTCTTGTCCGGTCATACCTTGCCTTGTCGTCTTGTCTTTACTTTTCTGTCTTGTCTTGTCTTGTCTTGTGTCTTATCTTATCTTGTCTTGTCTTTTCTCGTTATATCTTGTCTCATCTTGTCTGACACAATTTTTCTGTCTTTCTTGTCTCGTCTTGTCAAATTTTGTCTTTTCTTGGATTGTCTTGACTTGTCTTGTCTGGTCTTGTCTGGTCTGGTCTTGTCTGATCTGGTGGTGCCTGGTCTTTTCCTTTTTGTCTTGTCTTGTCTTATCATCCCTAGTCTTCTCTTGCCTTGTCTTGTCTTGCCTTGATTTTACTTGTCTTGTCTATTCTTGTCTGTTATTTTGTTGTCCTGTCTTGTCTTGCCTTTTCTTTTCTCATCTTGCATTGTGTGGTCACATCTTCTATTTATTTGCCTTACCTTGTCTTGACTTGTACTGTATTTCTGTTTCCATGTCTTGACTTGTCTTGTCTTGCCTAGTCTTGTCTATCCTTGCCTTGTATTGTCTTTTCTTGTCTGTTATTTTCTTGTTTTGACTTGTCGTGTCTTCTGCTGCCTTCTCTTATCGTGTATTGTCTGGTATGATCTTGCCTTGCTTTGTCTTGGCTAGTTTTGTCTTTTCTTGACTTGTATTGTTTTGTCTTGGCTTGTCTTGTTTTGTCTTGTCTTGACTTGTTTTGTCTTATATGGCCTTGTCTTGTTTTGTCTGTTCTTGTCGCGACTTGTCTTGTCTTATCTTGCCTTGTGTTGCCTTGTCTTGGGTTGTCCTGTGATGTCTTGTGTTGTCTGGTTTTGTCTTCTGTTGCCTTCTCTTGCCTTGTCTTTTCTTGCCTAGCCTTGGCTTGTCCTGCCTTGCATTGTCTTACTTATCTTGAAAGGTTGGTGGACATAGTCTTTTAAGAAAAATACATTAAACTAACGCTGAGATGAATGTTTGCTAGATCCTGGAATAGACGCATTTCCAATTTTTTGTACCAGTGTTCCTGCCCGATCCGTTTTCATTGAAGCATCATATTTGATAGCATTGCGATTTATAACTGGCTCCACAAAAATTTCTTCCAAAGCTTCAACAATTTTTTGTAATTTTATTAGGTTATAAAGTGCATTCACTAACGTTTCATATTGTCCATTTGAGGCTTTTGATGACTTTAACAATATTTCGCTCATTTGAGTGCAAAACATACTAAGAAGCAATGCATATTTCTTTGACGAGCCCGAATTTGTATCTGAGTTTGAGCTGATGTTCTGTTTCGGATACGGTTCACTAGAACTTTCTAGCGTATCGACAGGAACAAAATTAGAAATTATATGTGACATCTGAGGAAACAACGTAACTTGGAAAATTTGGATTTATTCACACTTTTTTCGAATGCTTTTTTAAAATGTTACTAGGAAATAACTGACTAGTCGATAAAATAAACAATATTATTAAATGGGGAAGTTTGTTCCAGTAAAAGTTGTAATCAGTTAAGAAGATATCTGTAAAGAGAATGGTAAAATTGATTATGTCGATTATAGTAAAGAGCAAAAAGAGGGGTTCCAATATGACATGTAAGAAGTTATGGTCACGTACTTCCTCGGAGATGTGATGGTAAAACGGGCTCAAAAACGTATCCACTTTGACTACCTTCGTATAACTTCCAATTTCAAATGGTATACTGTTCTCTGTTCCACTTTCAGGGCCGTATTCAGTGTTGTTCTCCAAGATGTTAAGGTTCCAATTAACGTTATTGGATATAGGAAACTTTGGCAACATTCAGACTTGATGCACAATATTTGACTCAGGATTGATAATTATGGCGTCATTATGGCGTGATTATGAATTGTGGTGAAATAGTGTTCATTCACAATCGCCATCAACCATTGCAGCTTTTCTCAGTAAATTATTAGAACACGGTTCTAGACTTTGTGTCTCATATAGTGAATGATGAGTGTTCTTAAATGACCGTTTAAAGTTAAAAAAAAGCCGATGATGATCAAAATTTGCATCAGACAGCAATGGTGTGAAACTACAATTACGAAAAAAGAAATTTAAAAAATACAGTTGTTTTAATTGTTCATTACAAGGCCAAACTGTGCATTTTATGAATTGTGTGCGAATTCCGCAACAAGGACACTCCATTTGTTCTTTCTCGTTGATCGTTCTGACAAAATTTGCACATGTTTAATAATTGCCTCTTGAATCCAGGAACTTACTGATACAAAGTTGTGCGTCTATCCAGTGCACAGTTTGGCCTCGTAATATTCGTGGTGTGATGAATGGATCTGGAAAAAAACGTTGAACTTGAACATATTCGCCAGTAATATTAGATTAGGCTTGTTTTAAAAACTATTTTTAAAAAAATTGGTAAAAAGTTCTTTAATTTTTCAAAAATATTACAGACTTTTTTTAAAAAAAAATTCCAATTTCCTATTAAATACTAAAGAGGCGCTGAAAAAACAAGTTTAGGCTACGAAGAAAATGCCAATGCGGTTTTTCTCGCTATTGATACAATGATGTGATAATTTTTTAACGTCTTTCGATTAAAGGCTAAAAGGGCTTTAATATAATTCATCACTCGACCCAATCCAATAATTATTTGTTATAGCTAATTTTGAGTTAGAAAACGAACCCGAAGACAAAATTCCGCTCCACTTCAGCCCGCACCGAGCGCCCATGGATTCTAATCAACTATACGGGATTCCCGAGACACAAATAATCCATTATAATCCATTACAGATGTAAAATTCAGACCAATAATTGATTATATTGCCATTATAATTGACTATTTTTGAACATAGTCACAGTTTAAGAAGTCTCGTTGATCGTATCGACAGTATCCATTATGATCGATTATAATCCATTATTTTTGTCACGGAAATCGATTATTTTTGCCAAGATAATCCTTTATAATTTATTATTTTTGAAATAAAAATCCATTATAATCCATTTTATTTTTAGTACTAAATTCGATTATTTTCCTAAAATATTGCAAAAATTGCTAGAAATTTGCAGAATTTATGCCATGTTTTTTACTAAATGCCATGTCTCAACTAAATGCCTTGTCTCAACTTTTACTAAATGCCATGTCCCCTCGCCCCTCAAGTTTTTAGGGCCTAAACTGAAGGGATGTCTAAAAAAGTAGAGACAAAAATATAAATTTTATTCTGAAATGTAACATTTTATGAAACGTAATACGTAACAATTGTAATAAACAAAAAATTAGATACTTTTGAACAAAATTGTAATTTTCATGATTTGCCCCAAGAAAAAATCCATTATAATCGATTATAATAGATTATAAAGAGTTTTATTGGCTTAAAAAATATTAGGATTATAATCCATTTTTAATGTATTATAATCGGTTATAATAGTTTATAAAGACAAAAAAATATTATATATTAAAATCCAATTTCAATGGATTATAATCGATCATTTTGTCATTTTATAGATGCTGACCATATTATGACATTATATTCGATTATGATCCATGGGCCCTCGGAGCGGGAGGGAACTAATACATCATCTGCTTATCTGCTTTTGTGTTTTGCTATTTGTTTTAACTTTGTTTTAACTAATTAAAGAATCTGAAATTGTAATGGATCCACTATTCAGATCACTGTGATTCTAGACCCATGTTATTCATATTTACCCGTTTTTCAAGCAAACCAAGGACGTTTTCTTACCAAGGAAGTTAGTAGCACAGTAAATGGGGAAATACACCGCGAGATAACTGGTTGACAGAGAGCTAAAATAAATATAACGTGGTAGTATTCTTTCGTCAGGCCGTAATATTTAACATTTGCAACGTATAAACAAACTGTAAATAATGATGGCACCATTTCTATCAAAGGTTATGTCGACAGTAAAACAGTTACGCAGAAACATTAAAACAACTGACGTTTAATGTCTATTTAAGAAAAGCTGTAAAAGAAAACAATATAGGAAATAAAAATAGTACAATTGAGATCCAATTCGTTGAGGGGATTGAAAATTAAGACAAAAACTGATATAAATTGAATGTTCCGACTGCATTTTAAAGTCTATGCAAAGGTCACAAAAACCAAATCAAACACTTTTTAATGAGTTTATACATTACTCATACTGTTGAATTTTCAATTCATACTTTTGAATTTCCAACTTTCATCAAAATGTCACATATTGTGATACAAAAAGCAAAATAGAAGAAAATCTAATTGAGCCCAAACAAAATCAAAAATTCAAATCTATTTTTTGAATTTAGTGACTATGAACTTCCCGGAAACAGCTTCAGAGCTGCTTGAACTAAATATTATCCCAGTATCAAAAAAATGAAAAAATTAATTTTCGGAAAAACAAAAAGGAAAACAACTTTCAAAGTTATAACAATATAAAATATATAATAGAAACAAAAAAAATGCATGATGGATGGCAATTTTAAATCAAAAAGTTTCTTTACAGAAAAAAATTCTTGTGATTTAAAAATATAGAAAGTTTGATAGTGACGCCATAAAACTATGTGCAAATTCTGTTTCTCTGCCTTTTAAGCTTTCGTATCCTGTAAATGGTCAGATTTGCAGCCCTTTTCATGAAAAACAACTCCTCAAAACGTCTCTCCCAACTTGCTAAAAAGACGAAAACCGCAAAATTAGGCGTCGAAAAACTACACAGGAGTTCGATAGACATCAAATTTAAATTGCTGATTTAAATTGTTGCAACATCAATGAGATCTCAAAAAAACTTACTGAAACTTTTAATTTTCAAGGCAAATTTGAGAGTTACGATTCATTTTTCCTAAACAAGCTTTATCTCATCTGTTTCCAAAAAAAACAAATACATTCAAGAAAAAGTATTTCTTAAATCTAATTTCATTTTTTTTTTGCAATTAAAATTTTTATAAGCATGGTATTTTTATAATTTAGAATCAGTGTTTTTGCTCATTGCGCTTTTACTACACTTTTAGTTAAATCAAACAAAGTTCAAACTAAATTTTCCATCAAACTTTAAGAGCTCATGACAAAATATATATTTATTGAAACTTTTTTTTGAGGAAATAAGCAAAAAATGATTTGGCCGCAAACAAAAAGATTTCCGCTTCCAAACGAAAAAATTCGCCATATATATTTCTGAAGTAAATTTTTAAACTGTATGAAAAGTACCTGTTACTACAGTCACGGGACAGAATCTTTCCTTAGTTCATGTTTTATTCAGTTATTTGTTTTCACGTTTTGGTAGTTTTCTTTGCAACAATTTAAAACATAGGATTCAAAAATTGACAAATGCTAGATAACAAGTGTTTGGAAGGACCTAACCGGGCTAAAATTAGAAATAATTTAATTCAAAAAATAGTCATAATCTGTTTTAGATGACACATACATTAAAAGTTTTTGAAAGTTGTCCTACTCCAGAACGTTGGAGAAAATCTTAACACAACCTTCTTGCTTATGAAAATCATTTGCATAGATTGCAGCAGTACATTTTCCGATTCATACGCTGGAGTAGTTTCTTTTTTTTACTAACTTTGATCATCGGCGCCGAATTGTTCACAAATTTTAGCGTTTTTTGAGGCCGGTCCAATAAACTCTTTCAATTTTGTTATCTTTCGTTTTCGGTAACATAAAATGTAAGTCAAGGTTATCAGCTTCCCAAAAAACATTTTTCAGCCCTTAAATCCAATTCTTTATTTTGCTTGCGAGAATATTTCTACAGCAAGTACACCTCTGAAAATAGTAATGATACACGGGCTAATTTAGACCTTCGAACTTGGATTTTTAAAATTGTGACCCAGCTAGATCCTTCTAAATAATTTTATTTGTCCTCTATACTTTAAATACTTGCAGAGAAAACGACAAAAAAAAATTTTTAATCCCTTTACTTAATTAGTTGCAGAGAAATTGACAAAACCTGAAGAGCAAATTCATTCATTTCCTCAATGAAATATAACAAAAACATCGGCTATTTTCCGTGACTGTAGCTGCGAAGCAAAAAAAATAACAATCACCGCTTTATTCTTAAAAGCAATTACAACTTTTTTAGTTTACTCTTTATCAAAAATCATTCAAAACGACGTTAATTTGAAAATCTTCCTTAAAATTGATCGTGCGTACATCTAACCATTTCTTTCAAAGACCTGCAAAAGTTTGTAGGATTAGCTGAAGACGACTTTCTTGCCCTTTTCTCCAAGGTCAAACAATTTTAGCCAATGACACTCCTCATGATCATATGCACATACATGTATATATTTTAATAATAAGTTTTCGAGAAAGCTAGATCTTCTGTCTTATGATCTTGAGTTTTTACTATGTTGTGTTTAGCTGTAAATTTTCAACCTTTCAAAACTTATGAAAAATCTGGCAAGGATCAAATATCTTTTCTCGGAAGGAAGATTAAATGGATATAATCAGGTTGAAGTGATTTTCAATTTTGCATATGGGATTGAACGAATTAAGTGCATGGAAAATCAAATTCTCTTCAACTAATATGACGACACTAAAACATATTTTTCCAGCTTTGAACAAACCGATTGCGCAAAAATCTTAATTTTAATTGTTATTTTGCTGAAACAGTAATGCAAAACATAGTCTGTTTAACTACAAAAATTTACTTTCACAGCCTGAAATGCCAAACATGCGTGCCAAAAAACTAAGAAAATTTTAAAATATGACTCCCGAAAATAAGCGAGAGGGTTAATGCCACTTAACCGAATATACTTATTATCTCTTACTCTTAAAGCGTTCAGGAGTTCAACCAACAGCTATCAGAGAAATTTCTGGGCGTTTGAAAAACCATCTGAAATTCAAAACAAATTTAATGGACTCAGAAATATGTTTTTTTCTCATTTTGAGATTGAATTGATGCTACACTAAAAATTATTTTGAGCTACACTAAAAAAAAGTATCTGAGAAATTTGTATTCGACAAAATAGGGAAAAAAGAACTGTAGTTCTTGACTGTGGAGACATTAATTTTTTAAGCACCAGGTTAAGACAGAGGCGAAACAAAATTTTGCCTAACTTGGGATACAGAACTTATTGATTTGTTAGAAAAGTAAACAAAAATATTTTGAGAAAAAATATTCAAAAAAATTAATTATTTGTTAAATTATTCAGAACAATTGATAAATTAAGTTGATTAATTGAAAGCACAAGTAGTGTAACAAATTGGTTAAACTAAAAAAACTTTTAAACTAAAAAGTAGACCAAGCGCAATGGAAAGGTAGCAATTTCAAATTTTTCAGATCCAAGATTTTGACATTGCTTCACCATACAAAAACAGAGTTGGAGATCAATAAAAATAGCTTAAGCAAATAATCAAGTCCATAAAAACTGTTTCCAAATTGGAAAACAGAAATCAGAATAAAATCAATTTTCAAGGTTTACACATCTTTAAGTATATATTTTTTCTTGGTTTTTTTCTCAATTTTCTCCTAGTTTCTCGAGTTTACAAGATTACAAGAACAAAAATTAGCGTGCTAAAAACAAAATTTTTTATAAGGACAAGAAGTGAAAACCGTATAAAGCATTGTCCTTAAATTGGTTTAAACAAAATTCTTGCACACCAGACAACAAATTTTCACTTTATACGATTAAAATAGATCAATATTCGAGGGATTCGAAACAAATATCTATAAAAATTTTCAAAAAAAAGTGAAAATTTCAGACTATTCTACTACAATGCATTTTAGTGAAAACTGAAAACTGAAATTCGGCTTAATGATGTGACTTTCGTAGAACTTAAAAAACGTTTACTACTCTTGTTTTTTGTCTGGAGTTTTATTAGACTTCCTCCTTCACTCGCTGTCAACAGCAGTAATCAATCTTTTTGTTAAAATATGACTGAACAAGTTCTATCTGCAAAAAGTTCCTGATTCCAATCTGAGTTAATTGATGATACTACTAAATAAAATACACTCATCCATTTTATTTTGCTAATTAAGGAGCTCTAAGGAACTTGCGGCAAGTAGGCCAAAATTTTATAAAATCGTCATTATTTGCCAAACCAAGGTCCGATTCGATAGAACAAATCGCAACTTTATTCAAAAACAATTATATTGGATGTGAATTGCATCAATAGGACACTCAGTTGCATTTAAAGCATAAGAAAAAATCTTTTCAATTAACACGCACCTTTAAGAGTTTTGTTTTTGAACAAAACTTCGCTAAAATTTTCCATAAGTTTTTGTTTTTTATTCATGCTCTGCTAAGTAAAAGAACTTAACGGAAGAAACATGACAAAATCAAAAAATTCTAGATAAAATTATCAGGACAGACTTAAAGCCGACACCCGAAAAAAAAATTTAAAAAGTAGTGTTTAGTAAACAGAAATTACTTTTCAAATTTGAAAGTAGAGTTCACTTTAAAGACGTTTTCAAAATGCTTTTTAACATTAGGTTTGAGTTCCAACCGAATTTAAATCGACTGCTTGAAGAAAGAACAGTAAAAAAGTCGATCAGAATGTAGACACAAATAAACAAAACATAGCAAAAAAGTACGACTGGGCTTCGGTCATGTGATACTTTCTGTTATTTCCTTAAAAAATCCAAGATTTTAGAAACGAGTTTTGCAAAGGTTTTTTTCAAGTTTAATTTGCCGTGAAAAAACTATTTTTCTCGCAAGTTTACGGTATTTTGGGGATTTGAACAGCTCATTTGTAAATGAAAAACTTTTCAAAACAAATAACCAATTTTTGTATCTCAAATAATTGCAAGTCAACAGTTTGAAGAAACTTTTTATCGTCTAACTCATCACCATCTCCAACCAATAAGATAATTTCTAGATATTGAGCTTTAAAAATGCGTACTTTAAATCGCAAAACAAACCTGAACTGTTTCTGCTTTACCGTTTGTAACCGGTTGCTTTACAAGTAGGAATTTGAAATTAAGATCACAGAAGATTCGCACAAATTTTGACCTATTAAGTTTTAGGTCCTTTTGTGAAACAAGAGATCAATGATAAATACTGAAACAAAACAAAAAAATCAAAAAAAAAACTGTATTGGAAATTGCAACAAAAGTCTTCGATGCAGTGGCAACAAGTCAGATTGAAAACAAACTATGTCTAAGTTTCACTTAAAGTTTGTTTGAGGTGGTAGTGACTAGAACATCATCTCAAGTCTTCTTTCTCTCAGTTGCGTATCACTGGCTCATAATATATTGTATGCTATGTTATATTTTCAAATTGGAAAATGAGAATCTAACCAGAAACAGTTTTATACAACAATTATCATAAAAAATTAGCATGCATCTCAAATTCCAACTTGTATATACATAAAATGTATTTTTCTAGCAAAATGTTTTTTTTTTAATTTGATTTTATTTTACTAGATTGGCGACATTTGACATTTACCTCTGTTTTAAGCCTATAGAATTGTTGTGGCGTTTATTTTATAATCATTTTTTCGAGAGAGACCAACTGAAAAATATTCATAGTTCTATCCGAAATGATTAATTCTCTGCAAGAGGCTAAATGTCTTAAGGTATAAGTTTCTGAAGTTCAAATGATTTTGTGAAAAATAATAGCATAAAAAACTTGATAATGTTATGAGAATGACGCTTGTCGCTTTTTGGTTCAGTTCAAGAAAATAGGAATATACTAAATGTTCCTTGCATTTTAAGTTAGTTGACAAAAAAAAACTATGATGAGCGTAACTTAGATGACTGATAACAACTTCACTGCTGCTTAGCTGTCAAAATGAGTATTTTCAGTATCGAGCGAAGTTTTAAAAATGTTTTTCTTCTGATGCAGTGGCAAGTCATCAGCACCAATTCTATAGTTTCTTTAAATGTTTTCAATTTTGTCCGATGAAGAAAATGATGAACTCAAATTTTCTTTTTTTCTACACCTACTTCATAAGAAATACTGAATTGAAAAACTTCCAAAACTCGAATCCAAACATTTTGATGGAACAATTTCTATCAATTTCAGTGCTAACAGTTGTAAATCTGTTTAGATTTGCAGTTTTCAATTGCAAAGTTTAATTTATGTTTCTACAAAAAAATTTAAAAAATCAGAATTATGTACTAATACTTGCCAATAAAACAAACATGGACTTCGTCAGCTCAAAAGTTTTCTGTTTTGAGCATTGCAAGTACTTTTATTTCTTGTTTTAGAGACAATTTTAAAAACTGCCAAGCTAATTTGAGAGCTCAGAACGGCAAATGCATACATAACATAACTTCCACGCATTTTTTACAATAAATAAACAAAAGTTAAACTTTTTTTCGTGAAAAAGCGCAACATATATTGTTTATAATCTATAATTAGCGTATGAAAATTTTCATGTTTAACTCTTCTTTCGTCTAGCCTAATTTGATTTAAAAAAACAGTATAAATCTCCTTCTAGATTTGTTTTGATGCTTTTCAGAAACAAAAGCTGTTGGAGAATGGCAAACTAAAAATCATATATTTTAATTGGGATCTCAATGAGCTGATCCTTGGTGTGTAATGTATTTTTCTGTATATTGTTGATTTTAAAGTGGGCGTCAGAGACATTTTCAACTTGCTTTTAAAAGCACACGAAATTGTTGCTAGGTAAATTACAAAAACACATGATAAAAAACCAGTTGAAAACAAAGCAAAACAGCTTACCTTTATGTGCAGAGAAAAATGTATTATATCTGGTTTGAGACGCAATTTCCAAAACAAAATTTAAAATCATACATAATAAACTACAAGATCTCGCTTTGCAACTTACAGCGCACGTTCAATTCGTACTGGCAAACGTATTTGAAGTTTGATTAAGAAAAAAAACACTTTTCTTTAATATTTTATTAACAATTCTTTCAAGTTTTATTATAAATAGTACGCTTTTCTTTCAGGCGGTGTACATTTGAGACAAGTAGTATACAGCTGAGCTTAATATAGAGACAACTCTTCAGACTTTTTTAGGAGTGATACCTGAGACCTTGCATTTCCCATGACCTTTTTAAAATTTTTGTATCCCAAATGACTGTTTTTGGTACTTTCAAATTCTGCGATTAAACTTGATCTCAATTTTGCATGCTAAAAAGCTACGCCAAAATCATGCATGTTTTTGACTCGAAAAAACATTAGGATAATGAACAGCAAATATATGACTAAAAATACAAATCTGGAGGGAAAACTACTAAATCTGCGGCCAATAAATTCAACCATGTAATGCTATGCGGACGTTGATACGATATTGGGCGGTATGATGGCTTTCTTGCTATCAAAACTTTTGTTGGTTTCTAATGATAAAACCAAAGTACTTCTGTGCCCGTTTTAATTTTTATTCGTTGGGTCCTCAGTGGACACTTCCAATGCCAGTCGGCATTCAGCTCATTACGTTGAAGTGTAACGAGGAAGACATAGCATTTAACGACTGACATGATGATTTGATTTAAAACCGTATGAGACGCTTAAACGAGCTGAGCCGATCTGTTTTTGACAAACAAAAGAAAATTCTGAGCCCTTGCCTGGTTCATGATGAGCCGCTTCTCGGTTAGAGTGCTCTAGAATGAGAATCAAAGTTGTCTAACCAGATAATTTCATGTGTTGCTAGTACAAGTAAAATTGTTTAAAAAAGTTAAAAAAACGTTGTGAAAATTTTAAGTCAGAACAAAGAAAACAATTTTGTGAGAACTTAAAGAAGCATTATATTATCCCGATATATCCTTACGACTCACAATCAGTTCAGACCGCCATTTTTACGATCCGCCTTATCGGTTTTAAACCTATTTACATCTATGGCAAGTTTCGAACGGTGCATCAAAATTTCAGAGCAAATTGATCAATAATTCATGTTTATTGTTCCAGACAAGTTGCAAATACTTCTTTTTGTTTCAACGCGCCTCCGAGTGAACCAACAGCTGTAACCGCGGTCTTAAAAATTTTTTATAGCAGATAACCTCAGCTCCGTTTCTGACCCGGAAAAATTCTGAATTGTTTTTTTTCTACGTAGTTTGATAGCAGTTCTAATCTTCAGTGGTTGAACTCGGCCAGTGAGCAACCCGTTTTTTTAGCATCGTGGTGGCCAAAGATCTTTTGTCGGCATTGGTCAAAAAGTATTTTCATGTCGTAACAAGCGACAACGCTGCAGACGTAGATAATGTACAACTTTCTGGACGTCAATTTTTCTGTGCGCTGTAGATACGGCTGGCTTTTTTCCTTGCAAAAGTGAGGCTCCTTTTTCAGAAAAAGAAAGGCTTCGCAAATAAGTAGATTTTTTAAAACCAAAACTCCGTCAATTAAGAGCCTGGAAAGAAACTCAGGCGAAAAATCTTAATGGAGAATTTTTTTGCTACTTTGACTTTCAGATTTTGAACTAATAGTTGCAGTTAAACTTTTTTCAAAGTGCCCACAGTTTTGTCAGATCCAGCGCTTCCTTTCAATGTTGTTCCAAAGCCAATTCGGGACTCGGTCAGTTAAAAATTGCAAATTTTCACCACAGGGTGTTATATTTGTTTCGCCTTACTTCAAGTTGACAATTTGATTATCACTTTGTCTACTTTTTTTCTTTCGTTTGTCAGTAGTTTGCTGTGATGACGTTGACTTCGACACTTAAAACAATCGAATTGGAGTGTGTACTTTGATGGGAGCAAAATGCCAAAACAATTCTGCCGATATGACGTTTTAGCTTCCAGCAGAGGGTATAGGCTATATTCAGCTGCCATTCTGGACCCATGTAGTCAACAATTTTGGACAATTCTACGTCACCATTCATTGGTCAATCGTTAACCATGGTAGTTTCCTTTTCACTTGACTAGCGACCTGGGCGATTCACAAGGAAACTAGGCCATCCGTATACACAAGTTCGTGTGCAACGGCTACCAAGTGTTTTGCTTGAAGGATAGGTGATAGTTTAGTCAGACAATTGTACCATACGCAAAATACAAAACACCCAGCGCCCTAAATCGTTGTAGAGCATTGGAGTTAATGGTACGCAGTTGCAAGCGTGTGTACTTAAACATTTATAGGGACGAGAAAATTGTTGGACGATGTGTTTAAAACTACCATGTTCACGGTTGAACATTCACTTAACGCCCGTCCGCTTGCTTCCGTCTCTGATAACTATGAGTCCTGATGCTACAACGCCTGATCATTTTTTAACAAGCCAACAAAATTTGAGTCGTTGAGTTCATCGTTGAGTTCGAAAGAAAACGAAACCTCGTGACTGAGCTAAGTCAAACGCTAAAGCAATTTGGCACCGATAGTTAAGTGAGAAAAAACCTACGCTCAATAAACTAAATAAAAGGCACACAGCTTCCAAAGATAAAACGGAGACTTAGTAAGGCTAGTGTAATCGACTAATATTGGGGGCTACTACCCACTAACTCGCTTAAATACGGAGAAGAGAACGACGCCTTTTCCGATAAATTTAAGACCGTCTCCAGTAACTTAATCCGACCGCTTCTCAAACTTGGTGCGACTTTCTCACAAGTGAGATGGGGCGAACAAAAACTGCTTTTATCAATGAAAACAAATCATAAAGAAAATAAAATGTGACGAAATTATATGCACCATAACTTAGCGTATACGCAAAACATTCCGATTCAATTGTTTGAATCTAACCTGGGTAACATTATCTACTTATCAAATAAACGCCAGCAAATGTCAATGATTGTCACCCTAAATATTGGTTGCAATGCATTTAGCTTGGATTGAGATTTGTATTTTTGTCATTAAGTCATTAAGTAAACTAAACATAATTTAAACCGATATCAATCTATCCGATATCTTGGTTGAGTTCCATACGAAAATGTTTGGAACAAAATATTAGAGTCTATGGAAAAAAACTAAACCTACATTTTTCAGTTTCAGTATCAGTAATCGAAAAAACATCATTTTTTCTAAACAACAAATAACTAAATTACATCGACTGCGGTTTTTACTGAACTAGACCATTTTGTTAGTCGAAACTTGAGTTTTTCCCAACAAAAAAATGTTACGAATTTTGTTTATTAGAAGTGTATGGTTAACAATTTTTCTAATAACACCTGACAAAAGAGAGGAAAAATTATCAAAGCTAGTTTTAGTCACTAAATTCTGGTGCCTTTGGAGCCTATTACTTACTTTTTTTCTAAAGAAGCGACAAAAATCATTATGAAAGTGTTCTGTGAAGACAAGATTTATGTTTTTGTTAAATTACAATTTGATAACTTTTTGTGCATTCATTTTGCAATTTTTGTTTCTCAGGTTTAGGAAAAAAACTTGAAAGCTTAAGGCGATTAAAAAATTTTCAAATAAATTTATTATTCGAAAGTATGTTATTCATACAATTCAATTAGTGGAAAGAATGCTAGTCGTGTTATTTATAGAAACAGAAGAGTGTGTGTTTTTGTTTTTATGCGGAAATTGAGACATGATAACTTCAACTATTGAACTTCAGAGTAATTGTAGACATCATGAAACCGTGATTATGGGAAACAATATAAGATATAGTGTCGTGCCCGGGCTAGTTCGTGCCCCGGATGGCAAGAATTGCTGTTTTAGATTTTTCCTCATAAGAATCTTACTTCTTACAGAATTTTTCTCTAATGATGTTACAAAAGCAGGGAACTTTTTAGCATAGAGATTTGAAATAGTGCACATTGTTACAAGTTGTAGGACAGGCAACTTTTCACAGAAAAACCTCAATTTTTTTTTAATTTTTTTAAATTCATGATAACCAGAAAGAAAAAATCTTGCTGTTGCAGTGTACTACAACCGAATCTCATAGACCATTATTAACAACTCTCAGCGTGAGCTGCACAAAGGAAATGCAAAATTTTTGAACATTTGTTTATTAGTTACTTGAATTTTCTTGAAAGTATATCTGACAAAGCATCCGAAGCAATATGACATCAATCATCACAATTGATGTTTTAATGTCCTCAAAAAAACTGATTTTCAAGCAATAATTTCCATCAAGAACTACGGCATAGTAACATGTTCAATGTGTTGTACTTGCAGATTTTTGTTGATTTTTTGGTAAAAAGTTATCCCAGAACTTTGTATGCGAAAAATTGTGAGAAAAGGAACACTACCCAAAAATAATATAAGAATCAATTGAATTTTTTGTTCCTATTTTTGACTTCTTAAGCAAGCTTTTTTGACATAGAGTTTCTTGACCATCTGAAAAACATTGTAGTTCAGAAGCTAAAATGAAAGAAAAATTTACCTGTGATCATTATTCGTATTAAGGGCTCTTTTTCCTTTTCCCCCCACCTACGAACTTTCATATTTGAAGTTTCATTTCATTTTGTCCAATTAACATAAAAATTGACATGCAGACTGATTAGGCCATAAAAAACATATTTGGTCTTCATAACTAACCTTGTAAAACCACTCGTTGGACCATAAACTTCATGTTTGAGTGAGGTGGGGGGGAAGGAAAAAGAGCCGTATTAAGTTATTGTGGTTTGAAACCTTAAAACTTGTTCAAATTGGGATAAGTAAGGCTCGATATTTTGCGTTCATGCGTAAGCGGTGGGTTAAATTGTACAAATTTGAGTTGTTGCAGTACATCTTTTTTACTTTTTATAGCTTGTGGGGAAAATGAAAAACAAATTAATTTCAAAAAACATAAAATTCGCTTGTTTTTGATTCTTTTCAATTTTTCAACCAAAGAATTTTTATTGGCCTTAAAATGCCTTCAGAACATTGAGTTCTCAGCTACAACATAAGATCAGTCAAGTTGGATTACATCTTGCTGTTACAACAAGTTTAAAAATAGTATTTTGATCACATGATTTCGTTTGTTTAGAAAAAAAACACGTGAAAAAATACTTCAAATAACGTCAAAAAACCGTGACCAGGCGGCTTCAAATGGGGGTGTTCAACAGTGACGAAGTACAACTGACGAAAATGAACAAGTGTTCAGCAGTGCCGCAAATTGATGATTTTCGGCACTGTTTAGCAGTACCTTAGTTTTGTGCTGTACTTCTGGACTGTTGAACGCCTCCCCGGGTTGACCTCCATAGACCAAAACGGCTAATCATAGAATTTCATACACTTAGTCTATGGAAAAATGCTAGTCATAAGAATTTCATACATTTTTGCAAAATGAGTTTAATCGAATTTCAAAGGTATTTTATAGTTGTTTTGGTATCGAAATTGGTATCTCTTCATAAAAGAAGGAAAAAAACGATATGAAAAAAAATGCGGCTCTTTTTCCTCTCCCCCCCCCACCTCACATAATCATTAATTTTATGTTGTAACGAGGCGTTTTACAAGGTTATACATGAAGACCAAATATGTTTGTCATGGCCTAATAAGTTAGCATGCCAATTTTTGTAACATTCTGAGAACGTGAACAAGATTTCACTAGTAAATTTTTGCAGGTGGGGGGGAAAAAGAAAAAGAGCCAAAAATGCTAACCATACAATTTCCATATATGGAAATTGCATGATTAGAATTTTTTTAAATTTTTTTTGTGAAAAAAAAGCTTTGATAAATCAATTCAACTGCTGGCAAAACATTTAAGCGTTTTTTGGGCTGCTACGACTGAAAACTTTGACTTTTTTTTATTTTTGTTTTCTGAAATTGGAACGTCAAACAATGGAAATTGTTTGACTAGCATTTTTTTGATGGCGACGACAAAAAGTACTTTTGCAATTGCCCCCAAAAATGTTTGTTTTTTTTTTCAACCGCAAATTGATTTTCGTATTCAAACAAACATTTTTTGAAAAAAAATTTTGCATGCAAAATTTATTTTTTTTGTGTGTATAACGTAGTCCTGGTTATACTAAAATTGGATTTTTTTCCTTTTCTCTTCATAACTTTTTTCAAAAACGCTTTAAACTCCTCTTTTTTTTGTATGACATGTTTTTGTATGCCTTGATCAATGTCTGGTAATTTAAAAACTCTAATTCTAGAAACAATCATCTTTAAAAATTATTGCCAAAATTTAAAAGTTCATTACTTTCGTTATTTATTTGTCTGAGACAGAAGTAACACATATCAGGCTGTTTCCAATGCGTTTTTAATGCGAGACGGTCAAACCGTTGGTTACTACGTTTGAGTAATCAAGGTTTATGTCATTTGTGTTCAGTTACGAACACAATCAAAAAAAATTGAGAAATTAAAAAGTAAAAAATCAAAATTTTTGGTTTATGGAAAAATGCTAGTCATACAATTTCCATATATGAAAAAATACTAATCATAGACCTTTCATGCAATTTTCTGTACGTATGGAATTGTATGGAAAGTGTATGACTAGCATTTTTCCATATATGGAAATTGTATGACTAGTACTTTTGGTCATCTCGGGTCTCTAAACGGCACTGTTGAGCACTTTTCGGCACTGTTTTCTCTTTGGCACTGCTGTACTGCCCCCTTCAAATTCATAATTCGTTTTTTATGACTGACAAAAGAAGCTTGCATCACAGTACTTTTTATAAATAACCACGTATGGCATGAGAATAAAGTGTGTTCATGGCGATAGAATGACGACAGAAATAAATGGGGGTGGTATAAACCAGCAGAAGTATAAGCCAGCCGAAAATGCGCAATTATTGCAAAACAGTTGTGAAGCAATTGCGTAACAATTATGACAGTCATGCAATTTGATGCCAGTGACGTAATTTGGAGCTAGTTCATCTACTCTTGACGTAACTTTTGAATAGTTTATTAAGTCTGCTGCTCAATTTCGGCTAGCTTATAATTCGGCTAGTTATATTCCCACTTTATAGGCTAGCGCAGGTCATATAAATGCGTAGAATCTAATTATAACTATAACATCGCAAAACATAAATCGTTAATCCATATTTTTTATCCAAGACATGTCTAAACTCAACATATGTGCAAAATTTTAACCTTGCATCGTACATTAACATGATGTCCGTTTTAATCTATAAATTGATATCTTCCATAACTAAACATTGTGTGTCTGATCCACCTGTAGAAATGAGGCACACTCGTAAACAAACTCCCCCCATCGCAATCATCATCTGAACGATAGCTTTTCTTTTTGAATTGCGTCGCTACTCCATACAAACATTGCGGAATGTTCGTTCCACATTTGAACGTATAAAGCGGCCCTCCTATATCTTTATGACAAATATTAGCTCCGGCTGAAACTCTGTTTGTACAAACCAAAGAGTCCGGACACTTTTTCAACCTATCCAGCCTGAAGGGGGATATAGGCTCGGATAGCTTTGACTCCAGGAAATGGGCTTCCCAAATAGAGTGTGGGTACAGCGGTGATTTCCCGGAAGTTGAGCCCATCCCGACGGTGCCAAGACGCGTCCCATGGTCTTCGCTATACCTGCAAGGATAGATTAGCTCTATTTGGGTCGTGGTGGGTTCCTCTAATTGTAATAATGCAATACTGTGTTCCGGTCGCACTTCGTAGTAACGGCTTAAAATAATATAAAAAATTTAAACATTTGGTCAGAACTTGAAGTTCTTTGAAAATTCTAAAAATGAACAACCAATTAGCTACGTATAACTACAACCGATCAGGTTCGAGCATTTCTTTCCTATTTTCAATATTTCAGATTCGATCATTTGGGCGGAATAATTGAAAATACCCAATAAAGATAACAAATTACTAGAGGGCAGAAAAAACTATTTAAACTTCTTGTTACGTATAAGCTATTCAAATAGATTTGCAGCTATAATGGTTTTCTGTCTATTGGAACCAGATCTAAACTAGTATTTATCATTGATTATTATTATGATATTTCATCTCTATAAAATATTATATAATAACCAATCAAACTCCATCAAACTAACAACCCACTTATTTGTAAGTGTTGAAACTACTTGTAGTTTCAACACCAGAGCAATTTGAATTAAACTTAGAATACAGTTGTTCTCATTCTGGAACTAACTCGCATAAGCCAGTATACTCTAGATCTATTGAGCCTAGCAGAGACTAGTTAAACACCCTGAGACTAGTAGATATAAGAGTAAGATTAGGATCGGTATTAGACTAAGAAGTTGCACGAATCTATCCGGCCGAAAACAAGATAGCGTGACGAGCAGACGGTGTACTCTATCCAAAATTACTCTATGAGTTAGAGACACATCCTAACTCATCTGGTGCGACCAAAAAGTCTCGAACAGACCTTAACTAACCTAGATTTAGAAAAAATAGATTAGAATTATACAAATACAACATTTAAAAAAAAATGTTAAGTGACAAAAATTTAGTAGAAATGTTTCCACGACTCAATAGATCAGAGCCAATTTTCCGAACAATACGAGAACTATCCAGTATTGGAAGAAGACCTCGGACAAGAGACGATCTACGACTACAAAGAAACTTACCTTTAAGTTTCATGGTCGTACGGCAAAAGCCAACACAAACTTTTATATTTAGAATACTTCCAGCAGTAAATTCAAATTTTCATTTACTGACATATTATTTGAAGAATTATCTTCAATAAACTTTCATCGCGCTAAACCTATTAATTATACAACAACGACTGATAAAAACAACACTTATCGTTTTCCTTAAATCAGCTGTAAATCAAATAGCATCTTGAAAAAAAATTTATTGAATATAAAAAACAAAAATTAGTTAGTATAAAGCATAACTGTTAGTATATATAAATCATCCTTTCATCCCAGCTTTATCACCTAAAACTTAACAGCACATCTCAAAAAATTAACATCATCCAAACTAAACATTTAACCTTTTCTTCATTTAAACCTTTACCTAAAAGTTATCAAGGCTTATCCTTGTTTTCACTTAAATTAAATTTACTTAAAATAACAGATCATCAAGGCTTCCCTTGGATCTTTAAAATAATTTCACTTAAATTAAAATAAATTAACTTTATCTAAATATTCTGATCATCGAGGCTTCCCTTGGATCTTTAACTTAATTTCACTTAAATTAAAACAAATTATCTTTATCTAAATATTCAGATCATCAAGGCTTTCCTTGGATCTTTGATTCACCTTTATCTCAGTTAAATTTCATTTCATTAATTTTATCTGCTGATCATCAAGGCTTATCCTTGCATCTAATAGAACAGTTTTGTTCTCCCCCACACATTTAGTAAATTGTCTAACGACCTCAAACGTCAATTCACTACCCAACCTTTCCTGAAGACCCAGGACTAATAGAAATTTTTCAATCAAACTAACCATTCTAATTAGGATAAACAGTGAAGAACTTCGGTTATTCATACTTCACTTGACCCCCCCCCCTCTTACTTGACCCAGGATAATACTTAAACTTAATAAATTTAAAATAGTATCTAACGAACTACTTGTGTTCTAATTATACCTGAACCTTCTGGATCGATTTACTATTCTCCAACCCTTGAACACAATCGCTACCCCTAAGTAAGATTAAGTAAGTTAACACCTTAACTTAGACTAGCCACGAGAAAATAAAAATCATTCTTCGGAATCGATATACGCTTTTCTCTCCAACCCAACAATACGACCCAAGTTGATGCTAACCACAAAAAATTGTAAGAACTAGCAGTTTAAGACATTGGAAATCATTAACCGAAATATTGCATCCATCATCCTAAACCTTATGTCAAGAGACAGTTTAGGAAACAATTAAACAATGATAATACACAATTGTTTAATTAACGACGAAAAATACGATCTCGTAATCACACCACACAGACAAACAATAGGATACATACGAACAAAAAATCAATATTCTAAGAAAATTGGGCCCTAGAGATGACTATTGGCTATGCCTAGGATAAAAAATTAGATGAATACATTTTAAATTGCGCTAGGGAAAATTTTTTTAAAGATTTCAATATAATGAAAAACAAAGAAAATGCAAAGTGAAAAAAATTGTATGATAACAGATTGTAGGAGCGTAGCAGTACTTTGCACCCCGATAAACACGCACTGCAACCTCCACCGAATAAATGGACTCCTATTTAGTATTAAGCAAGGATTGCTTAACATGCCAATCAAACAAAATTGCACAAGTTTATTGTCAACCCAGGTTAGAATCAATATGTCTAATTATAGAATCAACAAAATTTTAATTCCCAAAAAATTCCCGATTTACCCCAGCTAAAAATTTAAAAGTCGTAACATATGTTTTAATTCCAAATTTTACAACACAAAAAAGGAATTTTTAAAAAATAACAACCACTCCGAAGAGGACCGTATCAAATAATTGATAAACCCACTGATGTAACATACAAACTCATAGGCTTAAACAAAAAAAATCGCTCAACATCGAAACAATCTTTTACCTTATTACCCAAAAGAGTACGCAATTCGAGAACTTACTCAACTATACTCTTTCACAGGATTTAAAGATATTCAAAATAGCTCAGAACAACATCAAAATCAAAGCACTGATATGTACCCCATCCAAAAACAGTTAGATAAAAATGACAAAGAATCTCCCAAACAAATATCAAAAAACTTAGACAACAAAAAAAATCACTCAAACAAAAAGAAAAAATCAAAAATTAGAAGAAAAAATTATACCACAAGATCAAAAAGAAAAATCTCCACATAGACAATCATCGCGACTTCGTAATCAGCCACGAAAGGAATACAAAACACTCATCCCGCAATCTAAAAGATTAAAGAACGTTTAATTTCAAAACCACTTTAAATCAATTAACATTTTCACCTCTTGAAGATATTTTCATGGACCGAACATTTTCTCAAAATTCATGCTGGAAAGCACTTGAACAAACTAGTTCAATTTAAGCCAATAAGAACCTTTCCGAATCATCACCTCATTTTTGACACGGCTTCTTTAGCCGACAAATAATAACCTTCAAGCGTATCTGTATCTATAACTTTAAGACCTCCAGGTCAAAAATAAGCAACCCGCTCAAATTTGACAACTGAAATAAACAAAACCTCAAAATTGCGACCCTCTCCTATCAACTAGAACAAAAATTAACAATATTGTCTCAGCTTAGACCTCGAAATACCCTCAAGCAAAAATATTAAATTAGCCTAAAGAACAAAATCGACATGATCATTTAGCCTAAAGTACAATTAATTCTCAAATACCCCCGATCATCCAATAAAAAAAAATAAAACTAGGAAGTCCTTTAATAGCCCTCCAAACTTCCCCTCACAAAAAATTGCTTAAACCCAACCTACTTGTCAAAAAACCAATAAATAACCAGAACACACTCGAATTGCTTTGGCCACTTCTCCAAACTAAATACATCATTCGCTTTTTAGCTAAACTAATAACATCATCAGAAATAATCCACGACGTTTTTCCCCATGGATTCTTCCTCGACGAATAAGGTAAGTTCGAATTAAATAAATTATTCTAACAAATTTGAAACAAAACTAACCATTCTTAAAAAATGTTTTATCTTTTTCTTTAGTCTTCACAGGCACGATAATCAATCATCTACAAAAGAGAAAAACGAAAAAAAACAGAAAACTTTTTGTAGAAAATAAATTTAGATTAACCAATTACAATAAATGAAGCAGTGAAATTGACCCTTCACTAATTTGATAATATGAACTCTTTTCCCATATGCAGTAAATACTCGCAAAATGAAAATAAATTGATAATTTCAACCCCCCAAATAAAGCTGTAAAATTATTAATTTCAAAGTAGTAAATTATTAAAAGTGCCTATTAATTTCAAGCATTACTAAACTTTTCTAAGACAGTTCTTTGTAGTTTCAATTATTCACTCGCACACAACCCTATCCACAATCGCACAGATCGCCCACGAAGAATTGTTTAAAATAATGAATTTAACTTTTAACTTTCACTGATAACAACTCCAACCAGTTTTTACACATTTCAAACTTTCCTTTAACCCGGTTGGAAAGGAATTATATAATAGTCCAAACTAACCAACGCAAGCTTACTAAACAGCACAAACCACAACCTAGCATCATGACTTAGAAAAGAAAACGCACGGTACCCAAACCGGATTAAAACAAGCTTAGAACTGGAAAAATTATTCTCTCAAAGTTAACGGAACTAAATATGTAATTTATAATATGTAGTACATAAATAATACACAACAACAAAAACGAGCATCCAAAGACTAGACGACCCCATCACACTCGACCTACAGAATGGCTAAACACAACCGATATGCCGCTCACAATCACGACTCAAACGGATTTAAAGTACGACTTGGCATCGCAGCAAAGGAAACCCATTGCAACAGAACAATGGCCATCTCGATGTTCAAGTATACGTGCAGATCCAAGTCACCAGGCACTGCATCCAAAGTCGAACTACACGACACTCTCGATTGTGATTAGACCATTCCTATTCTCTAAAATCAACCAGATCAACACTCATCACAATCGATCAGAACACATAACACGATCTCCCGAAACTACCGTGATACATCTCTTCTTCCAAACCAGAAAAAAGGTTATGCTCGCAAACTCTAAAGAAAAACACCATCTTCCATCCTACGCTACAATAAGAACATTGAAAAACTAAAACTCTCTAAACCCCGGATGGGTGGAACCAGATCTAAACTAGTATTTATCATTGATTATTATTATGATATTTCATCTCTATAAATTGTTATATACTAACCAATCATACTCCATCAAACTAACAACCCACTTATTTGTAAGTGTTGAAACTACTTGTAGTTTCAACACCAGAGCAATTTGAATTAAACTTAGAATACAGTTGTTCTCATTCTGGAACTAACTCGCATAAGCCAGTATACTCTAGATCTATTGAGCCTAGCAGAGACTAGTTAAACAACCTGAGACTAGTAGATATAAGAGTAAGATTAGGATCGGTATTAGACTAAGAAGTTGCACGAATCTATCCGGCCGAAAATAAGATAGCGTGGTGAGCAGACGGTGTACCCTATCCGAAATTACTCTATGAGTTAAAGACACATCCTAACACACTATAATCCTAAGTTTCAACAAAAAGCTCCTTGTAAAGGCAAGTTATATAAAGGTTCTTATCCTTGCGATCTTCAGTACGGGACTTAAATTCGTTCTGTACTGATCAAGTTTCCACATCAAGTTTTCGACAACTAACTGATCAAGTTTTTGTTTAGGTTTAAACTATATACTGGTAGTATTTGCTATTTTATACGGTCGAAAATTAAGTTAATTTGTGTCAATTGAGCTTGTTTTAATTGAGTTAATTGAGCTTGTTATCTTTGACTTTTCTTCTGTTTCCATATTTTCTTTCGCTGGGGGATATTTCAAACTATTTAAAAAAATCATTTTTGAAGCATAACAACAGAAAGAACCCGGTAATACCAAAGCTATATTAACCTGGGTGCGATAAAAATCCTCCGCACTAAGTGTAGTTTTCGGTCACCCAACATCATTATGAAGTTGCCAATTTCAACTGCAATGTAGTTCTTGGGTTCATCTTAAGCAAAAACGTTCAAAATAAAGTACATGACATGAGCAATTGTTAGAAAGGTGCGCGCAGAAAAATGTGATTGTTTGAACAACATTTTTGACCAATGAGGGTCTTTAAACGTTTTTGGGGGAGCTTGGCCAATCAAACTGGTCCAGCTTAATAAGATCAAAAAAAAATTTTTTCAAACCATTTTTTCAAAAAAATTCTTCCCGAAAAAAAGTAACGTAATTTTGACCACTCACAAAAATCACGCTTTCAAATTAATATTTTTAAAAAAAAATCATATGCGGCCGAGAAAATTTCAGCGTAAGAAAGTTTTATAGGGTTTTGGGAAACTCCGAAATTCAATTTGGTCGACCTCAAACAAAAGGTCTTAGATCTGCACATGTACATCAAACAAATATTTCTATCAAACAACTTGTCTAGACATCTGATCTGTCTAGACGATAGTGCTGCAAATTTTATAGCCAATCCAATAGCAGTTATTTAATCGTAAATGTGAGAGCTGTTTCATGGTATACTGATGCATTATGGTTTATGATGCGTAGACAGTTTGGTTATTCTAATTCTGAACAAGGATTCTTTGGTTGCTGAAATTTTGAGTATAAACAATTCATCGCAAATGCAGATCTGGACATTTATAGAAAACAGATTGATCAAAAACTTTTCAGAGATTGCCTTAACATTGCAAGAAAAAAATGATGTAGCGATAGTTTTATTTCATTATTATACAAAGTTTGTATACTAGAACAAGAGCATAAATATAATAAATTAATCATACTCGATTACAGTTTTGTTCGAAAATGAAAAAAAAAACAAATTTGTTTTTCTTAATTTTTAAATGAAAACTTTGTTTTTCCAAAGAAAGCGACAAATGACGATAATGCTTGAAAAATTAGCTGTTCACGGTTTCTAATGACAATTGATTCAAGATTGAAAGCGCTTTTGAAGAACAGAAATGTATCTTATAGAAAAAGAATAGTTGCTTAACTTGAATTGTAAGAAACTGTTAGGCATCAAATCGAAATCTTACTGCACCGTTCTATTTCAGATCATATCAGACATTAGAGATCGCAAGGTCACGACAGCAGGTCTTCAGACAGAAAGAAACAAATTGATAGCACTTACATAAACTCAAACTGGTCCCTATCTCATTCGGGCAACCACAAACAAATTTTAAATCGTAGATGTAAAATTTATCAACTCATTCTTAAGTACATGTTACTAGTTCAGTATTAGTTTAACTTGAGTTTTCAGGCAGACTTGCCAAACCTCGCCTTAAGGTTTTTTTTCTTCATCATGTTACTTATGTTCTACTCGGTGAATCATTATTCCCCCCATTTTGTCGACTCCTCTCCGTTGTCGCGTCGATTTTCGCGTTGCCTCCTTGCCTTGTTTCCGTTTATTACCGACGGTTTTCGGTGTCCGCTCCTTGTCCGTTCCCGACGGTTCGTTCACTCCACTGCTCGCTGCAATTTTCGCCGATTCGTTCGTTTCGACTGCCCAATCGCTATCCCCATCCTCATCGCTTTCATCCTCGCTGTATTCGACTATTCGATGTTTTTCGGTCTTTTCGCTCGTTCCATATCTTCGTCTTCGCTATACTCAACGACTCGGTTTTTCTTCACTATTTGCGCTTGTTCCATTGCTAATTGATCCTTCTCGGCTTTTCCCTTGTACTTTGTGGGCTTACTCGGACCGGGAGTGCTATTTGTAGGCTTGCTAGGACCTGGGGTGCACGCGTCGCTTCTTTCCTCAATTCGGCTTTCTTCAGCCGCCGATCTAAATGAAACACCACTTCGCCTTAATAGCGACCCTTTTTCCATTTGCACCGTGTGTTTAGTTAATTTTTCAATTTTTAATGGTAAACGTTTATACCTTCTCGGGTCCTTCGGGTCCGTTTTCCCAATCTTTTGGTAGACTGTTGTGGTGCTGGTTTTATGTCTTTTGAGCCATTCTGGTGCATTGGGTAACTCTTGTGCTGCCTTGGGATCCACCATTTCCGTGACCTTGGGGTCCGTCTTGATTAGGTTCTGCTCATCCAAAACCATCTGCTTCTCCCAATCGAGGGTTAGCTCCACATTAGGGAGATTACTCGCCTTGTCTAAACAAGATAACTTCTGGTTAATAACATTGTTCCAATTTAGATTTTTCAATGATGGCTTTTTCGTCGAATTTCGCGGAGCCGTATTCGCTTCTCTTCCATGATAAGCCTCAAATGGCGTTAGCTTAGTCTTAGAATGGGGCACAAAACGTAGCGCGCTGAGCGTATGGGATATCATTAACCCAAACTTATACTTTCTATTTTCCTGGAGATATGTTAGGATGTAGTTTTTTATCGACCCAATAGTCTGTTCGACAATTCCCGTCGCACGATGATCCTTAACCGGAGATTTTATGAGTTCAATACCTCCTTCATAATTACAGAAATTCTGAATTTCATTCGAGAAAAATCCAGTTGCCTGATCCACATGTAATTTCATTGGGTGTCCATGGGTATTTATTTACTTCCTTAGGAGCTTTAATACATTTTTAGACTTGTTACTTGAACAAACATAAGCCGACGGCCAATGCGAAAACGTATCTACTGCTACTATTACATATTTCATCCGACCCTTTACATAATTGACCGGACCTCAGAAATCGAATTGGACCAAATCATTGGGTTCCTTAGGCACATACGTGACCCCTATATCATTCTTTGGAAAAGCTGGTTTAAGATTTTTACCTGCTTCTAAGCAGCTTTTACAATACTTTGCTGTAGCGGCAATGTTTCTGTGCATTAGTGGTATCCATGCATCCTTCGCGGCTGCAAACATCTTATCGCGTCCATGGTGGTTAAAATGCAAACGACTGAGTACTGCTGACGACATATCCTTCGGTATAACCAGCCGGCCATCCATCCATAGGCATTTTTCTCGTACGGCAAAGTCATTGTAATGTTGGACATAAAATTGCCCCAATCTTGTGACAATATCCTTGACTCGTGGGTTTTTATCTCGGATTGCATCGCGGATTGTTTTCAGTATCGGGTCCTTTTCCAGATTGGCTTCTACTAATTTCAAACTCAGGACCTCAGGGTAATCGATTTTTCTTACTACTTTACTGTCGATAGGAACTATTGAGTAAATCCATTTACCATTCTGCACGAGTGTGTAAGATAATCCGGGAAACTGATGGGGAAATGAAATAAAAGTTTTCAACTTTTTCAAATTTGTTTGTTTAATAACAACTTTTTCTGGCGGTATTAATTCGATATCCGAGTCAGAACTTACACTAGGCGGTTGGTTTAATCGATTTAGAACAAAATTAAGGTTTACATCTCCGGAGTGGGTTGAAGTATTAACAATAGCGGAAGTTCGTGGGTCGCTTTTTTCAGATGAATTTATCATTGACATATTTTTAATACTCATATTTTTGATGAATTCCATATTTTTAATTGTACAACTTGAATTTACGTACTGAGAACAACGTCTGATTTTCTTACTTCGGCATTTGCATATTTCCGCCGGTATGCAAATATCTCGATACTGATTGGTTAACCGCCGATTGCATGTAGACACGCCCTCTAGTGAGCGCGTGTGCTCACGGTGAATATTTGCATATTCAGCTTTTCTTTTATTCGCATTGGATAAAATTGGTTTTGTTATAGCGAAACATGACTGATCACCCTTTACCGTCGGTTTTGGCCTAATTTGATTCACTTTCTGACCCCTAGGCTTCATTTGATCCTTAGGTTTCAATGCTTCTTTGATCAATTTTATTTTCGCTACTGTAAAACTTTCATCATCATGACTTGTCTCGGGTGCCTCTGCGGACGGAAACCGAGACAAATAGTCTGCCATTTCCATTTTTGACCCCTGTCTATGTTCAACTGCGAAATCGTACGGTACTAACCGGTCGTACCATCGAGTTAATGGGCTAAAAAACGTTTTGTTTCCTTTTGGGGAAGAATTTAACAATGTAAGCAACGCCTTGTGATCCGATATAACTGTGAAACAACAGCCATATATATAGTTTCGAAAATGTTCCGTAGCCCACACTACCGCGAGTAGTTCTAATTCATTTGTAGAATACTTTTTCTCGGCCGGATTAAGGTACCTTGACGCGAATGAAATCGGGTGCCACCCGGAGGCGCTGTAATGTTCTAACACGGCCCCTAGGCCATCATGACTAGCATCGCAGATAATCCTTGTTTCACGGTGAATGTCGAAATATCTAAGTTCCACAATGTTTTTCACAAGCGATTTTAATTGTTGAAACGCATTTTCGCAATTAGGCGTCCAGACAAAATCGTTATTCTGACTTAGTAATGGTCTTAATGGTGCGCTCACTTCCGCAAATTTTGGCAAAAATTTATGCAAATTGTGCATTGAACCCATTAGTCTTTTCCGGACTCACGGCGCGATGCCACTTTCCCCAATTCGATATCCGAGCCACTCCCACTCGGTTTTTGCAAATTCACATTTTCGTAATTTCAACGAAACGTTAGAAACGTCCAACTTTTTAAATATTTTTTCTACTAACGCAATATGCTCTACTTTAGTTTCCTTACAGGCAATTAGAATATCATCGATGAAAGCATTTGCCTGGGGAAATTCCTTAAGTAAATTATCAATGAATTTTGGAAATTCCGTCGGCATCGACGTGAGCCCGTAAAACCGGTTTTTAAAACGATAAGTTCCCGTCGATTTCCCGCCGACTAGTGAAAAGTTGCATTACTCGCTTGTCTTTTGTTCTAAGTAAACTTGTCCGTATGCGTATGTGAAATCCAGCGAGGAAAAGTATACGTCCCACGCTTTCCTTTCTGCAATTATCTGACTTATCCCGTCTACTAGTTCGTCAATATTTGGCATTTGGTACTTATTCTTGTATAACTGTTTGTTCAGTTCTCTTGATTCTAATGCCAATTTTATGCTTCCATCTTTTCTTACTGTGATTACTATAGGAGAGACAAAATACTTATCCGAGCACTCTTGTAATTTAGTGATATGACCTTCGTTTATCAACCGATTAATTTCTTTGTCTACCTTCTCTTGTACACTGATAGGCACCCGACGCCCCTTTGGTTGTATCGGATTCAAATTTTCGAAGAAATCTGCTCCTACTTTAGCGTTTCGGATTTTTACTATCCTGGTAAATAAATTTGGGTACAACTTACAGAAATATGTTTGCAATTCATCATATTCCTCCTCTTCTTGACTGCTCCCTTCCCCCGTGATTCCCATTACTTTCTTTCTTTGCACCAACTCCAGGCCTAAGGTGCCCATCAGATCACGATGCCCATCTTCCCAAGTATGTGTATTTGGTTGTTGTTGTAGTCCAAGAATTCATCTTTCGAAGGTTGTAACTGAGTATTCGCTTTACCTAATGTTGTTTTCAGGTCCGTCATGCTGAACATCGTCATTGGGGATCCGCTATCTATCCACAGCCACATTTTCTTTCCTGACACCTCAACCTGAACACGGGCCCCAGGGATTTTCAGTTCTGTCACGTTTTTCTTCCTCTTGATTGACATCATCATGTAGTAGTCGTCAGATCCTGACTTCATGTACTCATTCTCCCCGCTTCCCTGCTGATTCACCAACGCCACTGGATCTTCTGTCACATCATTAACACTCTGTATGCTCTGATGGTGCTCATTTTCATCTCCAACTAATCTCACTCGTCCTTGTCCTCTCCACTGGTTAGTACCTCTCCTAATTCCTCTGCATGTTCGTTCAAAATGTCCCAGTTTCCGGCACGAATTACATGTTGCTCCCTTTGCAGGACAACTCGCAATATGATCAAGAGTAAATTTCGGTGCGTCGCAATTACAACACCTACGGTTATAACCGCTTCCCCCACTGCTTGATTTTTGGGTGTATCCTCCGTGTCTCCCGCGTGCTCGACCTCTGAAAAATTCTTGTCCCCTTCTTATATTTTTAACTGGCTCCTGTTTTATAGTTATCGGCGGCGCTGACGAGGCCGGTTTTGCAGTGTATGATTTAGATGCACGCTCACCACGTTGATACGATAATTCGATCCTATAGACTTCCTCGGGTAACTTTGTTGATCGTGATAATTCTCGTTGGCAATCCGATTCCCGCATATTCATAATCAAATATCACTAACATTTTCGGCCGCATTAGCAAAATCACACCTGCCCGCAAGAGCGCTCAATTCCGCGTGGAATTTCTCAAATGTTTCATTTTCCCTCTGCTTTCTTCCATAGAAAAGTCCTCTCTCATGGGTTACGTTACGCTCCCGTTTGAAAACATTTTGCATCTCGTCAAGAACCCGTGGGTAACGTTCCATTTTAACATTCACCGCCGGTTTTCGTGCTTTAAATGTCCTTTGCGCTTCATCTCCAATACAGAGATAGAGATTAGACTTCAACTTCTTTTCCGCCTTGATACAGTTTTTTCCATTGTCATCCTCTGACAAGGCTGCAATAGCCGCCGCATTTAAGGTACGTGCAAAATAGAAATCATTGGGATCAGTGTCATATTTTGCTATCATCGACCAGTGAAATTTTATGATCCACTCCTCCCAGTAAATTGGAGGTTTCGGTGTCCGTGCGTCCTAAAATGATATTATATTAAGTGGATTTTTCCCCCTCCTTTCCTACCATGCTGACTGCGCCATGTTGAAGAATAGAAATGTAACGTATAAAAAAAGAATAGTTGTTTAACTTGAATTTTAAGCAACTGTTAGGCATCAAATCGAACTCTTACTGCACCTTTCTATTTCAGATCATATCGGACGTTAGAGATCGCAAGGTCACGACAGCAGGTCTTCAGACAGAAAGAAACAAATTGATAGCACTTACATAATTTCAAACTGGTCCCTATCTCAGCGCTTTAAAGTAATATATCACGCGACTCATTCTAATAATTGCTTTTAGTGCCTAATGTTGTTGGAAAAAAGCAAAAAGTAAAAACACTCGACAAGAAAGTTCTTTCACTTCCCACTTTCAGTTGTAGAAAAATACCAAGATACAAAAAGTAAAAGAGCAGCTGTGAATTTTTTTTGGTTAAAAATTTTTGTCTACTTTTTTTTTAAGTCGGCCAAATTGATTTTCCGAGCGCTCTCAAAATTGTGTAAAAATAATTTTACAGTATATTTTTTAAAAATAGTATAGTTTTGCTGAAAAATTTGCGCAGGAAATTTAAGAAAAAACAGGTCAGAAATTTATTATTTGGGCTTTTTTGGAAATTTTTGACCAAAAAACTTGGGATATATTGGCACCAAAGGCGCCTTTAGAAAAAACTTTAGAGTTGGTCATCTAAAAATGGATGTCTTAAATTAATACCAAAGGGGGAACTCTTTGATTGGCCGGTGGTCGGATCCTAACTCCCCTACTCCAACTTAATCACAAATAATTCTTCTACAAGCGCACTTTTTTCTCTATGGAAAAAATGAAGGAATTTTGAAATATGTTAATTATTGATAAATTAAACTAAGTTATTGTTTTTCTGTAATGATCAAAGATACTCAAAATGTTGTTGGTAACTTAGGTTGTTAATTTGGAAACAATGCTCAAAATAAAAAGTAGAGAGTTCGGTATTAAATCAAATTAAAATGCTTGGCAATAAACAGGTCGGGGTTAACCAAGATTAGCTATCGTAGATTATTTATTCTAAGAATCTTACGACTTATTACAAAAAAGGCTCTAAAAATGTTAGAAGGAAAATAGTGGCTTTTTCTATATGAAAGTTGTATGCCCGTAACTTTTCCTACAGGAAAGTTATTAGGCAGGAACTTTCGTACAAAAATTTTTCAAATTTATTTTTCATTAAAATTTTTCCTCAGTGACAAAGTACTATAACGGAAACTTATTTTAAACAATAATTCACCAGATGAGTTTATTGAAGTAACCTATCAAATTAGTTGTTAGTTTTTAGCTGATTGCAAGACTTTTATATCTTATCATTTAAATCATTATATTTATATTTTTTACCTTACTTCATTGTGTATTTTGACTCCACCAAACAACACGTCCGAAGCAAGATGGCATGATTTGACGAAAACCGTTGTTTTGGTCTCTCAAGTACTTAAAACGTGTAATTGGGCCATTTATTGAAAAAAAATGAACAAATTTTGTTTTGATTTTTTTATTTATACATTAGACCCACAATCTGAAAACGTCAAGTCTTAAAATTGAAAATAAAAGAAACTTTTACCCAAAAAAATGAATTTTATCTGTAATTACGTTATAAAAAACGAAAAAAAAAATTGGGATTTTTATTGCATTTTGTGTTGTTGATTGAGAAAAATTTGCTATCCTGAAATTTTTTAATGAAAAACGAAAAGATAGCGTTAGCTTCCCAAGGCAAACTATTTTGCAAATAGTTCTATAAAAAACAAAAAAGCCCTTAAAGACAGAGCATCTTCAAAAACATATATAAGATGACAGTTGTTTAAAGTGAAAACCTTTTAATTGTTTTGGGAAAAATAAACATTACAAATTTAAGCGTGCTTCTTCTAACCGTAATTATATGGCAGCAGTGAACAACTCTTTCTCTAAACAGATATTGGAAAAACTGATTTGAAATACAACAAAACTGCTCGTATCAGGGCAAAGTCATGAATGTTCCGACTGCCTTTTAATAATTTTTTAAATATGAGATTTTTTGTGAAAATCATCCCACCAAACGCCATATAAAAATCAAAGTGATAGTTTTTGCTCTTAGTAACAGACCAATTATGGCAAATAAACTTCGTTTACCCTATTTCGAACAATTTCTAAGGCGGATTGAATCTCCACATACTCGTTAATAGCGCGAAATATATCGCGCGTTAATTAAATTTAATTAGTCAAAATGGCAATCTTTAAACCCCCGTAACTTTACGAAAAAAATTCACAGGTGAAATATCGTTTCAAAATTAGGCTCACAAAAACAATACCTTTTCAATAATGAAAGAAAACTCGGTCAAAAATGGCTAGTTAAAAAGTCGAAATTTGTCTGAAGAAAAAACTCATTCCGAGCACCAATATTCCGTTACTTTCATTACGAAAGCCGGAACAATAGCACAAAACGTGAACTCTATGAGAAAGGTGTTAAGCAATTCCATAAAAAAGAGGAGATTGAAAACAAGACGCTTAAAGTGACGTTATGCATTGTCATTTTGTAACGCTGATAAATGGAAATTCCTAAGTTGTTGTTAAATGGAAATTGGAAATTATAAGGTTTGGCCAAAAAAATTCTATTGAAAATAAAATTTGCCCTGTCAATAAAAATACGTCCTGTCAGTAAAACGCCAGTCAATGAGATAAGGACACAAACTATTTGACTTTCAAATTATTGAACAAGGTTACGGAGACAAGAACAAAATATTAGCAAAACTCGATATTGTTTTTTGTTATTGTCAAAAAAGAAAATTAATTAACCTAATTATAATTTGTTGAAACATACAATTAGCTTTGTTCATTTCAAATAAAAATTTCATTGAATATTTGACTCAATTTGTAATTTGTACTTCAAATCTCATTATTGAAATTGATGCTGAAACCTTCATAAAGCCGTTTTTACTTCGCTTAACTTATGATAAACAGCCTTAGGAAACAACTGAGAGGCATTGATATATCGAGAAAAGCTGAATCTACAAAATTTTTCATATCATTTTCCCAAACTGTCTTGAGAAAGTTTAACTTAAGAAAACACGCTAAACTTGACAATGAAAGTTAAGTTTGAATCAAAACTAAACTTTTGAAGCGGTAACAAAACCGACATATTTGAACAGACAACCGGTTGAGCCAAAAAAAAACTTAATTTCATGAAAAAAAATGAAAACTTTCTAAAATGTATGAAATTCAACTCTCAAAATATTCCAACGCAGAGAACAATTATTTCGCTGGACAATTTGCTTAATTTGCAAATTGGACAACTTGCTTACATGACAAAATGTTTACCAGAAACGTTCTACGCTCCGAAAAGATAACGCCTGCTAATTCCGAGCATAAAATCCGCATGCATCAGTTTTTTGTCCAAACAACGCAGAAAGATAATTTTGAAGCTTGATTAATTTTTTTGGATAAGAAACTTTTTCTAAGAGTTTTCAAGACTAGGACAAAAAATACCCCAGAAAAAGATTGTAGCTCAATTACTTTTACCAATGAGGCTTTAGAGATTTCTTTCAGATAGTTAGAAAAAATCTGAACTTTCAAAAGAGTCCGTGCTACGGAAACTAAGCCGGCAAAAATACACAGACAGACGAGTCCAAAAAAGCAGAAATATTTTAGTTTCCACACAACCAAGTCCCGGCCGGATTCGAACAACAACCTTTTCTTGGTTCAAGCAGGTAGGTTACTTATACGCCGGATAATCTGCATGGCTGATTGATTTTGAATTAATTGTGAAGGAAAATGAAACACGAGTAACTATCGCGTGCAAAAGCTTGGTAACCAATTTGCTTACGGGGAAAACTTCTGCTACTCGGTTGCAACACCCTTATTTATCGCAAGAGTAACAAACCAAGGCAAAGAATAAGAACAAAAACGAACTGAAAAATTCGCAAAAGATGAAAAGAAAAAGAAATCATCAACGACAAAAGTTCAGAAAAAAACTGAAAAAACAGCTAAAATGCCCAATCATGTACATTTGAAAAAAAAATTTTTCCTTAAAGCCATTTTTTGTCTCCGTCTCAGTTTATGAATTGCAAATGAAAAGATGAATGTACGTGTACAAGGGTTTCACCGAGAACTATTATAACAAACAGTAAATGTCGAAAATCGGAGTTTAGTTCAGTAATGAGCGCTACAGATAAAACAAAATGTAACTGAAAGCTACAAATGGTTTCATGACTGCATTTTTTATAGAAAAGTTGTCTTCGCAAAATTTCATCGAATTTCTAATTAACTTCAATTGCCAATTTTCGTTCAAAAGAAAACACTTTACGGAAAAGTCATAAGGCAATGTAAGAAAAATTGTTTAATTGATAAAACAAATACAGTTTCAAAATGTAAAAAAAATAGCATTTGTTTTTGCTTTTGAAAAATTAGATTACAGCAAATTTCAATGAAAATGTGGAGTTTTTTCATAACAAAAACACTAAAAGCTGAAATTCTAATATTTTAAATGAAACGGCGCATTTCGAATGCAGAGACGAAGCTGAGCTTGGCGCCGCTTCGAATAAATAACAGAACTAGCATAACAAATTAGCCGACAAAAGCTTAAGATGGCAATTAAAGTTAATTAGCGTTGTAAAACTGATCACAAAGCAGGTAAAATTTTTCACGACGCAGCTCAAAAGCAACAAAAGAGCCTCATTTTTATTCAAAAATTAGCCACGTATAATATCGAAAGGTTAACTGAAACCAATTGATGTGACTTATTTTTAAAACTCGGTTGTTAAATTTTCGATAAACTTTCTGCTGAATCCTTAAATTTTGGCCCCTTTTCGGTCGGATCTTTAAAATTTGAAAGACACGAGCGAGCACAAAATTTTTTATTTGATATGAAGCCGACAAAAAATCAATTTAATTCTAGAAAAATTCCCAATAAACAGATGTAATTAAATTTGAATTTTCATGAAATTGAGCATGACAGAAGCATAGCGTCCAGTGATTGAACTGATTTAGTTAAACCAAATTTTAACACGAAAATTGCTAACCTCAAACGTAAAAAACATGTCAATGAACTCAATAAAACTAAAACGTTCCTTTTCGATGCATAAACTAAAAAAAATTATTTCGCTTAAAGGCTCTCTGAATTCTAACGAATACAGTTTTCCAGAATTTTCCAATATCAAAAGGTAACAGTTTTGCTCAACAAACTCAGTAAATCGCAAATCAACCCATCGAAATACAAAAATGCTCGGTAACAAAATTTGTTACTAAAACCGACAGCTCAGACCAAACGATCTTAACGAGAGTTAAAACTGAAGCGCTAATTCGCATGTGAAATCCACATTATGAGGTTCTTGGCTAATTACGAACCGCTGTTTTTACCGTCGAAATCAACACAACTTGCTGCAGTCAAAACCCAAGAGCTTTGCACAACTGTTGCTCCACAGATAAACTCGTCCGTCTCTAAGTATTTCAAACTGGCGTAAAATGGTCTGTTAAAAGCAGGTACTCCGTTTACAATTGATGAAATAAGATGCCTAGATGATTCATTGTTTTTTCCTGGATACGCTTTTGTAATAGCTTTGAAGCTAATAGTTAGCGAATGTAGTAAAATTGCCACAAAAAACATAACTGTTTGATTTGATATAGCATTTAATTAAGCAGAACTAACTGACCTTTTATTGAACCCAAACCACTGCTAATATCAACTGCCATGGCGTAATGGCAGATTATGAACTCAAAAATATGCCACAACGGTCACCTTTTTGTTGTCTCATTTTGAATTTGAAAATCAGTCTTCCATCTGTTTCGCTATTTAAAGGTTGAAAAGCGCAGGCCAGCTCATGTTAAATTACTAAGCATCTATTCGTAAAACAACAAAGAAAGAGAGATGTTAAGTTAGAATTTGATACAAAGTTTGTAAGACAGCAACTGGGGCAGTTGCATTTGGGAGAACACCTCTTGTGACCTTCTCTCTTTCGGAGGCACATCACTCAAGATCTGCAGTCTCGTCAAGTCAAACAGAGAGGGAACAAAGCTTCTCATTGCGTGCAAGTACTCTACAATTGGTACAACGGTTGCAGCAGAACCTGTTAACGCGACATCTTAAGGTAATGCCAAATAAATAGCTTAAATAGACATAATTTTTCTGAAGGCACAAAAAACAACGAAACAGCCAACAGACAAATATGATACTTTTTGGAACATATTTAACTTTCATATTTCGAGAGGGAAAATACATCACGCCAAGATCTTTCTTTTAAAGATAATTCAATTTTTTTCATAAATCCAATTAGCGAAAATCAGCAAATGGGTAATTTTTATTCTGCTTGAAAATCTTTAAAACTATATTCGTTTTTGCAGCAAATGAAAGGCCGGTAGCAGGAAATCTACCCTATTCCAATCTACCCAATACCATTGTACCTTAAAAAAATTAAATAAACTTGTTATGTTCATTCACACTCAAATCATCGTTTTTACTGTTTTAAAAAACTTCATACCCGAGAGGCTAAATTTCAAAATAGTTTTGGCCGCCCGAAGTTTTGACACTAACATTAGCAAGATATCGGCAACCCATAACTCTGTTACGCGTTTCACCAGTGAAAAGTCGGCAGCAATTATTTTCACTAATTACAACTTTTTCCCCAATTATTGAGCAGCAAGGCTAACTAATTGCAATCAATTGGATTTTTTCTGCTTTAAAAATCTTACGTATTTTTTGAAACCAAATGAATTAACCTAAATTCAGCGATTGATTGAAGAATAATATCATGCCCCGCATTAGAGACCAAATTTCAAAACGCCAGAAAATTTTTTCAGCGTAACGAATTCGCTTTTGAAATACTTGGAAATAAATGCTAAAAATCTAATTAATTGCTCATTGAAAAGGATCCCAAGGAAGAAGAAACCAATTATCAAATTAGTTGGCATAAATTTCAAGTAAAGGCATTTTAACTCCAACTGACTTTTCAAAAATTTGAGTTTAACATAGATGCCATTAAACCGTATCTAAAAGGAGCAGACGCCTATTGTTCAAACCTAAGCTGATAGATGAGGTAGGGCGTCATGACTCAATAAACTTTTTTCAGGAAAAAAAAAACAAAAAACCAACTGCAATCTTTTTTTCATGCAACATAATTCGACACAGAGGCGAAGCAGAGCTTCGCACCACTTGCGATACAGCACAAGCATAAAAACATAAGAAATCAAAAAAGTGAAAACAGATGAAAAAAATAGGGCGAGAAATATAAAATTGTCGTAGGTCTCGACAAAATTTAATTTTAGGAAAACAAGCATGATAATTGAATATTGAACAGAGGCGAAGCCACAAAAAGCAGCTTTAAAAAGTTCAATGAGAACAAATAGAAATAAGCCTCGAATTAGCAAAAACTCGGTTAGGTTTGGGATTCAAGCAGGGACCTATTGCAATCGAGAGATTTTGAGTCTCACGCACTAACCACTCAGCCACGCTTGCTTAACCACCGACTAACATAGTCACGAATAGAGCAGCTACATATGCTAATAAATTGACAAGGCGATTCAGCAGAGTGGAACAAAAATCCTTGATGTGACAATTAAGCCGTTAATAGTTTATTACACTAATATGACGCTAGTGTAAACAGACAAACGATAGTCCGACAATTCTATTTTTGCCGAAAAAAAATTTCGTTTCCTACATGCTGAAAAAAATAAGGTCAGGTCGGGAGTCGAAGCCTAGATATTAGCGTGCAAAGGCGCCGGCGTTACCTCTAGGCCAAAAAGATGGAACCTGAAATTTGTTAAGGCTCAACAATAAAGCAAGTTCAATTTCTTTAAGATTTTTATGAAAGAATGTTTTAGGGGGAAAAGTCTAGTTCCCAATTACAAGACACGGGCTCTCGCAAGTGTAAAAACATGCAAAAGAATTTCGTCTAGCTAGTTACTCAAACAATTCATATGTCAGTTAACTCGAAAAGAAACAAGCCACTTTCGTTATCACTGATAGTACGCTCTCACCGCAATTTTAGTCCAGCTAAACTCATTTTTTTCAACATAACACAGCGAATTAGTCAAAATGCTAAACAAATATTAGAAAGCTTAACTTTTTGTCTGAGTGAAATAATGTTACCATCGTATGCTTGTAAATCTAATGTGGCCAATTCTCGTCTGATGTGGTAGCCAGCTGCGACCAACGATTCCACAACGTCTAACGACGTCTTGCTTTTTAAGCAGTGATCTATCAAACAATTAAATCTCCGATTAATAGCTTCCATCGATAGAAACGAAAGGAACACTTTTAGAGCAACGTGAGCCTTGGTTAGTATTGCGGTTTCTATTGGACTCGAAATTGGCTCAATCGAGTATTTACTCTTTGAAGTAGAGCAAAGAGCGTCCTCCAAATCTTCAGGACTTTCTACAGCTTCGCATAGAAGAATCGCCAACTCTTGACCTGTATCGCCCAGGGCCGCTAGGTGAAACACATTGCAGGAATTCGTATCACGAACCAAAGCACTTGCACCGTGTAAAATCAAATCTTTCGCAATTTTTAAGTCATCCAAGTGTACAGCGAGAAACAAAGGCGTCTCCCCTCGTTCATCAGCAATGCATGGATTACAACCTGCTTTCAGAAGAAGTCTCACGAGGTCGACTGTAGAATTCAAAATTGCTAAGTGTAGTAGCGAAGACCCATCAGGTTTTAACACTGAAGTGTCGGCTCCTGTAAAAAATTATTTACAATCAAATTGCTATTACATAAACAAGTCATTATAGAAATATTTTCAAAAATTTAGGGTTAGCTATATTTAGGGTTCTATTGACTAAAACTTGAGTCGATGCAATTTTTGATTCTTTGCTAACTCTTTGATCTAATAATAAGAACTAACAGCTAGCTGAATTTGACAAAAAAATACATATGTTCAAATTATTGTCGTCGCAACATTTAAAAATAAAACCAAACTGATGTGTTGCAAATTAACACTTCCTAAACAAAGGCATTAAACTAACCATGATCTAGCAAAATCTCAACAAGGATCACCTTGTTTTCAACTATTGCTTGCTGAATTGGTCTAAGGCCGTGACGCGCGATGATATTCAAAAGCTCCGGAGTTGTCTGAAGCGCATGTACGAGCCTCAGAGGATTGTTGCTTTTGATTATCTAAAAAAGCAGTCTAGAAGTAAAACTGCCCCCAGTTTCAGGCCGAACTAGCGTGTAACGCACCTCCGGTACTCATAATAAACCGCATATATTGGAAAAAGATCTGCATTCTTTGAGCGTACTCTGACAGTAGGTACGAATAAAAAGGAATTACGAATAAAAAGGTTCGTAATTACAAATTTTGCAGTTCTTTATTCAAGTTTTTCATACAAATTTTGAAGAACCATAATATTTTGGGAAGTTTTTAATAAGTTCTTCGAATTTAAAATGAACTAAGAAACGTCACATCTTGTACAAGACAATTGCACAGTCGCATTTGGACGCAAGATTTGCAACTTTTGAGAGTACTCTTATAGTACCCAACTACAACATTAGGAAATTCAAATTTTGAGAAACTTCAGCTTGAGTTTTCTAAAAAAAAAAAAAGGTATTTTTTGAGAACCAGAAAAAATTTCATATCTCGAAAACTACCAAGCATTCAGCAGTCTTATTTGATGGTAACAATCGCAACCTTTGGAGGTACTCTAACAGCACACAACTACAGGATTTGGGAATTTCAATCTGCGACCAACGAATCTACAACGTCCTGCTTTTCAAGCAGTGATCTTTAGTGAATTATTTTTTGTAATTTGAGTTATCTGAAAATTTCCAAGAAAAATCTCAAAAATCGTCCAATCTTTTTAACTAAAAAGAATCGGCCATTCTTATTTGGAGGCCGAATTTGCAACCCCTGAGATTACTGACTGTCCCCAACTACAGGTTAGGAATTTCAAACTTTGAAAAAATAAATAATTTTCAAGAATTTTTTTTTGAAGAAATCACAAAAAACGTCATATCTGGAAAACTGTAAGGGTTTGAGCAGCCATATTCAGTGGCAAGATTCGCAACTCCCCGAGAGTACCCTCACAGATTCCAATAACAGGATTGAGATCTTCAACATTTTGGAATTTTTAAACATCTAAGTTTTTTTTAAATTTCGGAGAAAATCCTAAAAAACGTCTTATCTCGAAAACTACAACGATTTGAGCAGCCATAATCAGAGGCAAGATTTGCAACCCCTAAGAGTACACTCACAATATCCCACAACAGGAAGGAGATCTTCAACGTTTTGGAAATTTTTAACTTAGAAGTTTTTGAAATCATAAAAAACGTCATATCTCGAAAACTACAACGATTTGAGAAGTGAGATTTGGAGGCAAGATTCACAACCCCTGAGAGTACCCTGACAGCACCCAACTACAGGGTGAGAGTTTCAAATTTGAGAAACTTTTTATAATTAATTTTTCCAGAAGTTTTTAAGAATCTCGAAAATTACCTATCTCGTACACTAAAAGGATTTGGTTATTCATATATAATAATAATAATAAAAACCCAGTGATTGGGAGGTTCAACGTTCGTGTTTCAGTTGTTAAAGTTAAGTTTCTTCAAATCTCTACAGTTGTTGCAGCCACATAATATCCGCCAAGTGCATGAATCTGCTTCGTTGTAGCGGGTTTTGAAGAACTTCGTATAAACTTCCAGCAGTTTAATTTTACATCCTGGATCAAAGATTATGTCAAATTTGAAGTAATCGTTAAAAAGGTTGGCCAGACGGCAAGCTCGAAACCAGTAATCTGATTCACACTTCTTCAGACGTATTTGTTGGCAGGCAAAATTTCGTGTTGCTTGTGTTCTTCGAGTACCGATGTCTGTGATGGTTACTTGACTACGCCAGTCTATGTCAACTTTTCCGGTTAGTATTTTGGCAAACAAGAGAATAACATGAAGTTCTTGATATAAGGAGATTGGAAGGATATCGAGTTTCAGGAGCTTATCCTTATAGGATATGTTGTTTGTGATGAAGATCCATGATACTGCTTTTCGCTGGATACTTTCAAGAGTACCTAAGTCGCCTTTTGATGGTTTCCAGAGGGCTGCTCCGTAGTTTAAAATTGGCACAACATAACAGATATATGCGTTCTTTCTGGTCCAAAACGTCGCTTTTGAAAGATTCCGTTTTAGGATGAAGAGAGCGTTCAAGGCTTTTTCGGTCCTTTTCTTTGCATGCAGAGTCCACGAGAGTGTGTCATTTACGAGAATTCCCAGATCTTTCATACATTCAGTTGTTTCAAATTCATGGTTTGGCAGTGCAATAGGAGCTGTACCTTTAATGCAGAGCACTTTACTTTTTCCTAAGTTCATTGACATGAAATTTTCGTCACACCACCGCCACAGTTTTCTAACGTCTATATTCAGTGTTAAAGGGTTGTCGCCTACAATTTTGTAGTCATCAGCATAACCGAACGATTTGGACATGACACATGATGGAAGATCGTTTATGAAAACCAAGAAGAAGAGCGGTCCGAGGATGGAGCCTTGTGGTACGCCACTGAATACTTCTAATTCATCTGAAACAGTGTCATTTAGTCTCACGGTTTGCTTCGTTTATAGAGGTAGCTTCTTAACAGATTCAAACAGTTTCCACCAATCCCCAGAGCAGCCAACTTTTGTATGAGAAGCTCATGCGTGACTTTGTCAAACGCTTTCTCGAAATCTATATAGAAGATATTCAGATAGGAGCAGTTTTCAGACTCTAAGCAGCTATAGATTTCATGTAGATATTCTATAAGGTTCGTTATAGTTGACCGTTTGGGTCTGAAACCATGTTGGGCTGATGCCAGAGTTGGGTAAACAATTGGAGTCAGCTTCTCGAAAATCAGTTTCTCTAGCAGTTTTGAAACTGTTGAAAGCAGGCTGATTGGCCTGTAATTACTCACATCTTGTTTATCTCCATCTTTGAGTATTGGTGCAATTTCACTGACTTTCCATTTTTCCGGAAATCGGGCTTTATTTGCGATGAGGTTAAACAATAAGTGCAGTGATTTCGGCAGTGACTTTGAGAGACTCTTCAGAAGTAAGTTCCCGATCTTATCCGGTCCTTTGGCTTTATTTACGTCCAGTAGTTGCAGAGCGTTTTCTATTTCATCGGTCGTAACTTTTCGATGTATCAGACGCGCTGATAACGTGCTTTGTCACGTCAATGACGTAACAGTCCAAGGCCTTCACAAGGTCGTCAAAGATGTACGGAGCTCCTACTCGTTGACATGTGACAACGCAGAAGAGATTGGGAATTGTTTTCAGAGTCGCGATGAGTTGATCAACCGTTTGGGGAATGTTATTCTTTTTTGGATGTGATGTTATTGTGTTGTTGAGTAGGTCATGCCACAGTAAAAGGTTACGTTTCCTCAGCTGGGTTGACGTTAAATAATCGTAACAATAGTTTGCTGTATTAGGGTCAAGATTTAGGCCGGGTAAAGAATGAACAGAATCGGCAAGCTTATGTTGTTCAGATTCGTCAAGTTTTGCAATGGAACGGCTAAGAGAGCTTGCTGCTACTATTTTGATCATAGAAAAGTAGAGATAGAAAAATGTATATAAAGACAAATAAATTGAAATGAACTCAGCTGATTGTAGTTGGGATGAGAAATACAGCTAGTCTTCCAGACTGTAGGTTCACCCTGTTTGTTCCTGAGTGTAATCCAGATGGTATCGCTGTGAATAAACTTTCCAACAATTTCACTATTGGGGGCCACCACGGCTGCCCCATGCATTCATTTCAATAACTGAAACTATTTAATAAGTTTTTTTTGGAGGTCAGAATCGCAAAACCTGGGAAAACTCTGACAACATCCCACTATTAGGTTGCTCATTTCAAATTTGATGAAATAAACACTGAATTTAAAGTGGAATATCGAAAGAAACGATATAGCTTAAAAGTGAAAAAATTCTTTTGTTAAACATGCAAAAATAACGTTGAAAAAGCCTGAACATTGCGAGATATTGAAGCCCGTATATAAACATATCAAAGATAGATGAAAGTTGAAAAAAATATGAGACGAGTAGGCAGACATAATCAAATTAATTAACAAAGCAGGTATACAGACAGACAGCCTTAATTTGGCCCCGCAAAAAAATTACTGAAAATTAATGACCTTGCGGAAAACTAATTGAAAAATTTTCTTAAGCATTGCTATATATGATATAACTTAAACATGAAAAAACTCTTTCGTTAAACATGCAAAATTATCATGCGTAAACATGGGAGATAGCTTTCACTCGCATTTAAATATAGTATAGATAGATAGATAGATAGATATAGATGTTCTTATGTGCACCATACTGATGACCAAAAATTGAAACAAATGATTAAGTAGGAAAAACAAATATACTGAATTTATATGGTCTCAACGTCAACATCATTGCTCTTATTTATTTTATTTCTAATTTCACTAAGCAGCAAAATGTTACCTGTCGTATGTTTTCTGAATTCTGCGTTTTCTTTTGGTACATTATTCATAAGCGCCTTCCAAACTTCATAGACGCCTGAAATTTCAAAAGGGCAAAATAGGAAACAAATAGCATCGATAGCCGGCTCTACGTTCGTATAGTCATACTATCTGTTGTCAAGCTCGTAATACATTGGCCGAACTGCAGCATTCACTATTTTTCTGTTACTATTGTTCGATTTCATGCAGTTTGAACATGAGACAAAAAATTAAATTATTCGCTGGCTCAAAGCTTGGTCAACCAGATTTTGAGTAGCTTATACGCAACTAGATAGAGATAATAACAAAGATCGAAAGAAACACTAAAAAGCATAAGAATGTAGTAACAATTACGTTAGTTTTTCGCCCAGAGATTGAGATGTACCAAATTCTTTTCTGATTTTAATTCTGACTTATATTTTAATTGCATTTCGAAAATAAATCGGAACAGCAAGTGACTGCCATATACTTTCACATCAAATTTTAGTTATATGGTATAAATCAATGGATAATTAAATAGTTTCAGATAAAAATTGATATACTGGGACAGCCGTGGTTGTCCCCTGCAAATTACTTTGACTGGATTGTTTTACCACTGCTACCGCTCGTGGACACTAGTGGGTGGACACAGGTTGGTGGATCACATGATTGTAGTTGGAGCAAGCTCCCTCAGAAGAACCCTTGACTACCTGCCCTATGATCTAAGGGTAAAGTATCGAAGATTCACTTTTGCAAAATCGGGACTAAGCCTCAACCCAAACAACGTAAATTCAAGAAATTGCCGTGGTTACTTAGAAACGGTTCCATTAAGTCCAGAGAAATCATTGGCTGGCACGACGTGATAAACAATAGTATAACAAAGCATTCCAAAAACTTTAATACGAAGTGTTCCCCGGAGCAGTTAACCGAAATCATCACGAATTTTCAGCATCAAAAAGCGGAAAATATAGCGATCATATACATTCGTCGAGACGGTACATATAAATTTAAGCGATCATATACATTCGTCGAGACGGTACCCCTCACATTTTTGAAAAGTTACGGAAGACGAAACCTCTCATCATCGACGCGATAAACCGACTTCTTCCTAAACAAAAACAAAACGACATTGATACAGTTGTTGCCCTCTCTAAACTACATCCCTCTCCGTCTCTTGAGCTGAAGTTGCTCAACAAAGTACTTTCGAAACTTCACAACCTTCGTTCACTAGTACTTCAGCAAAGATCAGAATCCAGAGTACGGCCCAACAAATCGAAGAGAGAGCAGCAGCAAAGAAAAAACAAGCAGCCCAATCCTCATCGCACTAGTTCTGGTGAGTCTGATTTTCTTGAGACTAGTCTCTCCTGAGGTTTTCTTTTTACCTTGGAGTGTTAGTTCCAGGAAATATTAGAGTCCTAGGATATATCTGAGGTTTTATACCTTGGAGTATCAGTCCAAGGGAATCAAAAAACTCAATAAATCTTCTCTAGATTGGTCTTCTCCTGAGGTTTTACACCTTGGAGTGTCAGTTCTGATAAGATTTTTGAGCAATATGGGCTCAAAAGATAGACGCAGAAATGCTAGCGTCTCGCAATTATCTGAGAAATCTTGTAAAACTTTCAAAAAGCCGATCATCAACAAAAGTCAAATCTTTAATTGCATTGCCTGTGGCGATGTTATTCACATGACAAAAACGTGCACTGAAATATCTGAAACTGCCATTCTTGGAATTTCGGAGATCAGTCAGAACAACTTCCTGCTCTGTAACTGTTGTGTTTGAAACAATAAGAAACAGTCGACGATCAACGATTTGATGCAAACCCGTCCATCCCTTGCCGAAACAAAACTAAATGAAATCGCCGAACAATTCTCTACATTTAAACAAGAGATAAGCGAAAGATAGATGGAACAAACAAAAAACCACAAAACAGAAATTAGCCAAAGCAACATGCCTTAAACAAACCAAAATCAAGCAATAACGGAATCCGGATAAGAGGACTGCTTGAATTGGACTAAAAAAATTCTAGATATAGACACGAACACGACTTGGAAGAGGTGAATAAACTGTTTGCGTTCTAAACAGTTAAAGCAAAAATCACAGACTTAAAACGCTTAGGAAAATATGAAGAAGGAAAAAGGCCACGCACAGTAGTCGTTAATGTATCAAATGAATGGCAAAAATAACTGATACTAATGTCCCTGGCAAAATTAAAAACTACGACAAAACACTTTTTGTGTCAAAAGAGCTCAACCCAAGTGAATTTTTGATTGACAACAAATTTATTATGAAAAGAAGAACAATGATAGAAACGGGGGTATCAGCTAAAAACCTCAGGCTAAGAGACCTTGTCCTTAAACCAATATGACGAAGGAGGTCGAAATTGGAAAAAAAAATCGAAGAAAGCAATTGACTACCTACTGCTAAGTATTTAAAAATTTTATGCCTAAATGTCAGAAGTATTTTAGACATCAACAGAAGAACAGCTCTATCAAATGCCATTTTACAAACAGGCTACGATATACCATATCTCACAGAGACATGGCTGGTAACGGAAACACCAGATAAAGCTCGCAAAATAATTCGCAAAGCTAGAAAAAACTCCACCTTAAAGACCAATCAAGGAGGTGTACTCATGGCGATAAAAGAAAATGTACATTACGAGGAAATTGATGCTCAATTACAAAATGAAGAATGCGTAGTGGCCAAACTAACAGGTGAAACTGGGCATCAACAAATTCTATGCTGTCTTAATAATACCCCGAAAAACAAAAAATACCAATGGAAACAACAAAACGTCATCTGTCTGTTCAAAAATTTAACAAAATTACAAATACAGCACAACTGTAACGCAGTGTCGATTACGGGAGATATAAATTTGAATACACTAATTGGAAAATGATGCACTTAAAGGACGAATATGAAAATGAAGTGTTAAAAAAGCTCATTGAACTTGACTATGAACAATTATTTGACTCCAAAAAAAGCAGCTTGATGTTTTATTAACAAATAACCCTGGGGTGATACTCAACTGGCATAGGGACCAAACAGCAACAAACGCATACAGAATTGAAAAAGTTCCATGCTCAGATCATGATGCTTACTCTGCAACAATTCACATGGCAGCCAGTATCAAAGAAATAAACAAAGGTGAAATCCTGGCATTTAACAGAGCCGATTGGACGACAATAAATCAAGAAATAAAAGACAAACTTTTCATACCGTATTGTTACAGTAATGTTAAATGAGCTCCTGCCTCCGTGTCATGCATGGTTATGGGACAAAAAAAAAGAACAATATACCCAAGGTTGCATCACACAGATCAACTCTCCCCCCGTAGGTGACACCAAGAACGTCTCACATGCTAAAAAGTGTACAAACCTTAAAAAGTCGTTTTGATCGGCAAAACAAACCTAGTTTAAACAAACCTACTTTAAATCTTATCCTAAAACACAAAAAACTGGAAAAAAGTCTTCAAATAGCATGGACTTAAGATCAAGCAATTTATGAAGTAACAGCAACAAGCAGTAGACGATTCAGTGACTAACAAAAATACTTGAACAAAATAAATATTTCCAGGCAATATCCCCAAAAAATGTTTTACAAGGAAAAATCCAGTAGAGATGACACCCAAAAGGCTACATTTTTTAACGAATTCTTCATCAGTGTATATCAAAAGGAATCAAATCCTAACCCTCTCGCACGAAATACAAACTGTTCTCCTACAGAAGAAACCTGTACTCAAAAACACATTGAAGAAACCAAAATCAAATTCATTCTCAAAAATCTATTAACAAATAAATCATCAGGTTTTGACGGTATAGGTAATATAACCCTAAAAAATCTTTCTGAAACTCTTTTAAAATCGCTCTATCTTCTTTTCCGCATATTCATTAACAAGCGGTTCTTCCCGACCTACTGGAAAACAAGTCGAGTGGCCCCAATTTTTGAAGAAAAGAGCAAAGCGTCAGTTGAGTGCTACCGCCCAATTAGCCTTTTATGCTCCGCCTCGAAGGTCTTCGAAAAAATTATCTTCGATAATATATACTCCAAGATTCAACCTTTCTCGAAAAATGCATCATACTGCTTTCGGCGAAAAAAAGTCAGCAGTACTACAAATGATACAATTTTTGAGCAAAGTATATGAACTCTACGATGACAAAAATGTTCGAACACTATCAGTTCTTTTTCTAAATTTTTCTAAAGCCTTTGATAAAGTTCCTCATAGTATTCTAATCGCTAAACTACGGAACATAGGTCTAGGCACTGAAATACAAGACATAATACAAAACTATCCAACAAATAGAATGCAATTTGTGAAAATTGATTAAAAAATCATCAACTGTGAAAGAAGTAACTAGCGGTGTACCACGGGGCTCAATTCTTGGCCCTTTACTTCTTATCATATCCATTAACGACTTTCTCAAATGCAATGAGAAATCCGATTGCTTTGGCTATTGTGACGATATATAAATCTTGTCTAATGAAGAAATTCATCTGCAAAAAGACACGACAAATATTGAAAAATGGTGCAAAGAAAATAAAATGCCGCTGAAGGAAGATAAAAGTAATCTGTTAAACCTCAAAGCGAAAATGGAAGTTACACAATTTAATACAAATGTTGATACCGCAAAGACGCAAAAAGACTTAGATGTTTTAATGTGTGACAACCTTTCGTGGTCAGTAAATGCTGAAAATTGCATATTAACAGCAATGAAAGCTTTTTAAAAAATCAAACGGAATATCTCGAAAAAAATGTCAATAAATCAAAATTAAACTCATACTGTGAATACATTGTACCAATTATAAGCTATGCATCACAAATATGGTATCCGATCAAAACAGAATTAAGACAGTTAGAAAGAGTACAAAAACGAGCGACTTCTTGGAATACAAATAACTTCAAAATGAGTTATACTGAAAGACTGATATTTTTAAAGCTCCTTCCACTCTCAATGTACTTTGAATTACGCGACATATTGCACTTAGTTTCACTATTAAAAAAATAAACCTGACATTGAATTGAATACAATCATTCATAAAACCGAATCACAAACGAAACAAGCAACACGTGGTGAGATTGCTGATCAAGCAAACAGACTGAAAAAGTCAAATGAAAATTTTTATGTACGTTCTAATACGCTATACAACTATTTTAGCCAAATTGTGGACTTCGAAAATCAAGATTATGACAGCCTGAAAATATCTCTAACAAATACGCATTGGAATTTCTTCAACAGAATTTTTGCAGAAACAACCTGTCTATGTGGAGAAGTCTTTGCTAGTGTGGAAACTGCAACCCACCGGGAAAAATTACGAACTTAAAAACGAGGGTTCAAAACCCATGGAGAAATCCTGAAGCCTAACTTTCTACTACTACTACTACTACTACTACTACTACTACTACTACTACTACTACTACTATAACAGTTATTGTAATCACAAACAGTTATCAAGGAAAATGACTGAAAATTAAAATAGATTTAAATTTTTTCCATGAAACTCAAAAACATCAGAAAACAATTACAAAAAACTCCATTTTTAAAGTTCTTTTTCAAAAAGTTGCAAGTTTTGCAAATTTATCTAAGCGGAGCAAGAAAATACTATCTAATTTTGAATCTCTCACAAATTTAAAAGAAAACTTCGAATAAAAACAGGTATATTCCGAATCAAAGGTGTACAAAAGTTCTTCCTATGATGTAAACGACTCAATGTGTATCAGATTTAAAGTTTTTCTTCTGTTTCAATCGAGCCAGTAAAAAAAATTGCTCATAACATGTTATTTTCAAACCAGGAAAAAATAGGTTTTATAATCACAAGGTATCAGATATTTTTTTTTATCTGAAAATTAAATGGTTACATTTTTTCTCTCCAGTATCCATTTGTGTAAGACTCTCCCGGAATTACATATCGACGGAAAATACAGCTAGGTTATGAAACGACTGGCTAGCGTTTAAACACAGCTTCAAATGCTTTTAACCGTCTCTACCAAAGCCAGTTACATGTGTGATTCATTAACATCGGGTAGACAAAGTCGTTACTATTTAAGGCTATCGGCCAGATCGCACAAATTAACTTAGTTACATGCAAAATAGTGAGCTCATGGCTGGGTCACAGTATCCGCAGACCACGAGGTCACACCTAAAAAAACAGGGCTACTTTTTATTTATCATATAACTATTATTTTTTTCCAGTAGATAAAAATCATTATAACCATCGGAGATGGATCAACCCTTTCCCTCAACTCTTAGCTTGTCATATTCTGAATAATGATTTAAATGTTACTTAAATTCAACTCAGGCATTTCCGGAAGCTGAAAGTTATTTAAAAACCAGTTTCAGTCTCTTCCCAAGACCCTCCGGATTCTTGAAAACGATTGAAGAGCTGTCTTCATGGCAACCAGGAAATGTAGCAGGTCTTCCATATAGCCCTCCATTTTCTCGGAAGTCGGTGCGTAACGATAGTAGCCGCGCAATTGTAACAATTCGGAATGCTCTTCCGCTGATATTTTCGACTATTATTTCTGTCGTCTCTTTCGTTAATCACATCTGTGCTATTTCAGCGAAAATCGTTCTTCTGATTATCACGGTTTCAGTTTCCGCGAAAATTAAAATTGTTACGTGTCAAGCAAGCCTAAATCAAAAAATAAAAATTGATGCGTCACTCCAAATTGACCTCTTCCCATTGGTTAAATTGAACGATCAACACTGTTAATTTATCAAAACCGCCAATTTTGGGCTGCTACCAATAAAAATTCGATGTCGCCATGCATTTGGACTATTCTGGTCGAATGTCGTGTTGATGCAAATTGGATCAATTTTTTTCGGTCCAAACAAACGTGGTCAATTATTGGAATTCAATGTATTTGCTATCATACAAAAACTTTATACCAGATGATTATTGATCACAGGGAAACGATATTGATTAGGTATCTAATCAAAGAAAAAAATGTCAATTGTAATGGGCCCTTCCGTCATGCGACGGTCTGTGCATAGGCTGCATAGGGCTTTACCAACGCTATATATAAATAAATTGGAAATACTTAATGGAAAAATCACATTGACTTTAAAGCATCCAGAGAAAAGTCATTCAAAATCTCTCCTCCTCGATAATAGCACTGATGAAATTTTTTATCAAGGCGAGAAGAAGATTAGAAGAGCAATTAACGAGAGTAACCTTAGCAAAAAATTGGGGAAAGCGAGAGAGATAGCGCCGCGGTGGTTGATGGAAAATTTTGGCCGTCAGTTTTGCAGGTCTTCATAACTGTGAACAGAAAGAGTTCAAACATAGTGAATGAAATCCAAAAAAATTTAAACCCCCAGAAAGACAAGATAGACCGTGGGGTAAAGAAAGTGATATGTCAGTAAAAGTTTTAGAGGGAATTGATTTACCAAGGTGGGTGCAAAAAATTGTATCATGAAGAAGACCAATACGAAGACAGACTGCTGGAGATTTTACAGTCAGACCAATTGAAAGCAACGAATGACCCTGATAATTCAGCGGGCACAAAAAATGAGAAAGAGGTTAACAAAGAGCTGTTGAGTTTGGAAAAGAGCAATAACATCAGTGAACATCCAAACACCAAATTGAGGTAAGCAGGTTGTCAATCGCATCGTTTGTACGGCTTAGCAAAAGTAATCAAGAAAGAAATACACTGCTATATCTCTGCCTGGAAGTTCATATGAGAACCAGAAGAAACTAATTCAGGGAGAGAACATAGAATCAAAACAATCAAAAAGCACGAAAGATTACTGAGAAGGTTGAATTAGACTTTGATGAGAACATGAACTCTTAGATTTTAATAGTTTGTACACTAATGTTTCACTTAAAGAGGCTATCGAATTATCACTCAGAAAACTTTATGAGTAAGAAAAACCTCCAGACACTATGAAGGGATTGCAAAACCTTGCTGTAGGTCGAGTGCACTTGAATTGCAATATTATTTGTATGTTCTCGGCTGAGTTGGGAGAAAGAAGACAACATTGAAAGGAAATAATATTCTTTCTGAGATTTGTAATGATTTTGCGAGAACTGTGCAAGAAGATCAAGAAGAATTGTTAAAAGCTGGAAATCAATTAAATCCTAATCTATAGTTTACTTTAGAGAAGGTTAACGAGAAAGGCGACTAAGCCTTTCCTGATATGAGTGATATTTGCGGATGTTATCAAAAACCAATTTATACAGGGAATATTCTTAATTTTAGGAACTTTGCTTTACTCCATTATAAAAAGAACAAAAAAAAGACACAATTCATCGAATTTTTAGAAGCACTTCAACTTGAAACCATTTCGATGAAACATGAAGGTAAATGAAAAGTAAATAAAAAACATTCGCTGAATAACCAATACCCAGAATTTTGGACCGATAATATTGTTTCGAGGACACTTAACAGACTCATCAAAGAAAAATACAATAAGAGCCCTGGTAAGGACTTACATCAAGGGAGTATTGATAATCCAGGCACACCACCCATGATGGTGGTGCAGTACCGAGGCAATGAAAGTCCGATGCTGGCTATTAAGGTGCGCAACATAATCAAGGCACCAATTGTTTTCACATCAAAAAATTGAAAACCTGCGTACCATCCTTAAAAGTTTCTTTTTTGCGTGAATTGAAATAACTAAAAGGGGTTTACAAAATTGTAGTAGATGTTAGGGCTTAAGTGTGCGGGTCCTTGGAGACCCACCTGTTTTAAGATAGGGAATGGAATATGCGGTCTCCAAGCTATGTAATAGCATTGGGTGTACATTCCACAATGTATTAAGATAGGAAATAATATTGGTATGGTTTCATGGTTTGTGTAATGGCAAGAGAATGGAAAGAAACTGTTTTGTTTTGGATATTTTTTGGATATTGTGTTAAAATGTTTACCTTTTTTGTAAAAATTGCGCCGCGCGTTATCAATTTGTAAATAATAATGGTGTATTACGTGTAGGTTATGGAATGATGTTTTTTGTTTCATGGTAAGTCAATGGTAAGTTTCAAAACTTGAGATATTTTTATCAAAAAAAAGAAAACTTTTCAAAAAACTTCAAAACATGATAAGATTTGATATAACTTGACTTATAATCTAATTTATTAGATAATTTTTTTAAAAACAGTGTACTATCTTCCTGAAACTATGTTGAAACCTACTGGAACTTCAGAAAAAATTAAGTTTTTCGAGAAAAAAAATAAATTGCGAAGAAGATATATGAATGACTAAATCGTTGAGTAAATTTACTGCCATAGTTTACTCTCACAAATAAAAATCTATTTATTTTCTTAAATTTAATTAGGAAAATCAAAGCATGCACATAATGAATATTATTCAAGTTTCTCTGGTAGAACTTAAAAAGGAGAAATGCTAAATAAATTGCCTAAAACTCACTTAAATTATCAATTTATTGTAGATTTCTGGGAGCCATTCACCGAAAATTTTTTAATAGAAAGGAATAAACTGTTCTTTTTCGAACCAGAGAATCAGCAAAGTAGTAAGTTTTGTCCAGTCGAGCAATCATGACCCAGTGTTCTCCTCTATCTTTCCATGGAGTTCAGTTGATGATTGCCAAAGAGTATTTTGTTAGTTGAGGTACTTTACCAGAGGGGTAAGTTCCCATGTACTTAAACCTGAGCTTATTTATTCTTTCAATATTATGCAGAAAAAAATATCAATCTTTTCAACTGTTTGTTGATTTACATCTAAAAACGACGAAATTGATATCTTGATAATGCAATTTAGGATTTTATAAAAAAGTAAGATCAATCACTTACTTTTAGCTATTGAAACAAGAAAGTCTCATACACAGGTCTTAGGAACTGGACAAAGGTTATTTCAAAATGAGAAGTACTGAATAAATTGCATAAAGTCCACACAAATTATCAGTTTTTTGTAGTTTTCTGGGAAATTTTCAAGTATACTTTTTTGTTAGAAAGGATTAAGCTATTCTTTTTCGACCCAGAAAATCAGCAAAGTAGTAAGTTTTGTCCAGTCGAGCAATCATAACCCAGTCTTCTCTTCTATATCATCAAAGAATGTATTCTTTTAATGTCAAAAGAATATTGAAGACAATGTGGACCTTTTCCTTTCATCATAACCTTTGTTTGATTTTGTTCTAAATTACAAGCAAAAAAGTGACTTAGGTCAGAAGTTTGAATAAACAACACTGATTATTTCTCAGGTAAATAAACGGCAATTTTTTGTGAATTTTTATCTAATGATACAAAGATTCCGTTATATTCAAATGATTGAGCACCTAGACGTTCTCGATTTTTGTTTTTCATGGCTACAACTATATCAACAATACTTGGATGCAATCCTGGTTCAATAGGCATCGGTTTAACCTTTCTTTTCTCCTCAGGACATTCTCTGCCATCTACGAACGTAAACTTTCCCTCAGTAACATTTTGGTATGATGTTTCTGAAATGGTAAACTCCCATTCTCCTTTAAAAATCAATTTGCTCGCTGTTAGAAACTAACTCAGTAGTAAAAAAAATCCATGAAAACTGATCGATGGAAAATTACTTTAAAAAATGATTCACCTTTAATCTGAACTTTTTCTCTGTAAACTGTGGTTTGTACCTCTTTCGAAACAGAATATCGTTCTTTGAAAATCTAGCACTATCTCCAATTTTAATTTTCATTTTCTTATAACTTGTTAGAGGTTTATTGCACACACTTCAGAGTAAATCAGTGTTCTTGACATCTCTAGGTGATTTCCCAGCAGATCTATTGACACGACAATTCATTGTAGACACCAATTGAGGTAACTTGAGAATGAATTTTCACCATGATGTTTTATGTAGCAGTACACCATGTGTTTTAATGACTGAATGGCTCTCTCTGCAAATGCAGCCTTTGTTTCCGTCATTGTTTTTTAAATTTCAATGTCTTTCAACTTGCAAAAGTTTTTTGAAAGTTCCCCATACTCTGTTCCTTTATCAACCCAAATTTTTAAAGGAGTGTTTTTTTGAGTAATTAATTTTTTCAAAAGCTCGCAAAGTGTCAATGGCATATTTTGTTTTTATTGTTTGAACTCTGAAAAATTGCTGAAAATCATCAACGACAACCAATAAATATTTGACTGCATTGTTATGACTCGCTAGTTTGTCCACAAAAAGCCAAGTCCATACACCAAATTTCATTGATATATTTTGAAAAAATTTGAAGTTTTCAGAAACGTCTGATTGAAGGACCAAATTTTGTATACGATTTCTTGGTTTGTAAATATTGCTCTGCTTTCTTTTTTTTGACAAACCGCTTTCAAAAACTCATGATAAAACAAAATGATAGCTATGATTTACATTTTACCTACAAAAACATGCAAATGCTTTTTTTCTGCACAGTGAAGAGTTTTTGCGTAACAAAATGGTTACTTACTACACCTCCAATAATATTCTTCATCTGTGAAAATCAACTTATGACTTTTTGGACAGGCGTAGTCATCTAAGTTTGAAAACTTTGTTTCCAAAACTTCTCATAAAATTTCACATTTTTCATAACTTTTTGCAGAAAACTCCGTTTCTAGAGCTTTTAATTTTTCAATACTTATTCAAGCTCAGCAAATTTTTCATAACCCTTGTTCCATATGATTTCATGAAGATACTTCGTACACCAAGCAAATTGAGATGTTGCTTGAAGTTTTTGGGAGGAAGAAAGGAATATCCCACTGTTGTCCATTTTTATAAAATCCTAACCCTTTCACTAGTTTGTTTTTAATACACTCAATATCCAAAACAACCAGACTCATGATGTTAGTTATTTTCACTGATGTTTTTGGTTTAAATGACTAAGAATCAAACAATGCAATTACTGTTGAAGAAAAAATTGATTTATAAACAGAAGAATAGTTCAGTCATGTGACCAAGAAAACTGCAACTAGAAAATCTAGAATCTATGTACAACAAAACAATATCCAGTTCCCTTACGCGTAGTACGATTCAGAGACCCAGCTGCTTTATATAAAAATGCACGAAATCTGAAAATTTTCGAATTTGCAAAAAAAATAATCCCCCCAGGAATTTCCGTATCCAATTGGACCCCAAAAAAAACTTTTTCGTCCATTTCTTTCAAATTTGTGTTTGGGTCCAAAACAATACACGTACAAGGAGAAAAAATATTTCTTTTTTTATTTGATGAAAACTCATGAAAGAGTTCTATTCAATTTATGAAAGTTCGTTTTCTACAGTAAAATTGTCAATAATCATACTAATTTTCTTGAATGTTTCAACATAAGACAAAAACGAGGGGATAAAATCAACCAATTTATGATACTCCTAGTTTCCAACTGATATTTTCGATTGTTTTTCCAAGTGTTTTCTTTCATAAGATATTCTATAAGATCTATTTCTTTATTACCTGAACGAGAAATTAAAAAAATTTTACGTCTTCCATAATGCAAAGTCCACTCAAAGCTCAAAAAAATTGTGATTCTGGATCCAAACCTTGCAAATTTAATAAGCGTCGATACTCTAAAGCTGTTAGCGAAATTTTATCGGACTTTGCTTGTAAAATACTACGAAAAAGTCCCAATATATTTTGAAGCCTTGAAACAAGATTTCTGGAAAAACCAATGTTCCAACTCATACTGCTCAACTAAAAGAAATTAAAAAAAAAATTTTTTAAGAAGATGAATATTTGAATTACATGAATAAATTAACATCACTCAATGAAACTATCGAAAATAGCATTTTTTTACAAAGATAAAGTCTCCCAAGCCATGAGCAAGTTCTTTGAATTCGTTCAAAGTATAGTTGTCATAGGCAACTTGACTCAAGACTTCGTTCTTCTTTGCAGTGAAGAGTCGAATCTGGACAAAGGGTGGCTTTTTCACACTGTACTTTTTGATTGTGACACACCCCCTTCTCATCTTTTATGTTGCTATATCATACACCGCATGACAGTTCACATGTTCCTGCTCCCTGGTTGAGTCTTTGTCAGAATAGGGTTCCAACAGAGGAACGAGTCCAAGATTTTCAGCATCGTGAAAAACAGTTTTCTGTCATGCTGATATTCTTTCTCCTTTTCTTATCACCGTAGACTTGCTGGGATTTTTCGATTTGTCCCGATTCATTTTTCCCGGATTTTTGGGAGAAAGAAAATTTCCCCATTCTTTTCTGATTTTCAGCATTTTCAATATTATTGGGAAGGATTTTTTTTTGTGAATACTTGATTAGTTTGAGAAGCCAACTGATCAGTAGTAAATATTTCAAAGTATGATTTTTGGAAATATATGGAAAAAAGGAAACGTAAATCACTCCCCGTACATTCAAAATAAGACATTTTTTGTTCAAATACAAAAATGAGTAGGTGATGAAGCAAATATGGACATTACGTTGGTGCTAGAACTACTATATAAGCAACTCAATGTGGACAAAACAACTAATCTATGATGGCATCTTCTATGTGTCAAGCATACTCCGTTTTTTTTTCGAGTTACAATGCAGAATCTTTTTTTAACTGTCTAAGAAAATTTTATGAAATTTTAATTGTTACTCAAGACTACTAAGTATCTAACCATTCATCTTTCTGCCTAGTAGAAAATTGCAAGTTTCCTTAATTCTTTAAAGGATCATCACTCAATCAAATTTTGCAAAGGTTAGATAAATTTCATTTCATTTACCAATTTTGTGACTGTATTAATACTTTGTACAATAACAGCTTTTACTCCAATATTATTTCATCAAAAGGTGAAGCTTTCAATCAAATGAATCGTGCAAATGTTTTGGTTTTCTCAACAAGTGTGCAGAAATTTTTATGAAAATTTTGTGTAAGATACAAGTTTTTTGTGGTTTTTCAGAAAACAGATACTGCCAAAACCTAGCTTTTTTCTCATGCATTTACCAAAAACACAAAATTTGATTGTACAAAAAAACTTTATTGTACGTTAATTTATTGCTAAGTTTCTTGATTACTGATAATTTAAGTGCTATTGCCTATCTTAATACACTGTTTTTGGGATGTTTTTGATCAACATACATGCAAAAAATGAATTTTTTAATGATCGAAAATAGTGGAAAGAATTCAGAATTTTTAATTGTCAATAATGCAAGAAAATTAATGCAATTTTTCTTAAAATGCAAATTTTTTTTATTTTTGGTGCAAAAATTATGGTGCAAAAATTGGCTTGTTGCAAAAATTATATTAAAATTTTTAACATGCGTGCGAAAACTGTAAGGATTTATTTATCATCTGAGCGAAAAAAACATTGTGAACCTTTTCACAAGATGTTAAAACTGATTTAAAGTTTTTACCATATTTGCATTAACATTTCGTAAAAACATTCGCCAATTTCAAAATTAGTTTGATTTTAATCCGTGTGCAAACAAACTTTAACTAATTTTTTATGACCTCTTACCTTATCTCTTGGTTCCTATCTCTCAAAAATAAAATTACTAGATGCAAACAAAACTAAATTACAAAACACAAGACAACAACCAAGTTAATTACTAATCAAAGAGCTGTCAAGCAGCTGATTTCTCAAGATTTTGAAGATTCTCAATGCAACGCAAAGCTGGTCTTGCCTCCATCGCCGGTGGTTGTGTTGGTGATTCGCTGACAGGAGTCATTGGCTCAGAGAACCCATCATCCTCTTCGATGGTAATTGGTTTCTCCACAGAACCCTTTTCCCAAGGAAAGGGGAATTCGTCGACTGGTTGAGCCGCATGTCTAGAGTCAGGAGTGTTGGGGTAGTTCATTCCCACAGGCTCGTACACATCCTCCACCTTTTGCATTCTTGCAAGTTGGTTCACTGTGATGGGTACTTGCGTCATTTGATGTTCGTTGAAAACTCTTTGCATCACCTTCACCATGTGCCAGACTTTGATTGGGATGTCCATTCGGGCCGAAAATACTCCAGAGACTTTTTCTCACACTTGAATTTGTACTAGATCAGGCAAAAATTCTACAGAGTACAGAAAGTTGCTGTTTTGCACTGAAAAGATCTTTTTGAGCAATAAGTTGAGAAAAAGATACAGAGTAAAAACAAGAAGGATTTAGAGAGGAGGTAGTTGACGGTAGTTGAGTTGAAAATAAAATGATTTTTTTTTAAGAATGAGGAGTACCTTCAACTCAAAATGTGGGTTTGAACACTTTGGGAAGAAATGATTTTATTCAAATGTTCAGTAGTCGTATCTAATCAGATTTTAATTTCCTTTGAGATAATTTTTGATAGGGATGTTCGATGTAAGGCGTTTTTGACAATTTCTTGTTTCCAATTACAAAGACCGTTCAATTACTTCAGGTTTCCGTATCCAATAAAAAACTTCACCTCTTAGGACCTAAGTTTACCAAATATGCAACAGTTTGCTGTAAAAAAAAAGAATTATGGCCGATATAAATAACAAAAAAAATCAAGTTGCGTCTCTGCAAATTTTCTCAGCCAGTCAATTGAATTTTTAATATATAATCAATGAGAAATTAATGCGTTTTGAGTAGAAAGTCAATTTCTTCAATTTTGATGTAAAATTTAGAAGATAGCTCAAAATGGATGAATTTTTCAAAGCAGATCTCTGGAAATCTCATTCCAAATCTAATCAGGCAGGATTTTGAACTTTGAAAACCTTTAAAAGAATGAAGAAATAAAGAATTTTGCTGGGGAGTTTTGACAAATTTGGGAATTGGGTAGGGAATAAAAAGGTTCTTTGAAATTTTATCAGATGACTTTTTTTTAACTTCAAATTTTCCAACAAAAAAAACTTCTTGTCTTGTCAAATAGGTTTCAACGTTAGCTTAAAGCTTTGCTACTCATTACTCGGTTCAAAAATATACTCTTTGGTTGTATAAGTTTCCCTGAATAGACCTTTGCTTAGTCAATGAACTCTATTTTAGACAAAATAAATGTCCAAAAAATAAGAAAAAAGTAAGATCCTATATCTATTTCATCAATAAGGAAATCGCACCGAAGATTTTCTTTTTTCTTCCAGAGTGAATCCAGAAAAATCAAAAGCGATGACTTCATTACCACAAAAGGAAAATTGCGTGGGTGGTGACGTCACTTCTATTTAAAAAATGACGTTATTACCATGAAAGAAAAATTGCCTGGATGATACCGCCACTTCTACTTGAAGAATGACCACACTGCCATAAAACAAAAATTGCGTTGATCGTGACGTCACTTCTACTCAAAGAATGACGTCATTTCCATAAAAAGTTAATTGCGTGAGCGATGACGTCATTTATAGTATGAAAGCGCGTATTTTAATTAATCAAATCAATAATTTCGTTTGCCAATCAAAAACACTCAATTAAATCTTACTTCAAATTTTACAATTCTTCACTTCGCCAAAAGAGAAAAGTAAGTTTTTTTATTTAATCATTTGATACTTTAAACTTTTTGTTTTGGAAAATTTCTAAAGTCCCAGTTTAATTCTTTTCCTAATTTCGAAACGAGAAAGTTAATTGTGGAGACTGTGGAATCATGGATGTTCGCCAGCACGCAGCTCGACACCGGAAAAATTGTTCTAAATAGTAACATCTTGTCCTGATTGTAAGTATTTCACTTACAGTCGTTAAGAAAAGAGCTATCATATGGCCCAGAAGCATGCTCAACCATGCTCGAAGCAGTCGACGGTTTGTCCTTCTTGTTAACAAGAGTTGCCAAGTTATTACTTTCTCCAACAACATCGGAGAAACGAACATTCGGTTAAGCAACGGAAACCTAGTGATACGGTGGCTGAACTGAAGAAGATTGTGGAGGAAGAAGAGTAAGATGGTGAAAAATTTAAGGAGGAACTCAGCGCTTGTCATCATTTTCTAGTGGATACGGAGATAAAAATGGGAGAAATAAGATATTTAACTTTCAAATGTCCAAGTTAGGTACTAAAATAGTCAACGAGAAACCAGAAGAAGTCTTCAACAAGCTCGATTCTGCGGCAAAAATCACCAGGGTTTGTTCTTCGAAATATTGAGACCGGTGAATATTAATATTTTTACGCCCATGAAAACAGTACATTTTTTCAAAAATCCCATTTGCTGTGTACTAAAAAAGACTTGATAACAATTCAAGGGAAAGTAGAAAAATTTGATATAGTGGAGCAATGTACCCAGGAATGTCAGAACACAAAATGGAAATTCAAGTTGATTACTAACGTTACAATTTTTGCTGCTTTGTTCGAAAAAATCCCAAAGGGATGTCCGCACACTGTTTTGCTGCTTTGTTCGAAAAAATCCCAAAGGGATGTCCGCACACTGTCTAACAAAGACAAGCAACCATACAAAGATCCTTTGTGTCCTTTCCGCGCCTTGGCAATGTTCATGAACGGACACAATGATCTCGCCTTTCACACTTGTAGATACTCTACAGATTTCAAAACAAAGTCTGGTTTTGATCTTTAAAATTTTCGTTGATTTTTCGCCGAAGACTTACCTGTTGTCGAGAAAATTTTGCACAGAAACATCTTTATTTACGATTTCGATAAACGAGAAATTGAATATGTAGGAAAACTAGCTCAATGAAGAATTGGAAGATTTGATAAAACAGTCAAACTACTGAGATTCAACAATCATATCAATCATACAAATGATATCGATAGTTTCTCCAAGTGTTTTTGATGCCCTGGCTGTGACACTTTTTTCCATTAATCAAACCACTTCAATAAGCATCTCCTGAGATGCAAAGATCGAGGGAGGCATAGATGCCCAAAAAATGTGTTTGAGCTTCGAGAAACCTTGTTTGAAAAGCTAGAAGGGTTCAAATTTCCAGTTTCTGAAGATAACAAGCGTTTCAAAAATCTAGTAGTTTTCGATTTTGAGTCGATTTGTGTTCCTACAAAGAAACTACAAGAAATACAAACCACAACCTGGATTGTAAAGCATGTTGCAATTTCAATTTTTATATCATCGAATCTGATTGATGAACCCATCTTTTTGTTCAAGAAGGATCCAAAGAACCTGATCATGGTTTTTGTAAGCAACCTCGAACTGTTGGCTGAAAAAAGTAAGCTGGAGTTGAGAACAAAATTTCAAGATATTGAAGTATCTGTCAATGAACGAATGAAAAATTTTTTGATCAGCTAAACGAACGGGATAAAAATTATTCATCTAACGAATTTGTGTACAAAGAAGAATGCATTGAAGACTCGGAAGAAGCTGAGATGTCGAGCCAGTTTTTGAGAATTCACAAAAGTCAGCCGATAGATTTAACACAACATCTTGAGAGATATGTACATACTTTACCTATTGTTGGTTTTAACAGCGGTAGATATGATTTAAATTTGATCAAAACCTACTTACTCCCATATTTGATTCGCAATAAAGAACAAGAAACATTCGGCATCAAAAAGCGAACGACTTTATATTTTTCAAGTGTGGAGATGTACAATTTTTCGACATTATAAAATTTCTGGGTGGGGCAACTACTCTGGACTATGCTCTCAAAGCCTATAAAGATAGCAAAACAAATTTATCTTTCCTTATCAGTGGTATGACAACCCTGACAGGCTTGATCTGCCAGGACTGCCGCCATAAGATGCAATTTCCAGTAAACTAAATAACAACAACCCTCTAGACAAACTTTTTACTGACAATGAGAAACTGGGGAAGAGTGGCTTGATGAACCACAAGCACTGAAAACGCTTCAAATCAAGACTGTGTCCCCTTTTGCTTTGAATAATTACAATTAATTACAAGAAACTTGGCAGAAAAACGGAATGACAGTATTCAAAGGTTTTTGCAGTGGTAAAACAACAAGGATGTTGTTCCAACCCTGGAGGCAATGCAAAAAAGGTTCAATTTTATCATAACAAGGGAATTGATCTGTTGAAACTTGGGTATACACTTCCACATCTGGCAAACATAAAACTATAAATTTTAAGTTTTTTCGATTTTGCGAGAAAGATAAAGATTTGTGTGGAAAAATACGAGAAGACATGACCGGCCGACTTTCCATTGTGTTCACTCAAAAAGTTGTAGCTGATGAAACATTCATCAAAGTTTCATCAAAGATACGTAAATCAATCGTAGGAGTTGACTCAAGTCAGCGTTCCCCTTTTCAATATTTCATGATGTGCCAACAGGACTTTACACGAGATGCGAGTTTGACATTGATATGCAGAAATTCAAGGGTAGACATAATCGAACTCGCAAATTTGAAAATATGGTCATGTCTTTTTGCCAGTAAGCAAGACCAGAATGTTAAGTTGAGATTTTTTCACTTTTGGTAAACAGAACAAAAAATTACTTTTTAAATGTGAATGGTTACTGTGATCACTGTAAAAGGTTAGTCGAATCAATGGGATGCTGCTACCACTTCTGTTCCTGTCAAGAAGCTCGTCCCTCATTAAGAGAACCGGATAATGAGCGAGGAAATGAGAAGAGAGAGATGGATGCTATGCGACAAGAAAACACTAGAGAAAGGATAAAAAACTGAAAAAATGGGAGTGTGAGTGGTGGCAAAATTTCAAAACCAATGAAAAGAATAAAAATCACTTTTCTTTACAAAAGTGATTTTCTTTACAAAGCCATTTTCCTTACAAAAGCCATTTCAGAAGCCATTTTCCTTACAACAGACTTCATTTTACAGACTTCTTTCTGGCAAAAATAAAAGATAGATCTCTTTTTGGCTACGTTCAGTGCGACTTGAATGTTACAGATGAACTAATATCTAAATTTGCGATTTTTCCTCCAATTTTCTTTTTAAAAACTGAGGTTGGAAGAAAAGATGTTGGAGATTATATGCAGATTTATGCAATTAAAAACTAAATGTCAAAACAAGCTCAGAAATTGCTGACATCTAGCTTCAAGCTAGAAAATGGAACAGTTATAACTCCTCTCTTCAACTTTTATATGGAACATGGATTGAAGTGCACCAAAATTTACCGTTTTGTTCAATATTCTCCTCGGAAATGCTTCAAGAATTTCTTTCAGACAGTGGTTGATGAAAGAAAAGAAGGAGATGAAAACCCGCTGTCAGGAGAAATAGCAGAAACTATGAAGCCTTAAGGCAATTTCTCCTATGGGTATCAGATTATAGATAGATCCAGGCATACAATTATTAAGTATCTGAATGATGAAAAAACACATATAGCAATCAAAGAGCCATTGTTCAAAAAATTGAAAACAGTTAAAAAAGAGTAGTAAGTGGTGGAGTTGTTGAAATCAACCATTGAGCACCGAGAACCCGTCATTGTTGGCTTTTTCATACTTCAGTATGCAAAGCTGAGAAAGTTGGAACTCTATTATAACTTCTTTGACAAGTTCTGTGATGTAAGTAAATTTGAAGAATTGGAGATGGTTACAGACTCACTGAACTTGGCAGTTGCTGAAGAAAATTTGTACGACTGTATCCAACCAGAAAAAAGAAAAAAGAGACATTTGGGAAATACTGAGGGAAAATGGCTGCAGAGACGCTTTCGAGGCAGATGCAAATTCTAATTTCTTCCCACGACGGTATTGCAGTGTTCATGAAAGGCATGATAAGCGGGCGCGGGGACTTTTCAAAGAGGATTAATATTGCACAGAAATGCTATGTTTATGAAGCAAAATTTATTGCTGCTATGACAACAATTGGACAAGATCATATTCAGCAGTAAAGCGTTGATTAAACGAGTTCTAGAAAATTCTGGAGATGGTCCTATGGCAAATTATAGGAGACTTTTTTGACAAAGCATTTAACCTTCCATCTACTAACAGAGGATTCAGAAGTATAAATCATATGGTTGCCACATATGAACAGACGAAGAAAGGACTTAGCTATTTCCATCCAAAAAGACATTTTCAAGACGATGGAGTTCATACAAAACCATTAAAATTATGAAAACTGTTCTGATGTAGTAAAAAAATTTGTGAAGTCGTTTTATATTGGCTTTCTGAAATTAAAAGGTGAAATATTGCGAAAAACTTAGTATACAATGCAGGGATTTATTTACTTTTTTGTAAATTAAAATATTTTTTTCTCAAAAAAAACTCAACTTTTTGACGTTTCAGTAGGTTTCAGCATACTTTTAGGTAGATAGAACACTTTTGAAAAAAATCATTTAGTAAAAGATAATAAGTCCTTTATATCAATTCTTATCGTGTTTTGAAATATTTCGAAAAAAATGTTCAAATTTTTTCATAAAAAAATCTCAAACTTCAAAAGTCTTACCATTGACCTGCCATGAAGCAAAAACACCATTTCACAACCTTCTCGTAATACTCCATTAAAATTTACAATTTAGCTAACGCGCGCAGAGATTTTCGGGAAAAAACCAGACTTTTCATTTTTACACAAAATCCAAAAAAGTATATCTTTTTTTCTCACCATTCTCTTACCATTACCCAAACAAGGAAACTATACTAATATTTTTTCCTATCTTAAAATATTTTGGTCTCTATAGCCAATAGCCAATACTACTACATAGCTTCGAGATCGAATATTCTTTTCCCTATCTTAAAACAGGTGGGTCTCCAAGGACGCCCCCCACACTTTAGCTCTAACATCTACTACTCAAGATTTCATGTTGTGGATTTAATTACACCTATGTGGACCAAACGGTTCGATATCTAACCACTAGAATTGACGAACCCCGAAAAGAGGAATCATTCATAAAACAACCTCTAAGGCAGTGTGGAAATTAGGGCACGAGCGCGGAAATGTCATAGGAGATAAAAGACCAAGCTAACACCAACGTCAAGCTACTGACGTTAGAAGCACATCACATCTAGAAGGAGAGACCAAGACAAAAACACATGCAAGGAGCTCAGAAGCAGGGAACTGACCCTTAAGTTGTAATTCAGCTCATACAAAAATAAATAAATTTCGAAATAAAAAATGTCATGTTTCGAAATTGAAAAATGAGACAAATTGCAGAATTAAATTTAACTTTAATTAAATTATAAGGTAAGATTAGGTGAACTTAAGTCTGATAAAATAATCATGATAAAATTTTGGCGCTTATTTTAAATTTGCAAATCTCTAATCTCCGATTGGTTGAATTTTCATTATTTTGTAAAGCCAATGTCCTAGGATGTTTTTTTTTATTGATGATCTTTTTGCAAAGTTTTAAAACTTTTAAATTTTATGATGCACAAATGTGCAAAAAAGTTCTTAATTGACCTTTTTAAATACCTCTACTGACGGAATTGTCAAGATTATTTGTTTTTTCAAGTTTTTTGCACCCCCTGAAGCAGAGGATTGCACTCTTCGGACTTGAAAAACTTATTTCGGTTCTTACAAATTTTATTGTCTCGGAGTAAGATTCATTTCGTTTTCCGTTAATTTTTCTGCTAGTTTCTGGACAGTTTTTGTAGAGACTGGTACTGCTCCTCCAGTACACACAAAAGTTAGTTGAATAAAGCTACAGTGTTCCGCATACTTTTCCTTTGTTGGTATTTTAATGTTTTGAGACTCAGATATAGGCGTCAGATATAAGGCGTAAGATACAGTTTTAGGGCTGGGTTTATTATGGGGTGGAAAAATTTTACATCGAAAAAAATTCGACAGAATTGTCCTTTTGCCTTGTTAGTCGAGCGTCATCTTAAGTAGTAGTTGTTTTGTTGTGAAAGTTTTCTACTTCCAGCGATTGACGTTTTGGGTCTATCTCCTCAAGCCCATGACATACTTCGTCCTGCAGTGTCCCAATGAGTAATTTCTCTGTGTCTTGGGTCAGTGTAAACTGTTGTCTACTTGGGCTTGTATGTGGAGTGTTTAGTAGTTCACATCACATCTCAGATTTAAACTATCCCTAAACTCTGATTTGTTGCGGGTAAAATCAGAGTTTTCTCCGTTTCATCTGATTTTTGATCACTCTAATCTAATAGATCACAAATTGCGCGTGAACGCTAATAATTGTTGAAAAAGTCCGTGTCACTGAGAAAATCTAACTCTCCCATTCGTATTAGTAGTAATCGTTATCTGGTAAATGGTTTTTAGCAGTTGTACTATGAAGTAGCTGCTGTGTTACGTTTTTCTCAATTTCGTCCATACTCCTAAATGCTTTGGAGTCTGGTAAAGAAGCTTAAATTAATTTGAAATCCCTTTGACTAGATGGAATACGCATTTTGTGGAATGTCTTAGCTTTTTTGGGAAATTTTTTTCTTAGGTTAGTTTTTTTTCAATTTAACGCTCCATGTTATTATCGCATGCTGATGATGTTCCTAAAACCAATCCAAGGTTTCTAAAACCATCTACCATTGTAATATTTGTGCCTTCGAATACTTTTATGGCTCATTCCCGGAAACTCTCCTTCTTCATGAGTTAAAACTTGGAAGGCTTCACACTGTAGCCGGTAGCCTTTCCGTGCACACCCAGGTTGTCGAGTATTGAACAGAGACCTCTGAGATCACCTGCAAGGCTTTCGTCATCTGCGTACTATTGTTGGATGACCTTAGCTTTTTGCAGGAGCTCGATCAGTGCAATCACCCCTATTTCAAACGTAGCCATTGCGAGGGGATCAGCTGGCGTTGTGCCTTCGGTAGATGTCAAAACCATGTTAACTATATATAAGTTTGAGGGATGTTTACATGAGTTCACCAGCGCATGTTGTAGTGCCGGACAAAAGATTTGAATATTTCTTAGAGTAAATTCTCTATTGAGCGAGTTGAAGGCAAAAATCTTGTCCCTGGATGTTTTCCAGAGGTAACAGACGACACCAATTGTATGCCGTTGGCGTTTCTAGAGAGGAAAAATACTTGGTGTTTTGTAGCAAAGCTCAATGGATGTCTGGTTGAAGTGAATTATCATGCTTCTCCATTCGCACGCGTTTGGACCTGCGGGACCGTGGTTTTCTTGCGTTTTCGAAATGACTTTCGAACTGTCTTGGCGTTTATTTGTTCGAGTATAAAGGGGTGTTTTTGCTTTGTCTCTTCACTTTCTTGAGTTCTATAGTTAATGTTCGCTGTTTTGTCTTGGGAATGTTTTTCCCTGAGGATACTAATGACTGTTTTTTCTTCATTGACCTCGTTTAGGGGAAGTTTTCTTTTTGGTTTCTTGTCTAAAAGGCTGCCAATGTCGGCAAATTTTTTGCCAGTACTCGTTAGTTTATTGAATTGTTTAACTCTTTCATTTTACTTCGAATTTCATCTGTTTTGGATGTCTATGTTGGAGAGTTTTTGTTTCGGTGAAAAGTTCGTCTAGTAGGCCTTGCTTCCACAAAATTATGCGGCAGCTCCGAGTTTTGGAATTAGATCCGTTTGTTTTGGTTTAGTTTTGGGGAGCAGCAGAAGTACGAGAATCATTGCTGTTTTCATTGCGACGCTAAAATTAGTTTTTTTCTCTACTAATGACAACAGGTGCTGGTTCAGTTTTTCTTTGAATTGGAAACTGGGCCTGTTCTTGCTTAGAACTATGAAAAACGGTTTTCTGTTAAGGACATTTTCATATATTTCGTTTATTTTAATTTTAATTTCTTTGTCAATAAATTTTCAGGGTCAACGGGACGGACTTTAGTCATTGCTGTGGGCTATGGATTAGATTGTTTGCGTTGGGCAGTAAGTTTGTTTCGGATGTTGCCGGTGATGTTTCTTCTTGAGTTGTGATGGGGGCTGTGCTTGGTGGACAGTTGGTGGAGTTAGACCCTAAAATTAACGTTTAGATTGGGAGAAAACTATTCGGAATCTTGAGTACTAAAATGTATTTAAAAGGAAAACATTGAACTATGTAGAGCGCCAATTTTCTTTTCATGAAGTGATTTTTTGCAGAGAAGATGGTTTTGGGGATATTAAGCACATTTGAGTTACACTTATGAATTGACAAACTTAATAAAAACCTCCAATCATTAGCAAAGTCTGAGTCCGTAGATGTGTTATCATTAAAGCCGTCTACTATGGTAACACCGTTCAGTTTAGGCGAGGGGTAGCGCGAGACAGTAGTGACAAATTCGGTTAGCTTTGCACCTCTGTACGAGTGAACCGACATCTTTGGGGCTGAAGTATATGGTCCTTGAGGTTCCGATGACCAGTTTCCTGTTGGAATTGGGTAGCCACTTCGTCCTGTACGTCGGCACGGGTTTTCACAAAACAGGGTAAAACATCAGCAGAAGAAAATAAAGAAAAGATTATGAAATAGATTGTAACTAAAAAAAAACGAATTGTAAAAACAAATAACCAAAAAGAAATGAAAGCGATTATAACCTGGTTTTTCACGGGTGTCGCGGCTGGATGAGCTTGTCTCTAAAATCGCGGCTTGACGAGCTTGGCTCTAAAGTCTCGTCTCGGGCCTTCTTCTTACATGCGTTTCATAATCGTCATATCACAACAAACTATTTAATACAGATATCACAACAGTTAGGATTTTGTGATAGGAAGGATGTGTTCTTTGAAAAGTTTCAAAATGACACAAAAACTTCTTAATTCGATAACTAGAAGCAATTGAGCTTTCGCGCATGGACTCAAAATTTGCAATTTTTGAGAAGACTCTCACAGATTCGAATTATAAGTTAGAAATTTCAAAATTTGAAAAACTTCAAACTTAAGTTTTCTGAAATATATTTTTTTAAAAAGCCATAAAATAATGCCCTATCTCAAAACTGCAAAAATTTGAGCAGTCATATTTACGGCAAGGTTCGCAAAATCTGAGAGTAGTCTGAAAAACCCCAATTACAAGATTAGCAAAAACAATTATAAAAAAAAAAAAATCACAAAAACCGCGGGAAAACTATAAAAATTTGAGCAGTCATCTTTGTAGGCAAGACTGAACACCCCCGAGAGTAGTCTGACAGCCCCCAACTACCGATTCGGGAAATTCAAAAACTACAGAGTTTTGAGCAGTCATATTTGGAGAGAGTACCCTGGAGGAGCCTCGCTGTATTGTGAAACTTTGGATTTCTAAGTTTTTTGAACAGTTTGAAGAACAAGCAAAGCAAACATCACATTTACTTCACATCACATTTAGCAATCATTTACTTCAACATGAGATCTCAAGCTAAATAAAATATTCTATGTAAGCTTTTTAAAATTGAAACGCACAGAACATGCAGCTAAAAAAGTTTGTAGCAGCAGAAATGTATCATTTTGAAAATGCCGATATATTATGAATTAATTCAGAATCAATTGAAGTAAAACTGTTTTGTTTTGCATCTTCGTTCAACTTTTTAACTCATCTCCATCCTGCTAATTTTCAAATCAGTTGAACACATAAAAAATTTCTAGAAATCAGTTTAATTTTTCTAGATGTCAAAAGAAAAAATATTCAAATACATCACGGGAAGTTTTTTATTTTGATAGTTCATTGAAACAAGTTTCTTCCTCTCGCCTTTTTTATCAACTTTGAGTTTAAACTATATCAGTACTCAAAATTACTTTTATGACTAGTAAAAATTATATTGCTCGCAGTCACGTATTTTTGCACTGCAATAAAGAACCAAGTAACTTGTTGAACTTCCCTCGAAGAAAACTGTTCTTTGAAACAATACTCGTTTTCTTACCCTCTTGGGTAATTCTACGAAATATTTATCTACTGGTAGATATTAAAATTTCCTCTGTGTTTAAAAAAAGTAATTTGAAAATTATCTTTATCAAATTCTTTGGGAAAACATTTTCGTACCTATTTTTTGTACCTATTTAATACATTTCCATGGTAAAACTTAGCACAACGTTTGGAAACTGTTGAATGCTGCCATCTGTTAAGCTACGCTGTAAATTAAATTGAATGATTTAACTAATAAAGACAAAAGTACTTTGGAACCAATGTTTTGGACATAAAAAGAGTTAACTGTCGCGTTTCTTCTCGATAAAATGGAAAAATTCTACGGAGGCGGGGCTATACGTTTCTATACAAAATCCTAAGATAGTAATCATCAAAAATTGGGAAACCCTTTCTCAGAAAGGACCCCCACCTCTTAGAATCTGGAAACGATACAAAACTACTGATGAGTTTTAGTAAAAGTAAGATAAATATATAGGCATCCTAATAAGTACTAAGGTGTTTTTCAAAGTAAACTCCCCTCTAAAAAACGATTAAGTAGTTGAAACACTATGTAGTATCACACAAGAAAATAGCTCTTCTTGACTTCTTGGCAAAAAAATCAATCAAAAACAATTTTTTGTTCAGAATCAAAGATGATGTGATGTCGAGGCTACGAAAACTTCAAGGCTCTCAACTTAAAAAACCGCTATCTACCTTGCAAGGGTCATAAAAAATCCAGATTTGGATAAAAACTGTCAAAACTTAGTTCAGTGCATGCAAACAAACGTATAATTCTACTTATCTGAAAAGTATGCGTTGATTTCGCAATAGATTAAGGGCAAAATGAGTTCTTGAAAATTCAGTTGCGATTAAAATGGGGCCTGCCAGGTTTTTTGGCAGAGCCGGAATGGAATTTACTTATTAAAGAACTCATCACAATTTTTGAGCTTATTTTGAGATAAGTTTACAACACCTTGACCAAAAAATTAGCGTTTTTCATAACAGGAGGAAGAAAACAAAAGGATTGGTATAATTAACAAAGATAGAACCATTCAAAAGTAGTTGATTTGTAATCAGAGAGTTTTATGAGGAAAAAATAACTCGCTCGAGGACCAATAATTCTGCTTGCTCATGGCAACGCCTGAAATTTCCGACTGCCATTCAACGTCTTTGAAACAGTTTTTCAAAATATCAACTTGAAAAATGAAATTTTTTCATCATCAATTGAAAAACACTGACAAATTCAATTATTGAATACTACCCCCCACACTCTATACCAAGAACAAATTGATGTTCTTATCGTCTAGTAACGTATCAATAACACCAAGTAGCTGGCCTCAAATCAATTTAGAATGATTTATGAGTAGATTAAACAGCCGCATACGCGCTAATAGCAGGAAATATCTCGTGTGTTAGTTGTCCCAAATTAGCCAAAATAACAACTTTCAACCCATCTAAACTTTTTTTTGAAATAAAAACAGGTGAATTATTTTTCAAAATTTGAAATTAGGTCATCACTGGCTTTCAGATGATGAAAACAAAATTTTGTTTGAAGCTTGCTAGTTGATAAGCATAAATTAATCTGAAAAAAAAAATTCTTCAAAAGTAGGAACAAAAACAACAATGAAAATGTTGAGCATAGTGGTTAATGCATCTAAGCCAACTGTTATTAAAATTAGGGAGTTTGAAAAAATTTGTCGCAGCAATGGCTGCTGTAGCTTATTAAAAGTAAAATTTGTCATGATTAGCATAAAAGTTGTAGGTTAATATTTCTTTAATCGACCGAATATTCAGTCCGAATATTCAGGGCTTTGACTTGATTACGAGCAGTCCGTTTCTGTTTTATGGCAGGCGGGATTGGGACGCAGAATCGAAAAAATACGATAAGCAATTGAAAGATAACAAGAAAAAGGAATTTTATTCAGATTTTTTATTGGTGTGGTTTCAACTTGTGCAAAACTGACGTGAAAACCCTATTACAAAATATGGATATAAATTCATTTCAGATCAAAATTAATAAACAGATTACAAAAAGTTTTTAGTTAAAATGTTTGTTAGTTTTTTGAAATGCAACAATGATTATACAACTGTGACAAAAATATGTAACGGAAAAATATTTGGGGTCTGTTAACAATTCTCACAAAAATCTATTAATTATAGTTTTCAAAAACTTGATATTTCCGTTTTATATAGTATCGTCTAGATTTATATCGTCTAAATCCTTATATACCACGTGGGATATCCTGTAATTTAGAAATCAGCAAGACTGCTAGTATCATGATGGAGCCCTGGTTGTTTTCAAGGCTTTAAGACATCTGATGTGTATTTGCTCGAAAATCATTAGAAAGTAAAAAAAAATTAAGCCCCTTTCCTTTTTCGGCACGTAAAGACAACTAGAAAATGATAAATTTTGCGTGTTTGAACGAAATGCGTAGATCAAAAAGGTAGTCTGAGCTCAATTTGGAATAGTACCTGAGCCGGAATAATATGACGCTAACGCTACGCGTTTATCAAAAAAGTTGAAGTGCTCGCATAAAAAGTTGACAAAATTGGCTACTTTCAAATCTCCTCTATTGTGCAAATGGAGCACCAAAAATCTGGAGACTCTATAAAAAAGTCTAAAAACGTCAATAAGAAAGACAGGAGAAAGCAAACCCAATCGTGCATGAAATTTCCGTCATTGTCATTTTGTTCAGAACTCCGGGCAAAAATGACACAAAAATGATAATCAGCTGTGTATTCTCGGGTTGACAAAGTAACTAGTCCCTCAGTTTCACACTTGTGGAACAATCATTTTACACGTCTAGAACTGTAGAATTGTTAATTCTAGACTTACCTAAGTGCGTTTTGGACGAAGGCCGGTAACGAGTAGAGAGTGACCTTCCCCGGCTGGGACTGAATTTTGTACAGCAAATAAATGGCTTCCGACACGGCCCGATCTCCTGTATGCCCGGCGACGTAACTCCACTTAGCCCCCTGGCCCTGCTCGAGGCGATACTTGTAGATGAACTTCCAACATTTCGGCCAAAACGTGAAAATCTGTCTCCAGTATCCCGCGTTGAACGACAGTCTGACCGGGGTTGAATAGCGGGTAGAAAAGCGACTGAAAACGGGCAACTTGCATCCTTTGTTGTTCCGCGAGCAACTCCTGAAGCCTCGTAGAGTGATCAGTAGTCCCGGTGAAAAGGTGGTGGATGCAATCCAGTAAGCAATTGCACCCGGGGCGAGCGCATTCTACAGCCACTGGCTCGTATCGGAAGGGGTCGATTTCGGCGTGGTTCTCCGTTATAACAGGGTTGCTTCCTATTGCCAACCCCAACTTTTGCCAAACGCGGACTCGCGTGTCCGCCGACAAGTGAATCATCGGTCCGTCACTAAAAATTGTCTTGCGGTTTTCGGCACAACCCTCGCGGTCAATGCAAAGGGCGCGACAGTGTTGGTGCAAGAGCTCTACATGGTACCGGGTGCGGACTTCCTGCTCCAGTTGGTGATAGCCTCCTCGATGCCTCAAACTGACCTCGTTTACCTCTTTCATTGCTGAATCGACGTTCCGGTCGTGTAAAACGACCTTCCCGTCTGATAAAACTTTTGACTCCTGAAAGTCAATTTGGAAGCTTTCCGGCGGAAAGGGTCCCGCTGTGCTGCATTTAAGTTAGGGGAAGGACCTCTCGACCTTTGGGTTACTTATGAAACGCAGCAGTTTCATTATAGGTTTGGTAGTCCATACTAATCAATGTATTATCTGAATGATATGTAAAGCTAATGGGGAGCGCGTACTATGAACTTAGCTTAGTCAATACGATAAGTCGAAAAGTAAACAAATAGTCATACCCAAAATAAGTTCAAATCTTCAAAGATAGAGTCCCTCCTATGGCAGAAATTGCGAAAGGAGTACAATCTGCAACCCCACAAAAGGGAACTATAGTGGCTAGGTTTATGAAACTCACAGGACGGATACAAGAGATGATTAGACCCGGGCATGCAAAAATCCATAACCTTTGGAACCGCGGCCCCAAGTGATAACGGATCCCGGAAGTGAACATGGCCCTATTAGAACTTGGTAACTAGTGATTGGAATGGAACCAAAATATAGTATGTTATAGACCTAGTTGAGGGAGGATTAAGTTAAGAAACACAGACCCCTTGGACCCCTACTTCCTGTTTTATGCCCTATGCAAATTGACCCCACCCAACTTTCGGGAGTCGTTTCTCGGACCCCACTGAACGCATGAAGCTAAAACTTTGGGATAGCATAGGTAGTGTCTAAGTATATCTTGTGTTATAATTTGAACTAATTCCAACGGTTGAACCGGAATTTATTAGCACTTTGGAAAACCACCCTTTAAACCGGAAGTAGGCAATTTACGCAAAATATTGAGCGAGGGCATATTATTTTTTAACGGCATCAGATACTACAACTCATCCCCGAAAAAAGACCCCTTGTGATTAAAACCCCTCCGGTGACTCCTTCCGGTGTTAATAGCCTTTCGCCGGGAAAAGTGATAATGGACCTTAGAAATGGGATAACTTGGGAAATAGTAACGGGTTATGGATGAAACTTGGTAGGTAGGATCCCTATGGGATTTTAAACCCGAATTTGAAAGATTGACCCCGGGTGACCCTGGGGTGACCTCAAATTGACCTTTAGGCGTTTAGAACCAAATTTATATAGAATACCTCGGGATTAAGACCGGAAAGAGGCGTATTCATTCGACCCCAATCCTTGGGAATGAGAGTTGGTCAATTTACTAAAATTTGGGAGGGAACTTACCTGTTGGGGAATAATTGAGAAGCCGGAAAATATATAGCTTAGACATTGTATAATTGAATTAGTGAAATCAATTGAAGTGAACTTGGCAAACATCGGGTTCAATCTAGCTTGGTGAATGCGCTATTAATAGAAGAGCAATCAGGGTAAACGAAAAGTAATCCCAGAGGGAATTGACAGTAACTGAGGCATAGCATGGGAAGTAGGACTCCTAAATAACATCAATGAACGGAATATTTACTTAGCTTCTCGGAGGTGGCTTTTTGGAACAATTCGACCCCTAATAAGCGAATTACGTTTCCCTAATAGCTAAAAGGTCGGGATTAGAATTGAGTATAGATCGGAATTTTAGATGCTTAGGATGAGTTAGCGACCCATGAAAAGGGTCTTCCCCTACCCCTGGGAGGTTGGAACGTTAATAGATATTTAAAAAAAAACCTTGGGAAGATTGGTTAATTAAACATAATTCGGTTTGGAGGTGAAATTGGTCTTGATATTTGCACAACTTAAAAAGAGATGCCTATAATGAACTTGAAACTTAAGATTAATGTCGTCAGAGGAAGAATTCAGTTAAGACACTACGGAAAGGGTACCAAAATAGATGTCAAGACTTGTAGGGACGGCATAACTCTAACTATAACTACAACTCAAAGAGACAAACATCATAGAGAATAACAAGTAGCCTACCCGTAGGCAGAACAGGGATAATTACTATCAAGAGTAGTTGGTATTCGGTTAGAGTGAGAACGATTGACCAAGCCGAGAAAAGTAGTTGGTCCGTGACGAACGCTATTGTTTGAAGCGAGGCTAGTTGCGTCTCATAGTTAGTTAGTTAGTCTGGCTGATTAGGACCTGAGTTTAGTACCGGTTGGAAGTATTTGTGTGAGCGAGTTGCGCCCGAGAGTTGATTATCGTTGGCGATTTTGGCATTGGGTCAAGCGAGGACCGACGGGCTAGTTAGCGAAGCGATTGAACGAAACGATACGCGGGCTTTTTATAGAAGTAGTTAATAGTAGTTAGCTCCTTAAGGGCACTGTAAAATACTTTTTGTTTCCTCTGTGATTAAAGACGATTTTACCTATTGGGCCCATGATTTGCTGAACTAGCTAGAAAAGACAGAGTAAAGCCGAAGACAGCACTAACAAAAGGGGATGCTGCGTAATCCTTTGATCGGCCGATTTAGTCTGACCATCAACTTAACCCTTTTGGGATTGTAGAACACCTAGTATTAGTGTCCCCCGCTAATACAAAGTGGAAAATACTACAATAACACCATTATCTGATAGTTCTAACACCAGCTTTTTTGTTGGACGAAAGTGTGTGACTCACAATTTTTTATTTTTGAAAGCTGTGAGCAGCTTTTTATCGTTGAATGAAACATCGTGCATCATCTCCTGAATATAAATTTTTATAGTTTCTAAATTTGACCTTATATTTATATACTTTTTGTTTAGTTTTGAAACGCAGCAACCAAAGAATTTTTTAAATGAGAAGACCAGCAAGATCAGTGGCCAAAATTCTTTAATTAAAATGCATTTGGAAATCCATATACATAATTTTTTCAAAAACTTGAATGTTGGTAAGCTGTGGCCGGTTATGTGATAAAATGTAGGTTTCTTCTAAATCATCGAAACAACAAATGATATCTAGTCTTACTTATCTGATTTCTGTTTCTTTTGTATTAAGAGATTG